>NC_054469.1:15390886-15705573 GCF_017639515.1 Carcharodon carcharias | reverse complement strand
CGCATCTGCTGTTCTTGTTTGTCTAGTTGACAGAGATTGTAAGTTTAGAAGGGACTATTGAAAGAACCTCGGTGAGTTGCTGTAGTGCATATTGTATACAATACACACTGCTGCCATTGTGTGTTGGCGGTGAAGGGAATGAACGCTTAAAGTGTTGCACGGAGTGCCAATCAAGCAGGATGATTTGTCCTGGATGGTGTTGAGTTTCTTGAGTGCTGTTGGAGTCACGCTTATTGAGTCAAGTGGAGCGTATTCCATCATACTCCTGGCTTGTGCCTTGCAGATGGTGGACAGGCTTTGGGGAGTCAGGAGTGAGTTACACTCCAGAGAATTCCCAGCCTCTGACCTGCTCTTGTAACCACAGTATTTATATGGCTAGTCCAGTTCAGTTTCTGGTCAATGGTAACCCCCCCAGGATATTGATAGCAGGGGATTCAGTGATGGTAATGCCAATTATTGTCAAGAGGAAATGGGTGCATTCTCTCTTGTTGGACATGGTCATTGCTTCATACTTGTGTGGCACAAATGTTTCTTGCCACTTGTCAACCCAAGCCTGAATGTTGTCCAGATCTTGGTGCATATGGACACAGACTGCTTCAATATCTGAAGATTTGAGAATGGTACTGAACATTTTGCAATCATCAGCGAATATCCCCTCTTCTGACCTTATGATGGAGGGCAGATCATTAAAGCAGCAGCTATATATTGGACCTAGGACACTACCCTGAAGAACTCCAGCAGTGATATCCTGAGACTGAGATAAGTGGCCTCCAGCATCCACATCTATCTTCCTTTGGGCTAGGTATGCCCCCAACTAGTGGAGTGTTTCCCCCCACCCCCCAACCGATTGCTATTGACTCCAGTTTTGCCAGGGTTCCTTGATGCTATACTCTGTCAAATCCTGACTTGATGTCAAGGGCAGTCACTCTCACCTCACCTCTGAAATTCAGCTCTTCTCACTTCGTTTGGAGCAAGGCTATTTTTATTCATTCATGGGATATGGACATCATTGGCTAGGCCAGCATTTTTATTGCCTATCCCTAATTGCCCTTGAGAAGGTGATGATGAGCTGCCTTCTTGAACCGCTGTAGACAATGTGATATAGGTAATGAAGTCAGGAGCTGACTGGCCTGGCAGAACCCAATCTGAGCAGTGAGCAGATTATTGCTGTGTAAGTGTCGCTTGATAGCACTGTTGACATCACCTTCCTTCACTTTGCTGATGATCAAGGGTAGACTGATGGGGCAATAATTGGCCTATTTTCTTGGGCAGAACATACCTGGGCAAGTTTCCACATTGTTGGGTAGATGCTAGTGTTGCAGCTATTTTGGAACAACTTGGCTAGGGGCACGGCTAGTTCTGGAGCACAAGTCTTCAGTACTATTGCCAGGATGTTGTCAGGGTCCATAGCCTTTATAGTATCCACTACTACCACAAACAGCAATACTGTGTGATAAATGATCAGGTAATCTGCTTCTGTTTCTTTTAGTGATATTGTTGAGAAAGGAATATCAGGTAGGACACAAGAGAACGCTCTCCGGCAACAGGAATTATCACAAATAGCCATGCACTGAATGATATTTCTTGGTGGTATTTATTGAGGGGGAAATGTTGACCAGGAATTTGGGAGAACTTCCTACCCTTTGCCAAATATTGCAGTAGGGTACGTCAGCTGAACAAACTTGGTTTAATATCTCATCCTAAGGTAGTTCTGGGGTGTAAGCCTAAATTATTTGCTCAACTTCTGGAGCAGGACTTGAACACACAACATCCTTGCCTAAATGGGAGAATGGTTAAAAACTTAGCCTGGCTGATGTTGACTGTTACAAGGGCATCATGCAAAACTCAAGAAACAGAACCAATGGTGGATTAAGAATTAAATCACAGTTCGACAAAGTCACTTACCTAAAACTCTAAACCTCAGAATATAAACAATAAATATCCAGCTGCAAAAATTACAACTTGTATTTATATAGTGCTATGGCATTTGGCAGTACAAAACTTGAATATTGCTGAAAAGAGAGACATCTTCTGAAGCTTTTTGTTGAAAATGGGAAATGGCTATCCTAATCAGATCATTGTTCGCTGCGTATCATGCAAACCCGCAAATGAGCCAAAGGCTGCCACATCTGGAGCTGAAAAGTTCCCAGTCTACCTCAAATTGCCCTGAAGGGCAGTGTCTCAAAAATTTGAACACCAGGTTTCACACTGTTACTATGCAGTGGCTACGTGAGCTGTATTCTCCACTAACAGGGTGCTGCCATCAGTCCAAAAAAATGTTCTGCCTACCACACAATTGAGTAATGCCACGTATGAATTTCAGAGCCAGTGCGATGACCGGTACATAGACCATACATCATAACAACTGGCTGATTGAATCAAACAGTGAGTTCATTAGATTGTTTTTGATAGGCATAGAGACCATACTCAACCAGGGCACTCTTGCAAAATCCAAAACAAAACATCTTCTGTTAGATGTAATCCTGGGTTTGGGCAGCACTTGCTGAACAATCCTGAGTGCTATAATAGCCACACTAACAACCAATTTAAGGTAATCAGTTGAGCTTGTAACTTGGTTCATTTACACTTGTTAGAAGTGACATACATTCTTATGCAGGAACCCATTCTCGGCAAACAAAAGCAATATATTCAAGCTTTGAGCCTATTTTGAATTACCTGAGTGCTTGGGGAGCCTATAGTTCCCATTACTTCCCCCATGGCAACACCTCAGTTAACCAAAGTTGACTTGTCAACCAATCAAGCACTCTTTTCTTCTGTAGTATAAATTGTTGTGATTGTTTGAAATTTGGCATTCTTGCATTCTTCAGGACAAACGCAAGATAAAACATGCCTTTCTTTTCATAGTGTAATGTAGGTCAGAGAGATAGAGAAATTCAAGGAGGAAACTCTAGAGCTGGGGCCCAGGCAGCTAAAGGCATAGCCGCCATGATAGGATGATGAGGGGATGAGCAAGAGGCCAGAGTTGGATGAGTGCAAGATTCTGAGGGTTGAGGAAGTTACATATAGGGAGGGAGGAGGCCATAGAGGGATTTGAAAGCACGGGTGAAAATTTTAAAACTCGAGGAATATAGAATGAAATTGACTTAAGAATGAGAGTTGGATTTGAAAGGCCTTAATCACAAATGTGGCAAATTGAAAATTCCCCAGTGAGTACATTTCATTTCTCGTGTTTATCCCAGAGCACAAATGTGAGATAGTGAGCAAGAGATAGTGTACAAGATTATGAGTGGCAGGGTAGATAGGGAGCAGCTGTTCCCCTTAGTTGAAGTGTCAGTGACAAGAGGGCATAAGTTCAAGGTGAGGGGCAGGAGGTTTAGGGGGATGTGAAGAAAAACTTTTTTACCCAGAGGGTGATGGCGGTCTGGAATGCACTGCCTGGGAGGGTGGTGGAGGCGGGTTGCCTCACATCCTTTAAAAAGTACCTGGATGAGCACTTGGCATGTCACAACATTCAAGGCTATGGGCCAGGTGCTGGTAAATGGGATTAGGTAGGTAGGTCAGGTGTTTCTCACGTATCGGTACAGATGGGCCGAAGGGCCTCTTCTGCACTGTGATTTTGTGATAGACATACACATTGTGCTTGCATGTGGCAAGAATGAATATACAATTTATTCCTAAAATTACTCTCATGAGCATCAAAACATCTAACCCAAGGTACTTTTCACAGTTCAATGTAAGCCACATTTGTGAACCGGCATCTAGTTAGATTTTAGAAGCTACAATTAAATGGAGTGAGAATATAAGATATGAAAGTGGTAGAGTGCAGAGAACTTCAATCAACACACTGGCAAAGACATTCATGGGTCCAGTAAGTTTGGCATCCATTCAAGGTAGAAGGAACTTTGACATCTGACAGCTCAGAACGATTAGGTAACTAATATATCTCTGTTCCACTGGTTTAATTAAGTGGACTATTTAATACTGGGAACATGGTAAATTAATCAAGGTCACTTTACTTTCAAAATATGGACTAACAAAGGAACAAGTTAGGGCATGCTCAAGAGAATATAAATGATTTAAAATCAGACCACTGAAAATAATTGGCAACCTTTTGTCTCTGTCTGGTTGGCTAATCTCATTGAGAGCAACACTTGGACGCTACAATTTACCTTATCCCCCTAGGTGAGAGGAAAATTTACCATTGGTCAACCTTGGGCTGGAATCCTTTGCCCTCCCCTGTGATGGGTTTGGTGGCAGGGGGCCATATTTATCAGGTAGGTGGGGTTGTTGCCTTCAAAGCACCCGCCAGGGTTGCTTGCCAGCTTCCAGGGAGTTGATGGGGGCCGGGGGTAGAGTTTGATGACACCTTTCCTCCTCCTCCCTCATGACTCCCACTCCACAACGCCTCTGTTGGCATCACTCACCTGTGACCTGGGATCCAGCAACGATCCTAGGTCTCAGCTGGATGTCGTATCAGCAACAGCCGTCGCCTCTCACTGCCATTCGAGACAGCTGACGGCCTCTGACTGACCAGCAGCTCTCAGCGGACAGGACTTCTGTCCCCGGGTCCCTGATCCTGGGAAAGGACCCGTCTGAGCGGCACATGATGTAGCAAGACCTCCATAAGATACTGGCCCCAATTTATTACACACAAAAATCTCTATCTTTTAGTTCCTTTCTTGCCAGTTAACATATAAGGTTGTGGCTTGAGCATCTAATTCGAGCTGACATTTCAATGTATCGGAGCACTGTCTTTTCGATGAGACATCAAACAAAGGCCCTGTCGTCCTTTCATGTGAGCATTAAAGATCCAGGGCCCTATTTCAAAGAAGAACCAGGGACTTTGCCCAATGTCTTAACCAATATTTATCTCTCAATCAATGTTACCAAAAGAAGGTGATCCGGTCATTATCACAATGTATATGGGAATGTGCTGTGTACAAACTGCAGCCATGTTGCCTACATCACTACAGTGACTACATTTCATTGTAAAATGTTTTGGGAAGTCCCTGAGGTCATGAAAGGTGCTATATAAATGCAAGCTTTGTCCTTTCCTTATTGTCTTACTGTTCTATGGGGAAACATAAAACCTTAAAACTAACATTACATGCAGGGATTTGCATGCCTTCCCTAACATCTATACATTATAATAAAACTTCCTTTCCCAGGATTCACTGCAGCAAGCGCCAATCACTTTATATCTGTCGTTAGGTCAGTACCGACAAAGCATTGAACCTGCAACTTTCCTTCTGTATAGATGAATTTAGATGTACTGCATCTGCTGAGTGTAAATGTACTGCATCTCCACGGGAAGCTGCTGAGTTAAATGTGTTTTTAAGGAGGAAATAATTAATGGCTCCAATGGGGCACTGAATACACAAAGAATGCCATTATAAGACTGAGATGATCATCTAATTGAAGGTATACACACATCCATGCAAGTGATGTTATTTGTTAAGTCTCCTTGCCTACAGAAGACATTATTAGCTGACAATGGACGGAAATTCAAAAACATGTAACGATTTTCTTCTATATATTTAGACAGGAGTCGCAGCTGTGTCCTCTGCATATTGACGATATAAACTAGATTTATTTTTTAATTCCACTAATCAGCAAGCTGGTTCACTGGAACTACTGCATAAGATTAAAGCATGGGTGCATTTAACGTGAAGCTAGATAAGCACAAGGGAGAAATGCATAGAAGGGTATGTTGTTTGGGTGAGATGAAGTAAAGAAGCTTGTATGGAGCATAAATGCATGACCAACTGGGCTTACTGGCCTGATTAAGAGAGTGATTAGATAAATCATAGAATTGTTACAGCACTGAAGGAGGCCATTTGACCCATCGTGTGTGTGCCAGCTCTCCAAATGAGCAATGCGCCTAGTCTCATTCACCCTTCTCCTGGAACCCTGCACATTCTTCCTTTCCAGAAGATAATCCAATTCCCCTAAAACGGAAAGGATTAATTTAAACAGCACTGATTTCTCCTCTCTCTCTCTGTCCATTAACAGAAAGGTGTTTTTGATTTTCGATTCCCCCCTTTATAAGCAGTGGAGTATTTCCCAACCCTTCAGTTTTGGTGTGATCCAATTCTCTATTAATAACCCCACAGCAAACTCGAGAAAGGATGGACTAAAGGGGTTGGTTTATTTGTAAGCACTCAAACATGAGAGGAGGGTAGTAAGTGGCCCCCTTTTCATTCACGCAATAAATGTGGCACAGAGAAAAGAGGTACAGGGCAAAGACCATAGAGAAAATAAGAATTATTGTTTCACATGAGCCCAGAGTCCTGAATCAAAGTCCAATGTGCATTCTTTCACAGAGTTGGCAGGTTGAAGACTGATTCTGGACAATCCACTTTCTAGTAGAGATGGCTTCCATGATGGGATAGGCACATAGAGATGAATTAGTCTTGTAAGTGCTGCACAGAAGTTCAGAAGTTCCAGTAGAAACAGTGTAGATAGGGAGCCAGGTATTTAAACCTGGACAGAGCCTTTTTTTCTGCTGCTGCCTGCTAGATGGAAAACGGTATTCTGAGCATTGCAGCTCCACACAAAGCAAGATAACTGGTTCTCCCGCTAGGTGGGGGTGGGGGGTCATGTGATATGACTCCCACTTCTCCACTTTGGTTTGGACAAAGGATGGATATTCCTTTGTCTGGATTCTTCAAATGGTTAATGTTTCAACCATTAATAATTTCAAAAAAAGGTTCCAAGGCCCTTTTCCTCACAGACTGATCATCTCTGTTAGCCAGGGCCTGGCCTTAGAAATGTAAATGGCCTTTGTACAATTTTTTGGGTTTTGATCTCTGAAGTCACAGGGGGCTTTAGCACCTTTTTAGAGATAATGAGGTAGCAGCTGTTTTAAATGCCAGGAAGTTCCTTTTGTTTGAGTCATTGCCAGCAATGGCTTCAGTCATTTTAAAGCCTTTGTCCAGTTTTTTTTTAAAATGTTATGAATTAGCCATGATGATATATACATAATTTTTATAAAAATACAGGTGAGTTCTTAGCACCAGGATGCTCTTCAATGCATCTATTAAATCTGCCTCCACCATACTCGAAATAGATTACTTTAGAAAGGTTTAGATAAGTTAGACAAAGAAAAACATTAGCTGGTCATACAGGGATGAGGTGACACAAATTTAAGGTTTTGGGCAAGGATTGCAAGGGAATGGGAGGTAGAAATTTCTTTTACGCAGTGCATGATAATGACCTGGAACACACTGTCCATGAGGGTGGTAGAAACAGAGGCTATCAATGATTTCAAAAGTAAATTGGTTAGGCACTTAAGGGAAATAAACTTGCAAAGCTACAGGGATAGAGCAGAGAAATGGAACAGAATTGATTGCTCTACAGAAAGCCAGCATAAAACCAATGAGCCTAATGGCCTCCTTCTGTGCCATTATGACTCTGTAAATAATACACAAATACATGCCCAGCATCAACATTTCATGTTGGTATCAGCATTTCACAAGTTGAAATTTCACAAGTTAAATTAACTTATTTCACTGGTATCTGGACCCATCAACCAATCCAATCTTTGGGAAAAAGGAGCCAAGGCCTGAGAACCAGGCTGGTTGGAGGATGGGCTGCAATCAGATGGTCCTTTCCTCCATTGCTTATTATGCACACGCTTGAGGCAGGAAAATTCAAAGTGTGATGATTGTTTTCTGAAAGTCACAGCTACATGGATGTTTACTTACTGTTTATCTACAAAGAAGTCATATACAGTCAACTCTTTTGAATTGAAAGTTGCTTAACTTTTTTGTTCATTTATGGAATTTAACAGCACAGAAGGAAATGAATTGGTCCATCGTGCCTGTGTCAGCTATTTTAGTTTTATCAAATGCATCTTTCTTCATAGCCTTGCCCAATTTCCTCCTCTTCCACATATATTCAATCCTCTCCTGAAGGTTCTTATTCCAACCAGTTTCTACTGCCTTTTCAGACAGTGCATTTCTGATGGTAACTAACTGACGTTATCTGAAATTACATAGGATATACAGCATAGTAACAGGCCATTCAGCCTAACTAGTTCATGCTGGTGTTTATGCTCCATAGAAACTTTTCCCATCTTTCTTTTTCTAACTCAATCAACATAACAATCTATTCCCTTCTCCCTCATATGCTGATCTAGCCTCCCCTTAAATGCATCTATTAACCCCAACCACTTCCTGTGGTAGAGTTCCACATTCTGACCACTCTCTGGGGAAAGAAGTTTTTTCTGAATTCCCATTTAATTTCTTACTGATTTTGTTCTTCCCCATCGAGTTGAAGCAACTTCTCTATTTACTCTTTCAAACCCCTTCAGGGCACCCCAGGCCTTCTCTTTTCAAGGGAAGAGACCCAGCGTGCTCATCCTTCCCTGACAGATTTAACGTCACATTTCTAGTGTCATCCCTACGACTCTTTTTTGCATCCTCTCCGATGCCTTCATATCCCTTTTATAAAACAGAGACCAGAACTATACACAGTACTCTTAAGTGTGGTCTAAGCAAGGTTCGATATATTTTAGCATAAATTCTTTCCTTCCCGATTCTATCCCTCTAGAAATACATCCTCCCAGTGCTTGGTTTGCTTTCATTCAATAAAAACTCCCTTGTTTTTTATTAACCAAATTGCTTAACTCTATGTATTTCGAATTAATGGTTAATTTGAATCTGTTTTCAAGCAAAATTCAATTTTGAATTATCAGTAGATTTTGCACCAAATAAATTGCTAAAACAAAGCTTCCAAACTGTTCTATTTTCTTCAAAGGAACTTGCTGGGGCGTGCTCAGCTGTTGCCCTCTGTCAAAGTCTATTTTCTGTGTTGTTGCTGCTTTTTGAGATGAAGTGCATGTTTTCTTGTAGGAGTACATTAATTGGCTTCATTTGGCAATTTCTGTCAATACTTGTGGACTTAGAATTAGAATAGGAATGGAGTTGAAGTGACGCTGCTTTTAACGTGATTAAATAAAAATATTGAAATTCACATCAAAAATTGCACTAATTTCCAAAATGCAAATAAATGCACTAAATCAGGCATTATGTTGTCAAGGGGAACAAACAAGGTGGATGGAAATTATTTCTGCTGCTTTTTGGGGGGGGGGGGGGGGGGGGGGGGGGGGGGGGTCTCGGACTGGGGGGCAGAGTCTAAAATTTAGAGCCAGGCCTTTCAGGAGTGAACTTAGAAAATACAAATGTTTGTAGAAGTTTGGAATTCTCTTCGGCAAACAGCAATTGTTAATTTTAAAACAGGTTGATAGACTTTTAACCACCAAAAGTAGGAAGGAATACCAGGCAAAGGCAGGTATGTGGAGTTAGGTCACAGATCAGCCATGATCTCACTGAATAGCAGAATAGGTTCAAGGGGATAAATGGCCTATTCCTGTTCCTACATTCCCAGAAATCAAAACATTCTTTGGTGGGGGGGATGAGGGGGTGGATGCACAGTCCCATAAAAAGCAAAATTCATGATTTTGGAGTACTATCCTTCTTCGTGGCAAATGTGCTTTTGTGTACTGCAGTGAAAATGATGGAATGGTAAAATACCTACAGATTTGGTTATGACAAGCCCCTGCCACATTGCACTCTCAGTCTAAATCCTTATTTCAATTGTTTTAGGCTTATTGATTTATTGAGCTGTTATTGAGCTCTTAGATCCTTTGGGGCTGTTTCATTTTCTTTTAACTTTTTGGTCAGATTTTTCTAGCATTCTAGGTTAGCAGGTGTGGACTAATTATCTGCACTAAACAAAATTGAGTAGTATTAGTATCTTAAAGGCACAAGTTTTCCTAAATTATGTTCCCGGGCAGTTGGGTTGTTGCTATTGTGAGTGTAAGACAGATCGCAAAAGTAAGTTAATTTTATTGGGGCAACTGTATATCTATTAATCTATCAAAAAGCTTTCATCATCACACAATTCCCAAAACTTATTCCATCATTAATTCTCATAATTTAGGAAAACTTATGCCTTTAAGATATTAATACTGTTCAATTTCGTTTAGTGCGGATGGTTAGTCCATACATGCTAACCTAGAAAACTAGCAAAATCATTTGCAATGGAAAGTGCCCATGTATACTTGGCACACTGTAATTATTCCACACAAGATCAACTGGTTTCTGTAAATACTTGGATAAAATTTACCAATCTTTCACCATCATCAAGGCCATCGTTTTGAAAGGAAAAAGAAGTTTCTCTGAGAATTAGATTTTGTTAAACTTTCTTTAAAATATGTAAGAAACATGCATTATTTACTTTTAAGGCCACTGAGAAATAACACAGTTTTTAAGATTTCTGGTCTTGACATGCTGCTGACAAAGAAGACAAGCTCTTGTTCCAACCAAGTCCACTCCATGAACATAAGGAAAAGGCACAAGAGTAGGCCATTTAGCCCCTTGAGCCTGCTCCAGCATTCAGTAAGATCATGACTGATATGATTGTGGTCTTAAATCTACTTTCCTGCGTATCTCAATGACCCTTGACTCCCTTATCAATCAAAAATCCATTCCTGAATAGTTTCAATGACCAATCCTCCACTGCTTGCTGGGGAAGAGAATTCCAAAAACCCTATGAGAGGGAACAAAAATCCTTCTCATCTCCACCATTAATGGGAGCACCCCTTATTTTGAAACTGTGCCCCTTAGTTCTAGATCCTAGACGAGGGGAAACATCCTCTCAGCATCTATTCTGTCAAGACACCTGAGGATTCTAGATGTTTCAATAACATCACCTCTCACTCTTCTAAACTCCAATGAATATATGGCATACATATTGTAGCCAACTGGTGCTCTGCGAGTACTGCTTGGTACTGTTCTTCTTCAGTTTTCCCCTAAACCTCAGGGAGATGCCTCCCAGCAGCACAACTGAGATTAGAAGCACAGCACCAGCTAGGGAAATGACTCCAGGCTTCCTCAGTCCATTCTTACAACATATCAGGATCAAGTTCATTTTTCAAAACAAAAAATATGCATAGCCATTCAAAGCACACAATATGGCCATGTTAACACCTCACTAGTTCCAGAAAGAAGCGGTACCGACCTGTGTACAGTATCCATGGGCTCCAATCAACGTACTGCTGGGGACATCAAAGTCAGATTTTACTCTGGAAATAATCCAAAATGGTAGCAGTTTAAAAAGTGTTTGTGATCATTCAGCTGTGGAAGTAATGATGCCAGACGCTAAGACACCTTGCCTATATCGTCCCCTTATTCAATGACTGCGACTGCACCCACAACACTAGGCTCAATGACTGAAAAATTATTCACTTGTCCAGGATCCACAGAAAAAAATCAAAAATTCCAAATCACTGTGGGTTACAAAATTCACTGAGAAAAACAGCAGGCAAGAGCATAAGGAAGGTCAATGATGAAAGCAGTTATTTGGCCCAATGAAGTTCATCTTTCTAACGTTCTTACTCTCCAAATGGGAGGTCTTGTGGCACAGTGGGTAGCATCTTTGTCTCTGAGCCAGAACCTCTGGGTTCGAGTCCCACCCAAGGATTTGATGACCAAGAAAGGTGCATTCATAATGCAGCCAAACAAATTTGGTAACAGTACCTACAAATCCTTACTACCTGCCATTGGCATGTATCAGAAGAGCGGGAGAGATTCCTGGTCACCCATGTGATGAAAGAAAGTTAGAGCCTCTACTATTATTATCCAAAGCTCCAGACTACAACATGCATGTAAAAAGTGCACGTTGCCACAGCAACTCTCCCCGAGTGAAATGTAATGCACCACCACACCTCTAGCTGCATTTCAAAAGACCATAATGTTTTTACTTGTCAATTTTTTTTCAAACATTTAGCACTCTAAGTAAAGACATATTTGTTTAAAACCGGTTTTGACTGTGGCAGATTGATAATTGTTGACTGCCACGTCTAGCTATATATCAATACCTTGGGTCTGATGTACACCAAGGATTGTTTCAGTAACACTCTTATTGGACTGTACATTAGATGGCATAAAAACAAGCAAGCATCATGAAGAGAAATATCTCTTTAAAATCAAGTTTATAGGATAGTAAAGTCTTCGATTTATCAAAGAGCAAGCCAGAGCCTGCCTATGGCCTGGTGTATGCTCCAACAATTACAAGATCAAATGATTGGAATGGCTGAAGGTGACCCTCTGGTGCATTTCATCTCCTGCTTCCCAAATACCAACTTTCTTATTACAGTAACAAGCTTGATCACTTTAGTATTATTGCACTAATTTGTCTTGCTGAGCAACGATTGAATGTGGTGAGGGATAGTCAACTGACCTCCATGGGGATCTAACTTCCATAAGCAAGCACATTTTTACTTACAAAATGCAATCATTTGAATTTTTTCAATACTGAGTTTCATTTACTATTGCTTTGCCTCAGGTCTATCTCTTCTAAAGAGCTATGATGGATGTCATCCCTTATCATTTGTTCTCATATAGTTAGTTGTGATAAAGATGAAATATTTCTGTCTGTAACAGAATATTTATTGAAGTCTTCTTACTGATATCAGCACACCCAGAGCTAATTACTGTAATTTTCTTTCAAGCTACAGCAAAGGGAGTAGGAGAGGGAATTTTAACTTACTTAATGGAAACTGGGTTGTTCTGGAATTAAAAGCATTTACTGTTCTTTTCTTGCCCCATAGTTTTCTTAAAGCCAGTTGTCTAAGGTTCAGACAGGAGTATCGCGATCAGTCAAAAGCAGGTACAATTCCTAATCACCTTTGTTCTAACATACCTGCGGCTGACTTTGTTCCAGTCAATAGTCCCCTGGCAAAATTGTTCTGCCAAAGTGAGTGACCACATTTCAAAGATCAACAATGCATAAAGGGTTAGTGTAGGAGAAGCATCTTTGTTCTTTTGGGTTTCCATAGAATAGTAACTAGACAGAGGATGGGCATGGCCACATTAGAAAGCATATATGGACCTCAGGAGGAGTACAGTGCAGATTTATCAGAATGTTACTAGGAGTCCAAAGATTGAATTATGAGGAAATGCTGTATCATCTAAGCTTGTACTCACTTAAGGAATCATGTCTCAGAAAAAGGATGGCTTGGATTCAGCAGAATGTTACCAGGGCTTCAAGGCTTAATTTACAAAGACAGATTGGGTAGTCTGAGCTTGTATTCTGTTAAGTATGGAAGATTACGTGATGGTCTAATTGAGGTGTTTAAGATGTTTAAAGGATTTGATAAAGTAGATAGGAACTATTTCTTCTGGTGGTGGGTGGAGTGCCCACAACAAAGGCCAGAACCTTTAAATTAGAGCCAGGCTGTGAAAGGGCAGGACCTTAAAATTAGAGCCAGGTTTACTTAAGGTGAAATAAGGAAACACATTTCCCTCATAGACATGTGGAAATCTGGAACCTACCTTCCTAAAAGGTTGTGAGACTGAGGTGGAATTTCAAAACCGGCTTGGATAGATTTTGGTTTGATAAAGGCATACCAACCAAGTGGGATAAACAGAGTTGAGACACAGATCAGCCATGATCTGATTAAATGGGGAAATAGATTTCAAGGGCTGAAAGTCCTATTCCTATTCCTGTTCCTATGCTCCTATCTTCCAACACCCACTTTCTCTGGAAGAAATGCTCCATAGCCCAGAAGAATCCCTGGAAAATAATACAGGAGATGTTTTGAGGTGAATCCCAAGTTCTTAATACCAAATTTAAAAGCAGGTAGTGTGACCTGGCAAGGAAGGTCAAGTGCACAGGGGGAAGAGATCCCAAGCATAACAGGTCTCCCATCTGCGATATTTTCCACCCAATGCACCAGGACTAGCTGCTCACAGGACATTAGGAAGAGGAGAACTGGCTCCATTGTATCATAAAACATTAATAGGAGTTGGAGTAGGTCATCTGCCCCGTCAAGCCTGCTCCACCAATCAATATGATCATGGCAGATCATCCACCTCAAATTCCCATCTCCAAATCTCACCATACCCCCAAATATCTTTAATGTCCTCAGTATCCAAAAATCTATTAATCTCAGTCCTGAGTATAGTCAATCAACTGAGCATCCACAGCTCCCTGGGGTAGAGAATTCCAGCAATCTCAAACCCTCTGAGAGAAGAACTTTTGCATCTTAGTCCTCAATGGCCCCTTATCCTTAAAATATGGCCCCTAGTTCTAGGCTTTTAAGCCACGGAATATCAGCATCTCAGCATCTACCCTATCAAGCCTTCCAAGATTTTGTATATTTCAATCTGATCAGCTCTCTTCTAAAATCCATAGAATACAGGCCTATTCTACTTAAGTCCTCTGCAAAGGACAGCCCTTTCAGCCTTGGAATCATTCTAATGAACCCTCTTAAATAAGGAGGCCAAACTCTACATAGTACTCCAGTTGTGGTCTCACCAAAGCCCTATGCACTTGCATAAAGACTTCCTTACCCTCATTCTCCAACCCTTTTATGATAAAGGCCAACATTCCATTTGGTGTCAGTACCGCAATGCTAAATGTCACGCTAGAGAGGAATCCAAAGTGCAGTTTCAGCTGTTGAGTACACACAGCTATCTGAAATAAAATTAAACCTGCCTTCAAATCTATCATCTATCCACATCACATTACTTGTGGTCAAGCACAATAGCTGGAAGCATTTTTTTCTCATATTTTACTCTCAGGATATGGACTACACGAAATCATGAGGTACAACAAAACAATTAGTTATCAAAATAACACAAGTTTTGAGATAAGCATTAGCGTTCTTAAATTTGTGAAAAAAACACATCTGCATTTCATATGGTCTTTTCTGAAAAGAACACAAATTTGGGAGTTTCCAATACTTCATTGAAAGGATATGAAAACATACTGCTTATTTTAAAAATAATGAATCTTGGGGGGATTAGCAATCAACAGCAGCAACAATGATTAAAAGCAGGGTCAGATTTATGCAAGTTGAACTGTAAATAACCTCGTCATAATATAGCCCCAGTTCTAAGAAACGTGCATCATTTACTGTTGCCATTTGCTTTACCATTTGTTTTGTCCACGTAAACCATTTTATTTTAGCTGAAGGCTCTCCCTACACCACGGTGCCAGATCCAAGCTTGAAGCAGCAGCAGGTTGGAGAATTAGGACGGCAGTGTTGGAGCCTCATTTCCGACCCAAGCTTCCATTGAGACTGGTTCCCTTGCAGGGAGGCAGAATCGGGAAATTTAACTTTTGATCAGTGTTTAGACATAATTGACGTGAAGAACCGACAATGTGTTAGAGAGCTGACTCACAGCACAATTATTTTCATAATACTCCAAGTCATAAGTGTTTTTTGCGTTCAATAAGTTAGAAATAGAGACAACAGAATTGAGGGGGAGATCAGAAATTTGCCCACAGGGTCACCTTGTAACTACAGTCTGAACTACATTGTTACAGTTGACTTGGAAGATTGAATGGAAAATACTGACATGACAATTTATAATGGTTAAAGATGACAGTAAAGTGGGAACAAATCAATCAGCATAATAACAGCAAGTAAAGTTTGCTGCACATATTCTAAGCAATGTTTTCCAATCCTTTAAATGTTCCTTGGCAATTGCTCTGCCCACATATTCTACATTCTTAGTGTTAAACTCCAAGGTTTTGACCAGTGCCCAGAAATAGGAACATGGAAAACAGGAGCAAGAGTAATCATTTGGCCCCTCAAGCCTGCTCCTCCATTCAATGTGATCATGGCTGATCCTCTATCTCCATACTCCCACTCTGTCCCCATATTTCTTGATGTCTTTAGAGTCCAGAAATATGTCTATTTCCTTCTTAAATATATTCAGTGATTTGGTCTCCACAGCCCTTTGTGACAGAGAATTCCACAGGTTCACCACTCTTTGGGTGAAGAAGTTCCTCCTCATCTCAGTCCTAAATGGCCTACCCTGTATCCTGAGATTGTGACCCGTTGTTCTAGACCCCCCCCCAGCCAGAGGAAGCATCATCCCTGCATCCAGTCTGTCAGATTTAATACGTTTCAATAAGATCCCCTCTCATTCTTCACTCATCCTAAACTCCAGTGAATACAGGCCCAGTCAGCCCAATCTGTCCTCATGACAATCCTGCCATCCCAGAAATTAGTCTGGTGAACCTTCGCTGCACTCCCTCTAAGGCAAGGATATCTTCTTAGGTAAGGATGCCAAAACTGTGCACTACACTCCAGGTGTGGTCTCACCAAGCCCCTTATAGCTGCAGTAAGACAGCTGCAATAAGTCCACTCACAATGAAGGCCAACACAATATTTGCCTTCTTAATTGCTTGCTGTACCTGCATGCTTGCTTTTAGTGATTTTTTTTTTCCTTTACAGTTTAATGGCCTTGTTTGACACCCAGGTCCCAATCTATCACCATTTAAGTAATACTCTTGCCATTCTGTTTTTCCTACTGAAGTGGATAACTTCACACTTATCCACTTTATGCTGCATCTGCCATGTATTTGCCCACTCAACTTGTCTAAGTCGCCTTGAAGCCTCTTAACATTCTCCTCACCACTCACATTCCCACCAAGTTCCATATTGTCAGCAAACTTGGAAATATTACATCTGTTTCCTTTATCCAAATCATTGAAATATATTCAGATCCCTGCAGTACCCCACTAGTCACCACCTGCCACTCCGAAAAAGACATTTTTAAAATATATTTGTTTATGGGATGTGGCGTCACTGGCTAGGCCAGCATTTATTGCACAGGTAAGGACAGCAGATTTCCTTCCCTAAAGGACATTAGTGAACCAGATGGGTTTTTACAATGGTTCACGGTCATCATTAGACTTTTAATTCCAGATTTTTATTGAATTCAAATTCCACCATCTGCTGTGGCAGGATTCGAACCTGGACCTGGGTCTCTGGATTACTAGTCCAGTGACAATACCTCCCCTGTATTCCTATTCTGTGTCCTGTCTGCTAAGCAATTCTCAATCCATGACAAAATATTACCCCCAATCCCATGTGTTTTAATTTTGCACACTAACTTCTTATGTGGGGCTTTATAAAAGCTTTCTGAAAATCCAAATCCATCACATCCACTAGTTCTCCCTTATCTATTTTACTAGTCATGTCCTCAAAAAACTCCAGTAGATTTGTCAAACATGAGTTCCCTTTCGTAAATCCATGTTGACTTTATCTAATCCCATTGATATTTTCTAAGTGCCCTGATATCACATCCTTTACAACAGACTCTAGCATTTTCCCTACTACTGATTTAAGGCTAAACAGTCTGTAATTCCTGCTTTCTTCCTCTCTCCTTTTGTCAGTTGTGGAGTTACATTTGCCACCCTCCAATCTGCCGGGACTGGTTCAGAATCTAAAGAATTTTGGAAGATGACAACCAATGCATCCACTATTTCCATAGCCACCTCCTTTACTCCTGTGGGATGTAGATTATCATGCCCTGGGGATTTATCTGCTTTCTATCCATTAATTCCTCCAGCACTATTGCTTTAGTAATACTAATTTCCTTCAATTTCTCCTGCTCACTTGACCCTTGGTTCCCTCGCATTTCTGGTAAGTTATATGTGTCTTCCTCTGTGAAAACAGAACTAAAGTAGTTGTTTAACTGCTCTGCCATTTCCTTGTTCTCTATTATAAATTTTCCCATGTCAGACTGTAAGAGATCTACATTTGTCTTCCCTAATCATTTTCTTTTTACATACTTATGGAAATTTTTACAGTCCACTTTTATGTTCCTTGCTCTCATACTCTATTTTTTCCCTCTTAATCAATTGCTTGGTCCTCCTTTGCTGAACTCTAAACTGCTCCCAATCCTCAGACTTGTTACTTTTTCTAGCAACTTTCTATGACTCCTCTTTGGATCTAATACTGTCCTTAATTTCTTTTCTTAGCCATGATTGGACCACTTTTTCTGCTGTGTTTTTGTGCCAGAAAGGCACATATAACTGTTGCAATGCATACATTCGTTCCTTAAATTTTAGCCATTGGCTATCCACCGTCGTGCCTTTTAATGAAGTTCCCCAATCTATCTTAGCTAATTCACACCTCATAGCTTTGTCGAGATTTAGGATCCTAGTTTCAGATTCAGGACTACTTCACTTTTCATCCTAATGAAGAATTCTATCACGTTATGATCAATGTTCCCTAGAGGACCCTGCACAACGAGGACCCTGGGAAGAGTGTGCTGCAGTCAGCATCGCGGTGAAGCAGTCTGGGAAGAGTGTCCTGCAGTCAGCATTACTATGAAGCAGGCTCGGAAGAGTGTGCTGCAGTCAGCATTGTGGTGAAGCAGTCTGGGAAGAGTATCCTGCAGTCAGCATCGCGATGAAGCAGTCTGGGAAGAGTGTCCTGCAGTCAGCATCGCTATGAAGCAGGCTGGGACGAGTGTGCTGCAGTCAGCATCGTGGTGAAGCAGTCTGAGAACAGTAACCTGCAGTCAGCATCATGGTGAAGCAATCTGGGAAGAGTGTCTTGCAGTCAGTTCTTGTTGAAAATAACAAAAGTGGCATCACAAGGCAGTGTGAGAGAGCAGCGGAGAGATCAAAATCAGCGCAAGTGCGGGGACGCTTCAAAAAGTGACATCAGCACAAAGGTGAGAGCTGATTGCTGAGTAGTGGGTAAGTGTTTTTCTGCAGTTTTAAATAGATTAAGCTAAGGAAAGGTGAGGGTTCTAGTTTTTATTTAAAGCGCATAAATAACAACTTTTTTTTACTGTATTTAACTTAAAGTAAAGATTTTTTTTCAACTAGAGGCATGGCAGGGCAGCTCAGTCCCGTGTTATGTACCACCTGCAACATGTGGGAAGTTCTAGACGCTCCTTGCGCTCTGACCGACCACGTGAGCTGGAAATGCCACCAGCTGCAGCTACTTGAGCTCCGAGTTTCGGAGCTTGAATGGCAGCTGGAGGCACCGAGGGGCATCCGCGAGGCTGAGAGTTTCATGGATAGCACATTTTCAGATGTGGTCACCCCACAGCTTACAGAAGTGCAGACCGAGAGGGAAAGGGTGACCATCAGTCAGGAGAAAGGTGTCAGGTAGGAAGTCAGAAAATCCCCAGGGTGCATCTCGCTCGAGAACTGTTTTTCTGCGTTGGAAAACGGTGAGAGTGACGGTTCCTCTGGAGAGTGCAGCCACGCTCATGGCACTATCAGTGGCTCAGCTGCACAGTGGGGTAAGAAAAAGAGGGGAAGAGCAATAGTGGTAGAAGACTCAATAGTAAGGGGAACTGACAGGCATTTCTGCAGCCGTAGACATGATTCCAGGTTGCCTCCCTGGTGCCAGGGTCAAGGATGTCACTGAATGGCTGCAAGGCATTCTAAAGGGGGAGGGCTAACAGACAGAGATTGTGGTAGATATTGGTGCCAACAACATAGGTAGAAAGAGGGCTGAGGTCCTGCAAGCAGAATTAGGGAGCTATGAAACAGATTAAAAAACAGGACCTCAAAGGTAGTAACCTCTGGATTACTTCTGGTGCCACGCGCTAGTGAGTATAGAAATAGGAGGTTAGTACAAATGAATGCGTGGCTGGAGAGATGGTGCAGGAGGGAGGGCTTTAGTTTTCTGGGACATTGGGACCGTTTCTGGGCAATGGAACCTGTACGTGGTGGACGGGTTGCACCTGAGCGGGAATGGAAGCAACATCCTTACTGGGAGGTCTGCTAGTGCTGTTGGGGAAGGTTTAACTAACTTGGCAGGGGAGTGGGATCCTGAGAGGAGGTTCAGCAGAGGGAGATGCACAGCCAAAATTAGAAGAGAGAGCACGTGAGTCTGGAAGGCGCAAGGGAGGTTGGCATGGTTGGATTGTATTTATTTTAATGCAAGGAGTGTGACAAATAAGGCAGATGAGTTGATGGCACAAATTAACACATGGAAGTATGATGTTATTGCTGTCACAGAGACATGGTTGAGAGAGGGGCAGGATTGGCAGCTCAATATTCCAAGATATAGGGTCTTCAGGCGAGCCAGGGGAGGAGGTAAAAGAGGAGGGGGTATCGCAATATTGATCAAGGAATCAATTACACCGGTAAGGAGGGATGACACCTTAGAAGGTTCCTCAAATGAGGCCATATGGGTAGAACTGAAAAACAAAAAAGGAGCAATCACATTGCTGGGAGTGTACTATAGGCCCCCAAACAGTCGGAGAAATAAAAGAGCAGATATGCAGGCAAATTTCAGAGAAGTGTAAAAATAATAGGGTAGAAATAGCAGAGATTTCAACTTCCCCAACATTAACTGGGTTATTCATAGTGTGATAGGTTTAGAGGGAGTGGAATTCTTAAAATGCATCCAGGAGAACTTTTTAAGGCAGTATGTAGAAGCTCCTACAAGAGAGGGGGCGATCCTGGACTTAATTATAGGGAATGAAGCCGGGCAAGTGGTAGAGGTATCAGCAGGGGAGCACTTTGCAGATGGTGATCAAAACTCCGTTTGATTCAAGGTTGTTACAGAAAAGGACAAGGATGGGCCAGAAATCAGAGTTCTAAATTGGGGGAAGGCCGATTTTAATAAGATCAGATATGATTTGGCCAGAGTGGACAGGGACTGCTACTTTTAGGTAAATCGGCATCAGCGCAGTGGGACTCATTCAAGAAGGAAATAGGGAGAGTACAGGGCCAACATATTCCAGTAAAGACAAAGGGTGGGAACAACAAATCCAGGGAACCCTGGACGTCGAGGGATACACAGGATTGGATAAAGAGAAAAAGGGAGGCTTATGGCAGATACTGAGGGTTCAAAACAGCGGAATTCCGAGAGGAGTATAGAATGTGTAGGGGGGAACTTCAAAAGGAAATTAGGAGAGCAAAAAGGGGGCATGAAGAAATATTGGCAGGTAAAATAAAAGAAAATCCAAAGTTACTTTACAAGTACATTAAGAGTAAGAGGATTACTAGGGAAAGAGTAGGGCCTATTAAGGACCATAGTGGTAATTTGGAGCCAGAGGACGTAGCTGGGTTCTAAATGAATACTTTGTGCCAGTGTTCACAGGCGAGAGGGTCGACGGGGGTATGGAAATCAGGCAGAAGGACTGTGATATAATTAAAGAAATTAGCATAGAAAGCGAGGAGGTTCTAAGTGGTCTGGCAGGCTTAAAAGTAGATAAATCTCCAGGCCCAAATGAAATGTATCCTAGGCTGTTCAGTGAGGCAAGGGAGGAGATAGAAGGGGCGCTGGCAATAATTTTCAATACCTCTCTGGCCACAGGAGAGGTGCCAGAGGATTGGAGGACAGCCAATGTGGTACCGTTATTCAAGAAGGGAGGAAAGGATAAACCAGGGAACTACAGGCCAGGCAGTCTAACCTCAGTTTTGGGGAAACTATTGGAAGCAATTCTGAGGGACAGAATTAATCTGCACTTGGAGAGGCAGGGATTAATCAAGGACAGTCAGCATGGTTTTGTTAACGGGAGGTCATGGCTGACCAATTTGATTGAATTTTTCGAAGAATTGACCAGATGTGTAGATGAGGGCAGTGCATTTGACGTAGTCTACTTGGACTTCAGCAAGGCTTTTGATAAGGTCCCGCTTGGGAGACTGATAACGAAGGTAAGAGCCCATAGGATCCATGGCAATTTGGCAAATTGGATCCAGAATTAGCTGAGTGGCAGGAAGCAGAGAGTGATGGTAGAGGGGTGTTTTTGTGACTGGATGCCTGCGTCCAGTGGAGTTCCACAGGGATCGGTGTTGGGTCCCTTGCTGTTTGCGGTATATATAAACAATGTGAACTTGAATGTAGGAAGGTTGATCAGTAAGTTCATGGATGACACGAAAATTGGTGGGGTGGTAAACAGTGAGGAGGATAGCCTTGGATTACAGGAGGATATAGACAGGCTGGTCAGATGGGCTGATCAGTGGCAAATGGAATTTAATCCGGATAAGTGTGAGGTGATGTACTTGGGCAGGACAAACAAGGCACGGGAATACACGATGAATGGTAGGATCTTGGGAAGTACCGAGGATCAGAGGGACCTTGGAGTGTATGTCCACTGGTCCCTAAAGGTAGCGGGATAGGTAGATAAGGTGGTTATGCAGTCAAATGGGATACTTGCCTTTATTAGCCGAGGCATAGAATATAAGAGCAGGGAGGTTATGCTTTAACTGTATAAAACGCTGGTTAAGCCACAGCTACAGTTTTGCATTTAGCTCTGGAATTCACATTATAGGAAGGATGTGATTGCACTAGAGAGAGTGCAGAGGAGATTTATCAGGATGTTGCCTGGGCTGGAGAGTTTTAGTTATGAGGATAGATTGGATAGACTAGAGTTAGGCTTATTTTCCCTGGAGCAGAGGAGATTGAGGGGGGACATGACTGAGGTGTATAAAATTTATGAGGGGCATAGATAGAGTAGACAGGAAGGAACTTTTCCCCTTGGTGGAGGGATCAATAACCAGGGGGCATAGATTTAAGGTAAGGGGCAGGAGGTTTAGAGGGGATGTGAGGAAGTATTTTTTCACCCAGAGGGTGGTGGGAATCTGGAACTCACTGCCTGAAAGGATGGTAGAGGCAGAAACCCTCATAACATTTAAGAAGTATTTGGTTGTGCACTTGCGATGCCATGGTATACAAGGCTATGGGCCTAGTGCTCGAAAATGGGATTAGAATGGTCAGGTATTTGTTTGACCGGCGCAGACTCGATGGGCCGAAGGGCCTTCTTCTCTGCTGTAGACCTCTATGACTCTAACGAGGTTATTAATTAGCCTCTTCTTAATGCACAATACCAAATCCAGTGTAGCCTGTTCCCTAGTCGATCCTTGGCATACTGGTCTAAAACACCATCTCATACACACTCGAGGAATTCACCTGCCATAGTACTATTGCTAATTTGGTTTGCCCAGTCTATATGTAGATTAAAGTCACCCATGATTATTGTAGCACACTTGCTACATACATCTCTAATTTCCTATTTAATGCCTTCCCCTACTTTACTACTACTGTTTGGAGGCCTCTGGATAACTTCCACAAATATGTTCTGACCCTTGTTGCTTCTTAGCTTCAACCAGACTGATTCTACATCTAGATTTTCTGAGCCAATATCCTCTCTCACTTGCACTGATTTCATCCTGAACTAACAACACCACCCTTTTCCTTTTTGTCTGTCCTTCCTAAATATCAAGTGCCCTTGGATATTCAGTTCCCTGCCTCCGTAATCACAATCATATTGTACCTGTTTATATCTATTTCCGTTGTTAATTCGTCTACCTTACTGCGAATGCTCCATGCATTCAGATAGTGCCTCTAGACTTGTCTTTTAAATACTTATATATTTCTTTTTTCATACTATGGCCATATTTGCTGCTAGCCCTTGTTTCCTCTACCTTCCACTTTTGTTTTCTATTTTTGTCTTTCATTCCTACCTTTATTTCCCTCTCAGGTTCCCATCTCCCTGCCACTCTAGTTTAAACCCTCCGCCACAGTACAAGCGAATACTCCTGCGAGTATATTGGTTCCAATCCTGCTGGGGTGCAACCTGTCCAGCTTGTACAGGTCCCATCTTCCCCAGAATCAGTCCCAAGGTCTCAGGAATCTAAATCCCTCCCTCCTACACCATTTCTCCATCCACGCATTCACTGGTCTATTCTCCTATCCCTGATCTCGCTAGCAAATGGCACTGGGAGTAATCCTGAGATCACTATCTTTGAGGCCCTGCTTTTTAATTTATTTCCTAGCTCCCTATATTCCAGCTGCAGCTCCAGCTCCACAACGTGGATTTTGAATAGCTGCAGCTGCAGACACTTACTGCACACATTGTCGCTTTGGACACTGGAAGTGTCTCTGACTTCCCACATCGCACAGGAGGAGCATTCCACTTGCCCGTGCTGCCCTGCCATGACTTATGCTTAAATTACTCCCTTTACTTTTACTTGCTCTAGTTTTGAGAACATGAAGGACAGAAGAAATAATCACCAGATCCTACTTAACAAGGCCGCTGCTCTTCTTTCTGAGGAAAGGTAGAAAATGAAAGGATCACCTCCTTCCCTGTTCACCGAACACCCTCTCTGACCAAACCCCAACTTAAGCACTTTAATACAGCCCAAAGCAGCACTCCAGGGCAGACAAAGCAGCACTGTAGATGGCCTGCTTTTATGCGCTCTCAATCTAGATTTTGAAAACCTGTTTAAACCAGTTATCCAATTAACTAGCTGCAGCTGCAAGCAGAGCCTGTATAACCCCTGTTTTAAAGCTGGACTAAAACTCACCTTCTCCCAACCCAAAGAGCAACTTTTAGTTAATTGCTAAATTCAAGAAAGACTAGACTTTTGACTAGAAATTAACCCTTAAAAGTCCCTCTCTCTACAAACTCCAACTTAAGCACTCTAATGCAGCCCAAATGAGCACTCCTGGTACCTTGCTCTTTTCCTTAATCTAAACGAAAAAATTGGCTTTAAAAAAAATCAGCATTCGGAGGAGATTGCTCACTAAGTTTGGCTGCCAAACTATAGGTGTATGTCCCAGTTTAATTCTGTAGCATGCTGTAAGAACTTGTGCCACTGCTATTCTACATATGGTGCATTGTACAACCACCTATTGTGTCATGGAATGGCTCTTTTCAAGATATTTTGCTTTTTAAAAAAATTAGATTCAGACTGACTTTCAATGAGTTAAGTTGCATTTCTACTTATAGAACCAGACCCTTTAATTACATAAAATTTTATCACAGGAAATTCAAGTGACGCAGATTGTGAATGAAGGTCTAAGGAAGTACATCCTTGCTAATTGTCCCTGTGTCCCAAATGAACTCATTCACCTACTAAAAATTCACACGGTATTCTATATAATAAAGGCAAACATATAGCCAGAGAGTCATTTACGGCACAAAAGGAGGTCATTCGGTCATCGCGTTCATGCCAGCTCCCCATGGAGCAACTGGGTAAGTTCCACTCCCTCCATTCAATTCCTGTAGCACTCCAAGTTTATTTCTCTCAAGTGCCCATGCAAATTCCTTTTGATATCATTGATCTTTTCCGCTAATGGAAAGTAAGGAGATGGCGGATAAGTTAAACAAGTATTTTACTTCGGTCTTCACTAAAGAGGATACAAGTAACATCCCAGAAATAGCTATAAATTAGGAAATGGAAAGGAGGGAGGAACTCAGGAAAATTACAATCACCAGGGAAGCGGCATTGAGCAAATTATTGATGTTGCAGGCTGACAAACCTCCAGGTCCGGATGGACTTCACCCCAGGTCTTGAAAGAAGAGGCTAGTGAGGTAATTGGTGTATTGGTTTTAATTTTCCAAAATTCCCTAGATTTGGGAAAGGCTCCATTAGATTGGAAAATAGCAAATTAAATTCCTTTATTTAAAAAGGGAGGGAGACAGAAAGTGGAAAACTGTAGGCCAATTAGCCTAACATCTGTCATAGGGAAAATGTTAGAAGCTATTATTAAAGATGTTATAGTAGGGCACTTAGAAAAATTCAAGGCAATCAGGCAGAGTCAACATGGTTTTGTAAAAGGGAAATCATGATTAACCAATTTTTTTGGAGTCCTTTGAAGGAGTCACATGTGCTGTGGATAAAAGGGAATGGATGGATGTGTTATACTCAGATAAAGTGCCACATCAAATGTTATTGCAGAAAATGAAAGCTCATGGTGTAGGGGATAACATATTGGCATGGTTAGCTAAAAGAGAGCAGAGAGTTGGCATAAATGGGTCTTTTTCTGGATAGCAAGACAAGTGGTGTGCCACAAGGATCAATGCTGGAGCCTCAACATTTTATAATTTATATAAATTACATAGATGAAGGGACCCATGGAATGGTTGCTAAATTTGCTGACAACACAAAGATAGGTAGGAAAGTAAATTGTGAAGAGGATGTTAAGGAGGCAACAAAGTGACATGGATAGGTTAAGGGAATGGGCAAAGATCAGGCAAATGGAGTATTTGTCAGCAGATGTGAAATCATTCATTTTGGCAGGAAGAATAAAAGAGATTATCTAAATGGTGAGAGATTGAGGAACTCTGAGATTCAGAGGGATCTGAGTGTCCTAGTGCATGAATTACAAAAGGTTAGTATAAACATACAGCAAGTAATTAGGAAAGCTAATAGAATGCTATCATTTATTGTGAGGGGAATTGATTACAAAAGTAGGGAGGTTATGCTTCAGTTATACAGGACATTGGTGAGACCAAATGCAGGACAGGCTAGACTTGTATCCACTGGAATTTAGAAGAGTAAGAGGCGACTTAATTGAAACCTTTAAGATCCTGAGGGGTCTTGAAAGGATGGATGTGAAGAGGATGTTTCCTCTTGTGGGAGAATCTAGACTGTTTAAAAATAAGGGGTCACTCATTTGAGGCAGAGATGAGGAGAATTTTTTTCTCTGAGGGATGAGAGTCTTTGGAACTCTCTTCCTCAAAAGGTGGTGGAAGCAGAGTCTTTGAATATTTTTAAGGCAGAGCTGGATAGATTCTTGATTAAGAAGGGGGTGAAAGGTTGTCGGGGGAAGGCAAGAATGTGGGGTTGAGATTACATTCAGATTAGCCATGATCTTACTGAATGGCGGAGCAGGCAGAAGGGGCTGAGTGGCCTACTCCTGCTCTTAATTTGTGCGTTCTTCCACCACCCTCATTACTGCTCCTGTGTAAAAAAAAGTTCTTCCTCACATTCCCCTGCATCTCTTGCCCAAAACCTTAAATCTGTGTTTCCCAGCCCTTGCACCATCAGCTATGAGAAGAGTTTCCCCTCATTTATGTCTGTCATAATCTTGTACACCTCTATCAAATCTCCCCTTATTTGCCTTTGCTCAATTGAGGACAACTTCAGTCTTTCCAACTTAATCTTGTAACTAACCCCACATATCACCATCCTGGAACCAATCTGGTAAATCTCCCCTCTAGGCTCTCTCGGAAAGCTGTGACGGTCCTTAAGTCCGGTGACCACCAAACTAGACAGAATACTCTAGTCGGCGCCTAACCAGAGCTTTATATATATATATATATATATATATATATATAGATACAGGATAAATAGTACAAAAAGCAGGGAAGTTATGAAACCCAAGGTCCAATATGCTTTGCTAACCACTCTCAACTTCAACTGCCAACTTCAAGGATCGATGCACATGAACCCCTCAGGTCCCCATGTTCCCGCACAGCATTTCGAACTGTGCCATTAAGTCTATACTGCCTCTCCGTATTCTTTTACCATGCATCACCTCACACTTCTCTGCATTTAATTGCATCTGCCAATTGTCTGCCCATTCTGCTAGGCTATCTATGTCCTGATGCAGGAAATTGGCATCATTCTGATTAGCATTCCTCCAAATTTTGTATCATCAGCAAATTTTGAAATTTTACTCTGCATTCCAAGTTCCAAGTTATTTCTATGTAGCAAAAACAGCAGTGGTCCTAATACTGATCCTTGGGAACACTGTTGTCTACCACCCTCCAAATTCCCTTCATTAACCTTCTCTGTTTCTTCATCAAAACATTCAATTAAATTAGTCAAGCACAATCTTCCTTTTACAAGTCCGTGCTAGCTCTCCTAAATTAACTTAAACCTCTCTAAGTGTCTGATGATTTTTTTCCCCTGATTAAGGATTCAAAATCCCAACACTAAAGTTAGACTAACCAGCCTATCATTGTTAGGACTGTCCTTGTACCCTTTCCTAAATAACAGTGCACATTTACCACACTCCAATCCTCTGGCACCTGCCCCATATCTAGGAAGGTTAGAAAAATTAAAGCAAGTCCATCCACTACTCCACCCCCACCTTCCCTTAGCAACCTGGAATGCAAGCCATCCAGACCAAGAGACATATCTACCCTAAGCATAGCCAGCTTTTCCCGAACCTCCTCCCTTTCAATTTTCACCCTATCCATTGCCTCCACTATCGCCTCTTCTACCAATAAGGTGCCTTATTTCGGATGAGATATTAAACCAAGGCTCCCAAGGTACAATTTCAAAGGGCCAATATTTGTCCCTCAATTAATATCACTTAAATAAAAACAGATTATGTGGTCATTAGCACATAGCAGTTTGTGGGACCTCGCTGTGTGCAAATTGATTGCCCTGTTTCCTACATTATAATAGTGACTACACTTCAAAACTACTTCGATGGCACAAAGTACTTTGGGGCATCCTGAGGTTGTGAAAGGCACTATATAAATACAAGTATTTCTTCTTTTTTTCCCCTTCTTACACTTAATATCTTTATTAAAATTGTATCCCTGAACATTCCCTATATCAGTCAAATAAAAAAAAGACATATTTCAGTTCCTGAATTAGCTACAGGTCTTTGGGTTTTCTCCATTTCTAGAGAACGGCAAGGAAAGTATAATTGATGCATAGGCACAAAACTAGGCAAAAGATGTGAATGAACACAAGTCTAGGGGCCTTTTCACATCTTAAACCAGCAAAATATCATTACTAGAAACTCAATGACATCATGCCCATTAACCAAGTACCTAACGGCCACCTAAGCACCTGACATTGCAGGTGAAGCACACTCATTACATGCTGGAAGTGCACCATCCACCATCTTGGTCAATGACTGCCTGAAGCCCTCTTTGTAAAACTGAGCTGCCTTGAACACACTCAGCACCAGGTTTACATTTGGCTTAAGCAGCAGTCGTTAAAGGGAATGATGGAAGCTGCCATCAAAATGTTTCATTTGTGTCCATGCTCTAGTGCATTGCACTGACAAACATCAGTGCTGGCTCCCTGTTTCGTCATCCAGTGCAACCGTTGCGATTTGATGGTCCCCTCAATTTTCCATAGAATCATGGAATGAACAGAGCAGGAAGAGGTCATTTGGTCCATCATACATTTCTGAATGAGCTATCCAATTAGTCCCACTCCCCCCTTCTCTTTCCCTGCAGATTTGTTGCCTTCAGGAGTGTACCCAATTCCTTTTGGGAAGTTATTATTGCATCTGCTTCTACCGCCCTTTCAAGCAATGTATTCCAGGTCATGACAACTCACTGAATAAAATTATTTTTCAGAGGGGCAACTACAGTATAATTTTATGTTGTATTTGGATTCCCCCAGTCTGTGCATATTCCTAAAGGATTTGGTACTGAGGGGCCTCACTGAGGCCTTTCAACATGTGACTGGAATCTCTTTGTTGCATTACAGGAGTTTTGTATTTGAAATCAATAGGTAAGTACATTTTATACGAGATTCAATGCTGATCCATTCTTGGCACCAGTCAGTGCCAGGAAGAGACTAGCACCATGTACCTCAGAGTCCTCTGTATCAGCCAATGTCCTTGGCAGTGATATACCACAGGGTTGAGTTCTGAATAACATTGATTTAATCAACAGTTAGGGATCTGGGAATCGACATTAACTCCCTCACAATGGATAGGAGGAGCTCAAGGGAGGGTGGTTAAAACTTTTAAAGGGGGCTTCTGACCCTACGCGTATGCTTCCGCTACCTTTGTAACAGGTTGCAACCTGTGCGTATCCAGCCTAGGAGTGGCTTCATTCTGGGGGCTCAATTGAAGCTTAAACACTGCTGCCCAGATTTACAAGGGGTTGAGAAACCTGGCAACAATAGACAAAAGCAGTCAGCTCCAGACAGTGGTCATTACCAGAATATAAACACAAAAAAACTGCGGATGCCTTCCGGACTGAATATTGAATTCAACAACTTTAGGTCGTGAGCTCCCTCCCCCATCCCCACCCCCTTTCTGTTTCCCCCTTCCTTTTTTTTTTCCAATAAATTATATAGATTTTTCTTTTCCCAACTATTTCCATTATTTTTAAATATTTTAAAATCTTCTATGCTCTCCCCACCCCCACTAGAGCTATACCTTGAGTGCCCTACCATCCATTCTTAATTAGCACATTCGTTTAGATAATATCACCAACTTTAACACCTATGTGTTCTTTCGTTCTGTTGTCTGTGACATCTTTTGATGATCTGCTTCTGTCACTGCTTGTTTGTCCCTACAACCACACCCCCCCTCCACTTCTCTCTCTCTCCGCCCCCCCCCCCCACACACCTTAAACCAGCTTATATTTCAACTCTTTCTTGGACTCGAACTCAAGTTCTGTCGAAGGGTCATGAGGACTCGAAACGTCAACTCTTTTCTTCTCCGCCGATGCTGCCAGACCTGCTGAGTTTTTCCAGGTAATTACCAGAATATACATGGGCGGAATCATACGTTCCCCTGTTGGCAGGTTTGTAGGCAGGGCTGGAGAGGGGAGAGGGAAGCCGATAAGATTTCTCAGGTAGCCTTCCAGCTGGGCGTCCACCCTGCACCGACCTCTCTGCAATTTTACACTTGGACGGTTGAAGCCTAGGCCAGCCGGCCAGCCGACCCTGGCCCCAGTTGAGGCCCTTACATGGCCAATTATTGACCATTTAAGGGCCGTTTCCCACACAGCCTCAATTTTCAGGCTGGCAGGAGTTCAAGGGAAGAAGGGAAGCCTGAAAATTAACTATCGGTAGCGTCCTTTTAACATCAGGCGCCAGCCCCAGAAGGTCCGGCCCCCGCAGGTCCTCCCTCCCACTGACCTCTCCATCAACATTCCCACCTCCCTCTGCCCACCCTCCTGGGCCTCACCTCCCCTCCCTGCCCTGAGACCCCCAAAATACATACCTGGTCCTGGAATCCTCGGACTTAGGCTCTCGGGACTAATTGAAGCCCTGTCCACTGCAGCTTCTGGCACTGAGGAGACTAGAGAGTTGCCTGAATGACTGCAACTCTGAGGAGGCATTTCCTCCCGAGTGAGTAGCTGAAGACCTGCCTTCAGCCAATTAACACTTGTTGGAGTATTAAATGGCTCTGGGGCAGGCAGTACCACCGGCTGGCTCAGATGGCAGGAAGGGAAACCCCGCCTTCCTAAAAATCCTGGCCCATGAAATGGCAACAGACCAGTGCTGTGTGTTAAAATTCTAATCATGTCTCAGCCTCCTATTTTGTATTGTACTTTTTTAATAACTCTTTATATGATTTACTGCTGAAGCTCTGAGGAAAGGTCACAGAACTGAAACATAACTCTCTTTACTCTGAGATGCTGCCAGACCTCCTGAGTTTTCCCAGCATTTTCTGTTTTGACCTGAAAGTAGTTAGGCACTAAGGAACATAGGAGCAGCCTCTCCACCCTGCTTGGCCATTCACTGGGATCATGTCTGACCTGCACTCTAACTCCGTCCACCCACCATGGCTCCTTATCCTTTCATGCCCTTGGCTGGCAAAAAAAATCTATTGACCTCAGAATTAAAATTAATTGAGTTAGCACTTACTGCTTTTTGTGCAAGCATGTCAATGCTTTTACCACCCTTTGTGTGAATATGGCATCTTTCACAACGTCGAGACATCAAGTGTTTCACTGCCGATGGAGTACATCTTGTAGTCACTATTGTAATGCAGGAAATGTGACAGCAAATTTGCAAACAACAAATTAAATAATCGCCAGATGACCTATTTTTAGGTCTATTTTTAAGATGGTTGAGAGATAAATATTGGCTAGAACACCAGGAGTGATCTCTCCTATTTGGATAATGCCGGGGGTTCTGGTAGAGTCTCAGTTTAACATTTCATCTAAAAGATGGCACTTCTGATAGTGCAGCACCACCTTAGCTGTGTAACTGAGGGGTCAGTCTAGATTTTCTGTTCAAGCCTCTGAAGTGGTGTTTGAAACCCTCATAGTTCACATCCAAAGGCTGTCCCTCAGTGACATCATCTAAAAAAAAAGTCAGTTTCCACATGTACACCAAATTCACCCAATCCATTACCCCCGCTCTCAACCCATCCACTGCCGCTGAGTTGTCATGAGTACTTATCCACTGAAGTACTGAATAAGCAAAGATTTCCTCCAACTATGTACTGGATAAACAGAAGTTATTGTCTTTGGTCTGAAAAACTCCCTTCTCCAAACACAGACTCCATTCCATCTCCTGGGCAAATATCTGAAGCTAAATCAGAATGTTGGCAACATTAGCACACATCTGATCCCCAAGAACATCTACTTTCAGCTCCGTCTCCTCCCCTGATTTGGTTCATCTGTATTGAAACTCTTATTCATACCTTTGATACCTCAAAATTTAACAAGCCAATGCGCTCCTGGACACCCCTACATCTTCCGCCCTCCATAAACTTCAGTTCATTCAAAATTGGCTGAACTGGATACTGCAAAGGCTATGGGCCCTGACAACATTCTGGTAATAGTACTGAAGAATTGTGCTCCAGAACTAGCCACACCCCTCGTGAAGCTGTTCCAGTGGAGTTTCAATGCTGTCATCTGCCCGGCAATGTGGAAAATTGACCAGATAAGTGCTGTCCACAAAAATCCAACGTGGCCAATTGTCGCCCTGTCAGTCCACTGTTCATCATTAGCAAAATGATGGACAATGTAGTCACCAGCACTATTAGGTGGCACTTAGTCAGCAATAACCTCACCGACGCTCAGTTTGGATCCCAAGAGGGGCACTCAGCTCCTGACCTCACCAAAGTCTTGGCCCAAGTATGGACAAAAGAGCTGAGCTCCAGGGTGAGATGAGAGTGACAGCCTTTGACATCAAGGCAGCATTTGACCGAGTATGACATCAAGGAACCCTAACAAAACTGAAGTCAATGGGAATCAGGGGGAGCACTCTCCACAGGTTGGAGTCATACCTAGAACAAAGGCAAATGGTTGTGGTTGTCAATCATCTCAGTCCCAGGACATCACTGCAGGAGTTCCTCAGGGTAGTGTCCGAAGCCCAATTGCTTCATTAACTGTCTTCCCTACATCATAAGGCAGAACTGGGAATGTTCACTGATGATTGCACAATGTTCAGTACCATTTACAAATCCTTATATGCTGAAGGTGTCTGTATCCACATGCAGCAACACCTGACAACGTTCAGGCTTGGGCTGAAAAGTGGCAAGTAACAATTGTGCCACAGAAGTTCCAAGCAATGACCATCTCCAGCTAAAGAGAATCGAACCATTTCCCCTTGGCATTCAATGGCATTACCATCACCAAGTCCCCCACTAACAAGATCCTGGGGGCTTACCATTGACCAGAAATGGAAATGGAACCGCCATATAAACATTGTGGCTACAAGGGATGTCAGAGGCTAGGAATTCTGAGAAACTTCCCCCTGACTCCCAAAAGCTTGTCCACCATTCAAAAGACACAAGTAAGGAGTGTGATGGAATACTCCCCACTTGCCTAGATGATTGCAGCAACAACACTTAAGAAGCTCGACAACATCCAGGACAAAGCAGCCCACTTGATTGGCACACCATTCGTCACCTTAAACATTCACTCCCTCCACCAATGCACAGTAGCAGCAGTGTGTACCGTCTACAAGATGCACCGCAGGAATTCACCAAGACTCCTTTGACAGAACCTTCCAAACCTGCGACCTCTACCACCTAGAGGGACGAGGGCAGCAGATGCATGAAAACACCACCACCTGCAAGTTCGCCTCTAAGCCACTCACCATCCTAACTTGAAACTATATCTCCGTTCCTTCACTGTCGCTGGGTTAAAATCCTGGGACTCCCTCCCTAACAGCACTATGAGTGTGCCCACACCACATGGACTGCAGCAGTTCAAGAAAGTGGCTCACCAGCACCTTCTCAAGAAGGATTAGGGATGGGCAACAGTTGCTGGCCTAGCCAGCAACATACACATCCTGTGAAAGAAAAAAAAATTCAGCTGTCATACCCTAACTCACACCAGGTTTCATTAAGCTATCACCACTGCATCTACATTGGCACTTAGTCTGGCAATTTTAAAATTTTCACCTTTGCTTTCAAATCCCTCCTATGTTTTTTTTTGCTTTTGCATTTTTATTTAGGGATTTGTGATGAATGCTAAACTTGCATTCTCATGGAATGAATTTTTTAAAAACTCCAATTGTAAGCTTTCCTCTAAGCATCACATGCATCTGCTGTCACTGTTCTTCTAGTTGGTAGAGTGTGGGGTTTGGGAAGGTGTGCCAAATGAGCTTTGATGAATTGGTGCAGTGCATCTTGTAGATGGTACACACTGCCACAATGGTGCACAGGTGGCGGAGGGCATATGTGTTTAAGGTAGTGGGTGCAATGGAGTTTAAGGTCTTAGATGGATGACCAGTATCTCCCAGCTACCTGCCTTTTTTGCATCCACCAACAGATCTTTGCCTACTTTCACTACAAAGAGAAGCAAGATAAAGTGTTTAACTGGATCCGTACTGCAAGGCCATGCATTGCTCACATGTTTGCAGCAGACTAAGAGAACAATAATATTAATTTACTGTCTTGGAATGTCACTGTTAACATCAGAGATGTAGACTATCTCTGTTTCCAGATCTGTTAAACCGGTTAAGGTTTAATAACAGTTAATGTTTCCCATGAATCAAGTGGAGCGAGCATGCTGATGTAGACATCGCTTATTGAAATGAATGGCCCTCTTTCTGAATCCAATTTGGTTACACAGTGTAATACTGTGAATGATATTTAGAAGTCAGTTTAAAAGAAAATTATATTTATATACAATCTAGGAAGAGCATAAATATACAAAAAAGTATGCGGAACAAGAAAAATCTGCTTTCTCAGTGTTTTCCAAGAGATCAAAGCTTGAAACCTTTAAAATGGAGGTGAGGCGAAATTTTCTCTCACGAGGTCGTGAGTCTTTGGAACTCTCTTCCTGAAAAGGAAGTAGAAGCAGAGTTTTTGAATATTTTTAATGCAGAGGTGGATAGACTCTTGGTAAGCAAGGTGAAAGGTTATTGGGGGTAGGCGCGATGCAGATTTGTGATTATCAGATCAGCCATGGTCTTATTAAATGGTGGAGCAGGCTCGAGGGGCTGAATGGCCTACTCCTCCTCCTTGTTCATATGAAACCTTGTGGTGCAATGACGGTAAAAGTGGCTGGACATGACGAAGCTCTTCTCCTTTCCTTCAACCATGAGCCAGAGGCTTGCTCAGATGATGTGGTGGCGCTCTTAGCTACTTAAACCCCAGTGGATTTAGCAGTGCCGTCCAGGTCCCAGGAGGAATGAAACAAAAATCACAGTGAATCTACCTTACCAATATTGGTCCTGGCGTGGCTGTAAAGAAGCTGCAAAGTCTCAGGACTCCCACAGCAACTGCTGAAATCACAATAACATGCAGCACTTCCTTGCAGACCCTATGACTGTGATCCACCCTAGAAGGGATATGGGCAATGAGTTTCACAAAATATCAGCTCCAGGATATGGGTCACGGAAAACCTTCTCAATAAGCCACCAGTGGCATTTTTCTGGATGGTATAAAGCAATTACAAAATCAACTCTGGTACAGGCTCCAACCCTTTAGCGATGAATTTGGTCAAAAAAGAGGAATGATTCGCAAACCAACTGAGCTGGAAAGATAACCTTCTCCAAATTTATAGATTTTAGGAGTGGGTACCTCCATAAATGGAGGTTGCCAAGCCCAGAAATGTATGGAAACATTTGGGCATAGACAGCAAAAAAAAAGTGGTCTTAATGAAAGAAGTGTGCTGTCAGGGCCAGGACAGAATAGGAGTACCCTCAATAGATTTAATCGTGGCAGCAAAAAAATGGTTAATTATAACTTCAGCGCAGGACACAGGAGGTTAGACTCAAGAGTTGCCTTTCAGTTTGGGGTTGATCAGAAAGATTTACTGATGCAGTATAGGTGGTGCCTTAATATCTGAAAATGTCAGCAGGGTAAAAAATAACATAACTTACAAGAATTCAGAGGCGCCTCATTGCCCTGTCTACGACAGATTAGTACAACTCTTACTGCTCTCATTAATCTTAAGATGATTCCACTAAAGAATTTAGAACTGTCAGTGTCAGGAAGGTCATCAGATAAAGCTACAAATAAGCAGTTGCAGTACAAGGGAGGTTAACTGCATCTTAACAGTTGCAACACAATCTCGAATGCAAAGATTAAGAGTTGATCAAGCAACTAAATTAGTAAAAATGACTTCTTTATGTTCTCTCCATCCAGCCAGTGCTGTTACGACCAGGACGAGAGGAGTGCGCAGTTGAAACAGCTCCATTACTCCGCAGGCCGCACAATTAGTGTATTTAATTCACTCACTAAATGGCCAATGTGAGCGATGAGGAGGGTGTTAATAGACTTCAAGGCGATTTAGACAGGTTGAGCGAGTAGGCAAATACATGGTTAATGCAGTATAACATGGATAAGTGTGAAGTTATCTACTTCAGTAGGAAAAACAGAATGGCAGAGTATTATTTAAATGATGATAGATTGGGAAATGGTGATGTGCAAAGGGACCTGGGTGTTCTTATACACCAATCACTGAGAGCAAGCATGCAGGTGCAGCAAGCAGTTAAAAAGCCAAATGATATGTTGGCCTTCATTGCAAGAGGACTGAGCACAGGAGCAAGGATGTCTTACTGCAGCTGTGCAGAGCCTTGGTGAGACCACACCTGGGGCAGAATTTTTACCTTGTCGGGTGAGCAGGCCCGGGAGCGGCCACGCAACGGTCCACTGCCTGCGATTAAAGGCCAGCCAGCGTTAAGTGCACTGGTAGCCTCAAAGCTGCCTGAGTGAGGGCGGGAGAAGCGCAAGTGCTGAAGTGTGCACATGTGCGGGGGTGCACTCAGTGAGAGCTCCCTGAAGGCACAGAGCTGCCTCAGGGAGCTGAAGATTTTAATATTAAAAATGAAAGATTTCGAATATAAGGAAAACATGCCCCCTCATGTGACATGAGCAGGGAAATGTTAAAAATGACTTTCAAAAATTTTTTTTTTGTTTTTGTTTTTTATTTACTGTACGAAACCTCATCCCACCTGTGGATGAGATTTCATTAAAAATGCAAAGGCTGCCCAAACAGTTGGGCGGGCAGCAAAAAATTAAATTTAATTAATTGATTAAGGGCCTTAATAGGCCTCTTAATTGTCAGTGGGCGCGCTGCTACCTCTCACGAGCACAAGCTGAGCGAAACATCGCGAGAGTGCGGGTCGCTCACCTGACATCATTGCATAATATTTTATTCCCTTTCGGGTCGGGTGCATGCCCACCCAACGAGGAAAAAATTCTGCCCCTAGAGTATTGTGTGTAGTTTTGGTCTCCTTACCTATGAAAGGATATACTTGTCATACAGGCAGTGCAGCGAAGGTTCACCAGACTGATTCCTGGAATTGTTGTATGAGGAGAGATTGGGCCGACTAGGCCTGTATTCACTGGAGTTTAGAAGAATGAGAAGAAATCTAATTGAAACACATAAAATTCTGACAGGGATGGTCAGACTGGATGCAGGGATGATATTTCCTCTGGCCTGGGGGGTGCGGAACAGTCTCAGGATTTGGGGTAGACCATTTAGGACTGAGATGAGGAGAAACTTCTTCACTCAGCGGATGGTGAACCTATGGAATTCTCTACGACAGAAGGCTGTGGGGCTAAGTTACTGAATATGTTTAAGAAGGAAGTATATAGATTTCTGGACTCTAAAGGCATCAAGGGGTATGGGGACAGCGTACATGGAGCAAGTACGGCATTGAGATAAAGGATCAACCATGATCATGTTGAATGGTGGAGCAGGCTCAAAGGTTCGAATTAACTACTCCTGCTCCTATTTTCTATGTTTTCGCTACTGTTAGAACCAGAATAAGAGCGACTTTAACCAGGCTTCTTTCAATAAACTCTGAATGATTGTTTTGTTATAAAACAAAAAACTTATTTTTAAAACTAGTTGCAAGAACTGGTTAACATATAATTTGTAATCTGAGAGTTACTATCTATCCCTTTTATAATACCCCAGCACACACACTCAAACAACCAAAGGACAAACAGATAGGGTCTCTGCAGAGGTGGATGGTTGAAGAAAAGACTTCATAAGGAAAAAAAGAGTAAAATTCACAGGCTTTCAACATTGTTGATCTGGTGCTGCCTCATGTGAAGGCAGATCGCTAGTCTCAGAACATGCCTGGAGGTTCTCACCAATGGAGCTTCGGCGTGGAAAAATATAGAGCCAGATCAATCCTTCACATCTCAGCCTCTCTGGTTTCCAAAAACAGACAGGTTCTCCTGAGATGAGGACTCCTGGCTGGATATTGATAACCACTTTATTTCAGGCAAGGCAATGAGAATGCGGGCTGTGCAGCTTTTCATTTTCTCAGTTCAGTCCCAACAGAGTTCAAAAAGACAAGTTCAAAACTTAAAGTTTAGCTCCGTCAGTTGACCTCTTGTAAATTACTAGAGCCTTTGCCTTTAAAACAGTTTTTTTTCACCCAGCCATTAAAGTAATTACTGTTCAAGTAAGCAATAGCTCTAACCCTAACCCTCCTCAAGTAGTATGCTGGTCAGGTGATTCCTTGGAAAAGGCATTTTTGCTCCCAGTCCAAAGGTGAAGTTATCATCTTTTTAAAAAAAAACTCAAGTATTCAATTAGTGCAAAGTTCTTCCAAATTTTAAAAGAAAAATACAGTTCTTGAAGATATGGTTCTAGCATGCCTCTGCCCTTAAGAAATGAAGCACAATTTCCAAATGTGTTTCATTACAAAGTGTACAGGAAAGGATATATAAAATACAATTCAAACATGCATTCACTCATTCATTCCTTATACCACATCTGTACAGTTTTCTCTGAATTCTTGATTTCCAGATAATTCTACAAAAATTACATTCTTGATAGTGCATTGGCAATAATATTATACTTTCAGTGACATTAACAATCTTTAAGTTACAAGGCTGTATTAGTAAGCTCCATCAGAACAGTCCATCATTCTAAGTCTTAAATTTTTCTACAAAGGCCAAGGGATTATGGTCAGGTGTTTCTTTACAGCCATAATGTATATGTACCTCCAAATGTTTAAGAGCCAGTAACAATCCAGGCGTATCTCTTTTGATGTTGATTCATCTTCTTGCAATAAGACTGCGCCCACCCCCAAGTCACTGGCATCGATTGCCACCTTGAAGGGCTTGGCAAAATTATGGGTGGCTAATACCGGTTCATTAGTTAGGATCGCCTTCAGCTTCTCAAAAGCTGTCTAGCACTCTCTTAGCCATACCACCTCTGCCTTCTTTTGGAACAGCTATTGTGAAGTTTGGCACAAACTTAAAATAGAAGCTGTGCATCCCTAAAATCCCTCATGACTTCCTGTTTAGTCCCAGGGGCAGGGAATTCCATCAAAGCCTGTACTTTTGTTGTTCTTGCAACACTTGCCCCTGCACTACGATATACCCTAGGTAAGTTACTCGCACTTTCGCGAACTCACTCCTGACAAGGCCTATTACTAGATCTGCCAACCCTAATTGTGTAAATAGGGTTTCCCATTGCTTAAGATGATCTTTCCAAGTGTTCCTGCAGGTCAATACATCATCCAAGTAAATTACACAATTAGAAACACTAGTTACAACTTGATCCATTAGTCTTCGGAAATTGGCTGGAGCATTTTTTCTTGAATAGCATTATTCCGCATTGGCATGGCCCAATTAGCGTGTTGCAAACCAGTATCTCCTTAGCTCGTCATGTTAAAGGTGCTTGCCAGTATCCTTTCATTAATTCTATCTTAGTAAGGAACGTGGCACTACCAACTCTGTCAATACGATCTTCAGTATGAGGGATTGGGTAAGAGTCCACTTTTGTTGTTGCATTAACCTTTCTATAATGTCCATGTCCAAATGCAGCAAGACCTGGACAATATCCAGGCTTGGGCTGACAAGTGGCAAGTAACATTCATGCCACACAATGACCATCTCCAACAAGAGAGAATCCAACCATCGCCCCTTGATGTTCAATGGCATTATCATCACTGAATCCCCAACTATCAACATCCTGGGGGGTTACCATTGACCAGAAACTGAACTGGACTAACCACATAAATACTGTGGCTACAAGAGCATGTCAGAGGCTAGGAATCCTGCGACAAGTAACTCACCACCTGACTCTCCAAAGCCTGTCCACCATCTACATGGCACAAGTCAGGAGTGTGATAGAATACTCCTCACTTGCCTGGATGAGTGCAGCTCCTACAACACTCACGAAGCTTGTCACCATCCAGGACAAAGCAGCCCGCTTGATTAGCACCTCATCCACAAACATTCGCTCCCTCCACCACTGACGCACAGTAGCAGCAGTGTGCACCATCTACAAGATGCACCGCAGGAGTTCACGAAGGCTCCTTCGACAGCGCCTTCCAAACCCACAACTACTACCATCTAGAAGGTCAAGGGCAGCAGATAGATGGGAACATCACCATCTAGACGTTCGCCTCCAAGACACCCACCATCCTGACTTGGAAATATATTGCCGTTCCTTCACTGTCGCTGGGTCAAAATCCTGCAACTCCTTCCCTAACAGCACTATGGGTGTAACTACAGATGGACTGCAGAGGTTCAAGAAAGCAGCTCACCATGACCTTCTCAAGGGTAACTAGGGATGGGCAATAAATACTGGCCACGTCCTGTTAATGAATAAAAATAGATTAAAAAATAATAAAGAATGCAGAATCTGGTTGACCCATCAGGTTTAGGCACTAACACTACTGGAGAACTTCAACTGTTTTGACTAGGACCAATGAGGAGATTTTCTAACATATTTCGATTTTCTGCTTTCACTTGAGCTTGTTTCTCTAAAGTTAAATGATAAGGATAGTGTTTGAAAAGAGAAGATTACCCTGCGTCCATGTCATGCACAGCTAAAGCTGTACTCCCTGGTTTATCCTTACAGATTCCTTCAAATTCTGTGAGTCACCTCACTGGATCAACTCATCCTGCCTCTAAGTATGAAAATCTGGGGCAGAATTTTCTGCCTGTTGGGTGGGCGGAGTGGGAGCGGGCGTGAAGCCGATCGCCACCCGCAATCGGGTCCGCGCCGCCATTTTACATGGGAGGGCCAATTAAGTCCGCCCAGCATGAATCGCAGCTCCCGAGGACAGCGGGAGTGGGCAGGCTGCGGTGGGACTGCAATGAATGCTGGGTCCAATGGCGACCCAGCAGCCTGTTTTAAAAAGTTACCGCAGCCTTTCAAAGGCCGCGAATCATGGCCAGTGGAAGGGGTTCCCAGGGCGCTGCCGGTGAGTGGGCCAGACAGGAAGGTAGGGCAGGGGGGGCACTGTGCCCCTTGACCTTCGGATGATTGCATTGCTGCCCTCCTCGAGGAGGCAGCAGCACGGTGGGAGGTCCTCGTACCCCAGGACGGCAGGAGGAGGCCCCCCCCAACATAACGAAACCTGCCTGGGAGGAGATGGTGAGCTCCTGCGACGTGGTGCGGCGTACCTGGATCCAGTGTCGCAAGCGCTTCAACGACCTGTTGCGCTCAGGAAGGGTGAGGGCAATGTTGGCGTGCGAGGGGACAGGCCTAGCATCTTTGTGTTGAGTGTTCAGCAGCAGCAGGGTGGGGGCGGCACCGGAGCCCTGATAGTCCCACTCTGGTTGGGATGGGCCGTCCGCAAAGAGAGTCCAGGCACAAGTAGCATTAATCAGTGCTCTTCTCTCCTTTCAGGAGAAGAATGCACATAATGCCGCCAAGCAGGTGAGGACTGGTGGTGGCCCAGCACAGTTGGTGATTCTCAGCTGCTTCGAGCAGGAGGCCCTAGATTTGGAGAGGTGCCATGCACCCAGGTCCATCAGTGTCAGTGAGGCTGGGGTGCCGCAGCCAGGTACGTATGCCCAGCAGTGAGGTCAGCATTGTTCTCCCAACAGCCACGGCAGTGCTGAATATTCAGTGATTGAAGTTTGCAACATGGCTTGACCATTGCTTACGGAAGGATGAGCGCATAATGATCTGGGGGACAGGGATGTACAATGACAGTGTCTCCACGTTAACTGATCCAATGTCCTTGTTCTTCCTTTCAGCAGCAGCGGAGCAGGGCTGGGAGAAGGAGCAGCAGGGGCCCCCTCTCACACCTGAGGACCCTGAAGTCTAACCAGCGTCACACCATCTCTGCCAGGCAAGTACCGGCGCAGATACTAGCACCTCGGTGGGAATTAGAACGTCGGCTAGTGTCCCAAGGCACAGCCATGAAGGCACTTCACAGTCGCTGGAGGAGCTGGCAGCAACAGAGAGTGCCCATGGCGCCAGCAGTCGGAGGACTGCAGGGGACCAGGCACATGCTCAGTCGGTGCCTAATGATGTGCCTGTGGAGTCGTCCGCGATGCAGCAAATGCAGCCGGGTGTGCGGGAGCATCTGGTGGAGATACATGAGGATATACTTGGCGTGGTGTCCATGGTGGAGGAGTCTACGTGGACTATCACCGAAGCAATGAGCCTCATGGCCGATTGCCATGCATCCTCCATGGACAGAGAGTGGTGACTCTCGTGAAGAGGCTCCTCCAGGAGACCAATCAGGGCTTCCTGGGGATGCGCTCGCACCAGTATGCCCTCACATCGGCATTGACCTCAGCTGCCAAAGTTTCCCAGCTCGGTGCCCATCTATTCATGGTGAGCAGGGAGGTCCAAAGCGACCTCACATCGGCTCAGCAGCTGCCTGTCTTCTCTACGGGGTCCTCTCAGGGCACTCCAGATAAGGGCGGCAGCTCCTCCGCCCCTCTGCCAGAGACTGTTGCATCTGGTGAGGCTGCGACGACTAGGGAGATGCCAGCTTTGGAACTGGCAGCTCCCTCCCGGGGGGACCAGCACTGGCTCCACGGGCCAGAGGACAACTGCCAAGGTCATCAAGGCCAACAAGGCAACAGAGTGAGCAGGCTGTCTCAAGATGCCTCTCCCAGCAAGGGGTCAGCACCAAAAAGTAGCATAAACGTAAACATAAGACAACTTAGGCACATCACGGGTTTATCACTGGTACTTTTGTGTTGGCCTGAGATGAGCTCCATATGTGTTGGTGTGAATTTTAACACCTTTGTCATTTTGTTTCCTTAAGCTTCTTTGGTTGTAATATTAAATTCAGACATGTCATCATGGTTGAGGGTGCCTCTCTTCTGCAGGCGGATGGTTTCCAAAAATGTTATGAGTGTTTTGTGAGACATTCAGCTTTTGAACAAGGCCCTTAGTTACTGTTCCTAACCAGGCAGATTTTGCACTCAGGTATCGAGTATGGAGCCTGCAGCCCAGGCTTGTCCTGGAGGTCCATATGTGGTGTGCTAGCTGAAGATTCGTTGGATTAAAGTCTCCCTGCCTCCCTGCAGTATGCCCAGTATGCGTCTACCCCCTCAGCATTTCCCTGTGCATGCTCACCCTCGGACTCACTGCTGGACTCATTGTGTGCAGCTGCGTCTACATCTTTATCGTCCACAGCGCAAGACTGTGGAGAGCGCAGCATGCACCCACTATCAGCGACACACGATCTGGGGGGTACTGGAGTGTGCCCTCTGAGCAGTCCAGGCATTGGAAGTGCATCTTGAGACGACCAACGGCTCCACCACAGCCCTTGTGGAGGCGTGGCTCCTATTGTGGCGCTGTTCAGCTTCTGTTCTTGGATGGCAGAGAGGCATCATGAGCCACCTTCTGAGGGGATAGCCCTTGTCACCCAGCAGCCATCTAACAAGCCAGGCTGGAGCACTGGACAGCCCTGACACCTAGGAGTGTCTGAGGATGTAGCTGCCTGGGTACCTTGCACAGACTTGTAGAATCAGCATCCTGTGATCACACACTATCTGCACGTTCATGGAGTGGAAGCCCTTCCTGTTGATGAAGGCACTGGGTTCACCTGCTGGCGCCTTGATAGCCACATGTGTCCAGTCTATCGCACCCTGGACACAGGGAAAGCCAGCAATGGCCACGAAGCCTCTGGCTCGCTGTATCTGGCTTGCCTGGTCCCAGCAGAAGTGGATGAAGGTCAATGCACGTCTAAACAGAGCGTCTGTAACCTGCTTGACACGAGTGTGGGGAGCTGATTGAGAGACACTGCAAAGATCACCCACCGACCCCTGGAAGGAGTCAGAGGCATAGAAGTTGAGGGTAGCTGTGACGTTTACAGCCACTGGCATGGGGTGTCCACCCACACAGTTTGCGGAAATCTCAGGCCCAATCATCTGACAGATATAGTTGACTGTCTCCCTTGAGAGATGGAGCCTCCTTCAGCACTGCACCTCAGACATATTGAGGTAGCTGCTTCGCCGCCTGTATACCCTGGCAGCAGGATTGTGGCATCTTCAGCGGCCCCTTCTGCCTTGGACTATCTCTTGACCCTGTACCCCCTGTGCCTGCGCCTGTCCTCCCAAAGGTGGCTCCCCTGGAGGCTGCTTGTGCACTCCTGGCCTCCTCCCCCTTCCAGCCCTCCCTTCCTCCTCAGAGGAGGTGCCTCCAGTGGAGAGTTCAGATCCTATTCCCAGGCTAAGGGAAGGCTTCCTGAAACCTGCAGGCCCAAAAAAGATTCCTCACTGCAGAGTGCTGACCTGAAGGTTGTGAGTCCAGACCAAACTGCTGGTATGCGTTTTGAAGTATTGCAGATCACACAGGCAAGTATCAGTAACTTTGAAAAATCAATATTTGAAAAGCACACTCGCGACCCCATTGAGCCCTCTTATCCCACCTGTGGCTGAGGTTTATACAAATGTGTCCTACCCGCCTGCTCGAAGATTGCAAGGGCGCTGAAAAATCGCTGGCATTTAGTGGCCCGTTAATTAATGGCGAGCGTGCATCGGAGATCAACACACACCTGCCCCACAAAATATCGCGATGGCCCACCCCCACACACTAATGGGAAAATTCTTGCCCTGGTGTCTAACTGTTCTAATATTTCAGTGTTACCTAACAGGATTTTGGGGGGGTTCAATTTCTGAACTGTCTAAGTCTCCTTCTATCTCACCCTCTCTCTTTCATCCTCCAATGTTCTTACAACCTGTTCCTTCTTATCCTCCCCCATATGACTGTATTGTTTTAGCATATTAATATGACACAGCTGATTCTTTTTCCTGTGAACTGGTGCCTATCAAATAATTTACTTTACCAACCCCCTTAATAATCTTGTACAGACCACTGAACCGTGCTTTCAGAAGTTCCCCCGTAAAGGCAATAATACTAACACTTCCTCCCCTGTTTGTAACATTTGGGTCGCTGTTTGCTCATCTTTCATCTTTATTTGAGAAACACTAAGATGCTCTTGAGCCACTTTGCAGGCTCCCGTGAGCTGGTCCTGGAACACGGACACATAATCCAACATAGAGGATTCGTCCCTCTGTCCTAAAATTTTTCTCTGATTAATTTAGAATGACCTCTCATCTCTTGTAGATAAAATAATTCAAAAGGACTAAAACTGGTAGATTCATTCGGTGAATCTTGGGTAGCAAAATAAAAGAGTCCAGTCCTTTGTACCAATCATGGGGATGTCCATGACAATATGCTTTAATCATCGTTTTGAGAATTTGATGGTACCTTTCTGAAGCTCCCTGTGTCTGTGGATGATATGCCATGGATTATAATTGTTTTATACCCAAACTACTCTTTATTTTTTGAACATCTTTAGACATAAAATTGGGACATGGGTCTGAGTGGATTTGTACCCATAATCCATATAGAGGAAAAAAATTGGATTAACGGCTCTACCTCTACCTTAGCTGCAATTGTTCTTAAAGGGATGGCCTCTGGAAATCGAGTTGTCATATCCATAATAGTAAGGATATACTGGTGTCCTGCTTTTGTTTTCAGCAACAGTCCCACACAGTCTACTAACACCCTCCTAAACGGTTCCCTGTAAAAGGTATAGGAATTAATGGTGCCGCTTTGATTGCAGGTCGTAGTTTTCCCACCATCTGGCACATTTTACAAAACTACACCATGTCCTTGTGAAGCCCTGGCATGTAAAAATGTCAATTTATTTGCACCTGAGTTTTCCATATCCCTACATGTCCTTTCACAGGAATTTCATGTGCTATCTGTAATATCTCTTTACAATATTTGGGCAGTACCACTACCTGATGAACAAGCGTTCATCTTTCAGCTGCAGGTCTGTGAGGAGGTCGCCACTTGCTCATTAGTATCCCATTTTTAATATTCTGGAACATTCTGGAATTTCCTCAGCTTCAGTTTGGGCTGATTGTGCTATCTTACTTAACTCCGGATCTACTTGCTGAGCCTCAACTAGAGAAGCATTACTTTCAGACTATCTAAGTCTTTAAAGAAAGTTTCAGCTGACCAAATATCTTTCTATGGTATCACTTTGACTTCCAATGACGGGCTTTGCTTAGCCATTGCCTGGATCATCATACACAAAGGAAAAATTCCTGCAACCTTATCCTGTAACTGCTCCATCTCTTTAACCTCACTTGGGCTTTCTGTAATTATGGGAGAAGCTACTACTTTCACTCCAGCTACATCACAGAATCACAGAACTTTAATGGCACAGAAAGAGGCCATGCGGTCCATCGTGTCTGCACCAGCTCTCCAAAAGAGCACTATGACCTAGTGCCATTGCCCTGCCTTTTCCGCGTACGCTCGCACATTGCTTCTATTCAAATAATCATCTAATGCCCTCTTGAATGCCTTGATTGAACCTGCCTCCTCCACACTTCCAAGCAGTGCATACCAGACCCTAACCACTCGCTGTGTGAAAGGGCTCTTTCTCACGTCACATTTGCTACTTTTGCAAATCACTTTAAATCTGTACTCTCTCATTCTTGATCCTTTTATGGGAACAGCTTCACCCTATCTACTCTGTCCAACCCCTCATGATTTTGAACATCTCTATCAAATCTCCTCTTAGCCTTCTCTCCAGGAGAACATTTTCAACCTCTCCGATCTATCCTCATAGCTGAAGTTTCTCATCCCTGGAACCATTTTTGTAAACCTCTTCTGCACTGTCTCCAACGTGTTCACATCCTTCCTATAATGTGGTGCCCAGAGCTGTGCACAATATTCCAGCTGAGGTCCAACTAGTGTCTTATATTAATTCAACATAAACTCCCTGCTCATGTACTCAATGCCCCTATTAATAAAGCCTAGGATACTATATGCTTTATTAACTACTCTCTCCACTTGTCGTGCCACCTTCAATTACTTATGCACACATACACCCAAATCTTTCTGCTCCTGCACCCCCTTCAAAATTTCATCCCTTATTTTATATTGTCTGTCCATGTTCTTCCTACCAAAATGCATCACCTCTCACTGCTCCTTATTAAATTTCATCTGCCACCTATCTGCCCACTCCACCAACTTGTCTATGTCCTTTTGAAGTTCCACACCATCCTCCTCACAGTTCACAACAATCCCAAGCTTCATATCCTTCACGAACTTTGAAATTGTTCCCTGCACAGCAAGATCTAGATCGTTAATATATAACAGGAAAAGCAAGGGTCCCAATACCAACCCCTGAGGAACTCCACTATAAACCTTCCTCCAGCCCGAAAAATATCCATTCACCATTACTCTCTGCTTCCTATTTTTCAGCCAATTTTGTATCCACACTGCTACTGTCCCTTTTATTCCACGAGCAATAACTTTTCTCACAAGTCTGTTGGGTGGCACTGTGTCAAATGCCTTTTGAAAGTCCATGTACACCACATCAGCAGCATTACCCTCATCTAACTTTTCTGTTATCTCTTCAAAAAATTCCAGCAAGTTAGTTAAAATGATTTCCCCTTTAAAAATCCATGCTGGCTCTTCCTTATGAAGCCATATTTTTCCATGTGACTACTAATTCTATCCCAAATAATTGTTTCTAAAATCTTGCCCACCATTGAAGTTAAACTGACTGGTCTGTAATTGCTGGGCTTATCCTTACAACCTTTTTTGAACAAGGGCATAATGTTGGCAATTCTCCACTCCTCTGGCACCACCTGAGTCTAGGGAAGACTGAAAGATTATGGCCAGTGTCCCTGCAATTTCTACTCTCACCTCTTTCAATATCCTTGGATGCATCTCATCCAGTGCCGATGCCTTGTCGACTTTAAGTACCGACAGTCTATTTAACACTTCCTCCTTATCAATATTGAACCCTTCCAGTGACAGTTTCCTCATCTGTCACCATGGCCTGGGCAGCATCTACCTCCTTGGTAAAGACAGATGCAAAGTATTCATTTAATACCTCAGCCACGGCCCCTTCATCCATGTGTAAATTCCCTTTTAAGTCCCTAATCAACTCCAACTCCTCCTTTTACCACCCTTTTACTATTTATATGCCTATCGAAGGCTTTAGGATTCCCCTTTATGTTGGCTACCAGTCTTTTCTCATAATCGCTCTTTGCTTCTCTATTATGCTTTTCATCTCCCCTCTGAACCTTCTGTATTCCTCTTGGTTCTCAATTGCATTTTCTACCTGACACATGTCATAAGCACACTTTTTCTTCTTTATCTTAATTTCAATCCTTTTTCACCCAGGGAGCTCTGGATTTGTTTGCCCTACCTTTCCCTTTCGATGGAATATACATTGACTGTACCCAAACCAATTTTTTTTTTTTTAAGGTAGCCCACTGTTCAGCTACAGCTTTTCCTGCCAATTTTTCATTCCAGTCTATCTGGCCCAGCTCTGTTCTTGCCCCATCAAAGTCGGCTTTTGTGCAGTTAATTATTTTTACTCTGGATTGCCTATCGCCCTTTTCTATCATCATCATAAAACATACAATACAATGATCACTGGCTCCTAAATGTTCCCCCACTGACACCTGGTCTACTTGGCCCATCTCATTTCCAAGAACCAGATCCAACAGTACATCTCTTCTTGTTGGATTGGACACTTACTGCTGGAGAAAATTCTCTTGAACACAATCTAAGAACTTTTGCCCCTCTCCGCCCTTTACACTACCACTGTCCCAGTCTACATTCGGATAATTAAAGTCCCCCATTTTAACTATCCTTATAATGCCTGCATCTCTCTGTAATTTCCCTGCAGATTTGTTCTTCTATGCTCTTCTCACTATTTGATGGTCTATAGACTACGCCAAGCAATGTAATTATACCCTTTTTATTCTTTAGCTCTAGCCGAATTGATTCTGTCATTGATCCCTCTAGGACATCCTCTTTTTCCAGCAATGCTCTCCTTAACCAATACTGCCACCCCTCCTCCTTTCCTTTCTCTTTTGAACATCTTGTACCTGGGAATATTTAACACCCAGTCTGCCAGGTCTCTGGCAATCTGCCTGTAACTCCCCAATCTTATTTACTACACTCCGTGCATTCACATACATGCCTAGTAACCCTGATTTAGATTTTATTACTTTTTCCCTTACCCCGACTTTACCACTAACTTACTATTTTCTACACTAGTGCTATCCGTCCCTCCCAGTATTTTGTGCACCCTGGTATTCCTCTTTAATATTTTCTCTTGTACCCAAGCCTCTGCCAAGTTAGCTTAAAGCCCTGCCAAAAGTACTAGCAAAACTCCCCACAAGAAACCCAGTCCCAGCTCTGTTCAGGTGCAACCTGTCCAGCTTATATAGGTGCCATCTCCCCCAGAGCCAGTCCCAGTCTACCAGGAATCTAAAGCCCTCCCTCCTGCACCATTTTTCCAGCCACACATTCATCTGCCTTATCCTCCTATTTCTATACTCACTGGCACGTGGCATTGGGAGCAAGCCAAAGATTGCTACATTAGAGGTCCTATTTGTTAATTTTCTACCTAGCTCCCTAAATTCTGATTGCAGGACTACATCCCCCTTCCTACCTAAGTTGCTGGTACCAATGTGGACCATGACCTCTGGCTGATCACCCTCCCCCAGAAGAATGTGCTGCAACCACTCTGTGACATCCTTGACCCTGACGCCAGGGAGGCAACTTACCATCCTGGAGTCACGTCTACAGCCACTGAAACACCTGTCTGTTCCCCTAACCAATGAATCGCCTATCACAATAGCTCTTCCTTTCTTCCTTCCCTCCTGTACAGCTGAGCTGCTCGTGGTGCCGATCTTGGCTCTGATTGCACTGCTCCGAGGAACCAGCACCCTCACCACCATCCAAAATGGAAAACTGATTTGTGAGTGGGACCCTAGGGGACTCCTGCACTACCTGCCTACTTCTCTTGAATTGCCTGGTGGTCACCCATTCCCTCTGCATCTCCAGGCCCTCTCTGGACATGCTACCCACTAGCTCTCAGCCTTGAGGATGCACCAGTGACTCCAGCCACCGCTCAAGCTCTGAAACCTGGGGCTCAAGTTTCTGCAGCTGACAGCACTTCCTGCGCATGTAGTCAGCAAGGACACCGGTAGCATCCATGACTTTGTACATATTGCAGGACATGCATTCCACTCAATTGAGCTGCCCTACTATGTCTTAACTGTACTTCCCTTACGCTAACTTTGGATTATTTATATTACTTTATTACATGGGCCCTAAATTTCCCTTATGCCTGCCACTTCTCGGTTAAATCCAAGTATTGCAACTTGTTTATAAAATTACACTTCTAATTTACTCAACAGGTCCTACTTATTAAGGCCACCGCTCTTCTTTGAGGAAAAGTAGAAAAAGAAAGAAGCCCCTCCTACCTCAACTCCCTCAGTCACCAAACTTCAACTGAAGCATTCTACTGCAGTCAAAAACAGCACTCCAGCACAGACAAAGTCAGCACTATAAGACAGCCTATTTTTATACTCTCTGAACCTAGCCTCTGAAAACCTGATTAAGCCAGTTATCTATTTAACTAGTTGCAGCTACAAGCAGAGCCTGTATATGCCCTGTTTTAAGGCTGGACTAAAACTCACCTTCTTCCAACCCTAACAGCAACTTTTAGTTAATTGCTAAATTAAAGAAAGATTAGACTTTAGACATCATTTCCCAGGAGTAAGTCAACTTTGTCTACAGGTAACTTGTGGACAACGCCTATCGTTACTGTCCCAGACATCAGGTCACACTCCAAGTGCAATGTCGGTAGAAAGGTACAGGTATATATTCCCCACCAATGCCACTGATTAAAAAGTTGGCTTTTAATACTATTTACAATCTATAGTAATGACTTGGATTCAGGGGTAGAAGGTATTCTAGCTAAGTTTGCAGATGACACCAAAATAGGTTGGAAAGTAAGGTGCAAGGAAGAAATAAGAAATTTACAAATGGATATGGACATAGGTGAATGGGCCAAAATTTGGCAGATGTAGTTTAACATCGATTAAGTGTGAGGTTATCCATTTTGGTTGGAAGAATAAAAAGGCGACTTATTATTTAAATGGAGAGAAACTTCAGAATGCTTCAGTGCAGAGGGATCTGGGTATCATCATGCATGAATCGCTGAAAGCTAGTATGCAGGTACAGCAGCTAATAAGGAAGGCAAATGGAATTTGGCCATTTATTGCTAAAGGAATAGAGTATAAAAATAGGGAAGTGTTGTTGCAATTGTACAAGGCATTGGTGAGACCGCACCTGGAGTACTATGCACAGTTTTGGTCCCCTTACTTAAGGATGTAGTTGCACTGGAGGTGGTTCAGAGGAGGTTTACTAGATTGATTCCAGAGATGCGGGGCTTGTCTTATGAGGAGAGATTGAGCAGTTTAGGCCTATATTCACTAGGGGTTAGAGACCTAATTGAGGTATATAAGATGTTAAAGGGGATAGACAAAGTAGACGTGGAGCGGATGTTTCCCCTTCTGGGGCATTATAGAATGAGAGGCCATGGTTTTAGGCTCAGGGGTGGTAGATTTAAGTCAGAGATGAGGAGGAATTAAAAACAAAAACAGAAATAGAAATCCCTGGAAAAACTCAGCAGGTCTGGCAGCATCGGTGGAGAAGAGCACAGTTGACATTTCGAGTCCTTATGACCCTTCAACAAAACTAATGTTCTTCCAGTAAATCACCAGGGCCTTTGCCTTTAAAACATTTTTCTTCCCCAGCCATTAAAGTAACAAGTGTTCAAATAAGCAAATAGCTCTTCCCCTGAAGTAGCATGCTAATCAAATGATTTCTTGGAAAAGACATGCTTGTTCCCAGTCCACAGGTGAGCTTATGACCTTTTTGTTCAAAAAAAAAAACAAGTGTCCAAATAATACAATGTCCCCCCCAAATTTTAAAAGAATAGAATTCTTGAAGATATGGTTCTAACAGTACGTCAAATGTAAGTCTAATTTTATGTTCTCCCACTTAAAAATTATCTGCCTCTGTAACCTCCTCCAGTCCTGCATCCCTCCAAGATCTGTGTGCTCCTCTAATCTTGGCTTCTTCTGCATTCCCAATTTTCATAGCTTAAAAATTGGCATCCTTGAATCCAGCTGCTGAGCTCTGGAATTTTCTTATTAAACTATATTTGCTGCTCTGTAATCCTTTAAGTTGCTCCTTATCACCTGCTACTTTGACCGAGCTTATGGTCAATGGTCCCAGTCCTGTTGCCAGTTTGATTTGTCCAGGATACATGAAGATTAAAGTTCCCTGCTATTATTACATGTCCTTTGTTACAAACTCCGAATATTTCTTACTTAATATTCTGAGCGGATTTGATAAGGTGAAAAGAAGTAAAAAAAAAACGATTTGCAGGTTGGTGCACTGATACCCAGTGGTCATAAATTGATAAGAACAAAAAGGAGTTAGGGGAAATTTTTGGTGTAGAACAACATACCCTCAAATTTTTTTTTTTTGCAGTGCTTGGTCGATTTATTTAAGTGCACAAGTCCTTATTTTTGCATGGCTGTTCTTTATAGTAAAAGGCTGTATTTATTTATGCTGCAACACTAGGGGGAGCACTTCCTACACATGCTCAGTTGTAGTCTCGGTGTCTGTCAAAGTGTCAGCTGGCAGCATTAAAACAAACAAGTTGGCTTTATGCAGACTAAAAATAAAGTTAAAGTTACCCATTTTTAGGTCTGTGCAGTCCTTAACCAATTGTAAGTTCTTGTATTTAGTATATCTATTATTAAGCAAATATTCCCTCTGTAAAACATGCTTCTGGCAATTCAGTAAATGATGAAAATATATGATCAGAAGATTTCAGTAAACGAGATTCTCAATTTCCAATATGGAGAATTGATTGTAACATTTAGTTTAAAGACACTTCATCATAAAAATCAATTAAAAATATTTTAACTAAAATATTTAAGAAAGAGTTAACTACCCAAATGGGATTTGAAATGATGACCTTGGGATTGAGAGTCCTATTATCTACCAGTTGAACTACCCAGGCTATGTAGAAACACCCTGCACAAAGCCTTAACAGACTGGACCCAGCCCAAGGAGGTAGCACTCACATAAAATCTCATCAAGATTGCGATCCCATCACAGATTGGTATTTGCAATAAATTGTTGTCAAAAAATCATGTTTTTCCAAATACTGCACTGAAGTCCGAAACTGGAATTCCATTATAATGCCACTTGATGGTATTATTAGCAACATACAGACATGTAAGTATTGAATTTTAACACTGGAATTCATATGGGAAATGCTTACATTGGGGATGCCAATGCAGTGTGAGACTATACACCCTTTCATGGATCCAAACTGCTGCTGCCAACCAGAAAGGCCTCAGGAGCAGTTGCACATGGACCAGCAGCCACAGCGTGGGCACACACAACTGTTCCTGGTACCTTTTTGTTGGAGTTACAACGGGGAAGAACTTGTGCATGTCCTGGTCCCTACATGGCTTAGCAAGAACACTGGTGGATGCAGCATCCATAACCTTTAAAACAGAAGTTAGAAATTGAGAAATGCTTAAAAATTAAAAATGAGAAGAGTAAGAGAAAAGGACAGGCAAATGTGACTGAGGGGATATATCTTTCAGAGAACCAGAGATGGTGTGATGAGCTGAATGACCTCCTTCTGTGCTGTATAAATTCTATAATTATATGGGTGTCGCAGTTGCTGAACTTAAGAATTACAACATTGGCTCTCTTATGGAACTGGCCAAAGTCTAGGTGTTAAAATTTTTAATAAGTAATACACTAAAATACGAAGTACTTGGAAGCACAGATTCACAGCACAGGAGGATGCCGAATCTAAGCCCTGCAGTTACTGACAATCCTGTCAATGGAAACAATTTCTCCCTTTGTACCTTTCTGAAGATAAGAATCATAGAAACTTACAGTACAGCAAAAGGCCACTTGGCCAGTTGTACTAATGCTGGCTCTTTGAAAGAGAAGTCATGTTTAGTCACACAGTCCCACTTTTGGGCCATATCTCTGCAAGCTCCTCATCCTTAAGTACCTGTCCAACCCCTTTTTTATGGCATCAGGGGAGGCGGTGGCGTAGTGGTACTGTCACTGGACTGGTAATCCAGAGACCCAGGGTAATACCCTGGGGGCCCAGGTTTGAATCCCACCATGGCAGATGGTGGAATTTGAATTTAATTTTTAAAAATCTGGAATTAAAAGTCTAATGATGACCATGAAGCCATTGTCAATTGTCGTAAAAACCCACCTGGTTCATTAATACCATCCTTACCTGGTCTGGACTACATGTGGTTCCAGACCCACAGCAATGTGGTTGACTCTTAAGTGCCTTCTGAACAATGGCAATAAGGTATGGGCAACAAAAGCTGGCCTAGCCAGTGACGCTCTCATCCCATGAATGAATTAAGAAAAAGTTTTCACTGCCTTTTTAGCGAGAGCATTCCATTTGCCAAAAACTCGAGTGGAAAGCTTTCTCCTCATCTGACCTCTAGATCTTTCATCAGGTTTTAAATATACGGCCTCTTGTTATTGACGCACTCACCAGAGGCAACAGAAACAGACTATCTCTTTCAAAATCCTTCATGAAGAAAACCTCTATTGGGCCACCTCTTAACTTTCTCTGACCCAAGAGTACTTTTCCAACCTCTCCCTATAACTGAAGTCTCTCATCCCTGGTAACATCCCTGGTAAACCTCCTCTGTACCTTTTTCAAGACTCTTGCATCTTTCCTGAAGTGAGGTGCCCAAAATTATTCCCGCTTTTCCCCACCTCTCACCTGCCAAATCGCCCCCTACTGCTTTAAGGAGAACAATCCCGGAATTTCTAATCTCCCGAGATAATTGCAACCTTTCATGCTGGTAGCATTCTCATAAATTTCTACACCCTTTTCAAGGCCTTGACATCCTTTCTGAAGTGAGGTGTCCAGAATTGGACACAATACCCCAGCTAAGGTCGAATGATCAGTGATTTTCAATGGTTAGCATAACTTCCTTGCTTCTAAACTCTATTCATTAAACCATTATGCTTTTGTAAATGATTTTATCAACATGTCCAGCCTTTCAAAGATTTGTATCTGCAAAACATCAGGTCCCTCTCTTCCTTCACCCCCTTTAAAATTATACCATTCAGTTTATATCGTCACCAACCAAAACGATTGATTTGACTTATGAACATTTTCAAGAAGTGTAATGGGATATACTTTAATGTTGCAAATTCTATGACAACTGAATGTATGCTCTCTCTGTGGTTAAGAGCAGCTGATACCAATTGGGGAAAGGTTCAGGCACACACTTCAGAACCAATTTCCGCCTGTGCTGGGGGAGGCTGTGTGAAAGGGGAAAGTTGGCTGCACTTATGTTATACAGAGTTTTGTGAACAAACCTATGTTGAAGACAGACTGGTTCCAGTTTCTTCCTTTGCCAGAAAGATGTTCAACAAAAGTTAACCACAAAATAAGTCCCTGATGTGAAGATTGAACCTTGAGGATTAAAAGTTCCTAGCAATTCCTGTAGCAAAGCAAAGCTAGCTAGGTGCCCATCATCTTTAATTTTATAAAAACAAAAAAACTGCGGATGCTGGAAATCCAAAACAAAAACAGAATTACCTGGAAAAACTCAGCAGGTCTGGCAGCATCGGCGGAGAAGAAAAGAGTTGACGTTTCGAGTCCTCATGACCCTTCGACAGAACTGTCGAAGTTCTGTCGAAGGGTCATGAGGACTCGAAATGTCAACTCTTTTCTTCTCCGCCGATGCTGACAGACCTGCTGAGTTTTTCCAGGTAATTCTGTTTTTATCTTTAATTTTATGTTTGAAAGAGTGAGGAAACATTTCCAAAAGGTGAAATCATTTATTATCCCCACTACCACAATGTAAAAAGACATGGGAGAAGGTGAAGAGATGACATCCTCTGTTTGCTATTCATGGTGAAATTATAAGTATGTGAATGGTGAACACATTATGGCTTCGCTACTAATAATGAGCAGGGCACATCTTCCTCAGCTCAGGTCACTGGCTGCAGTACTCAGTTACAACCACTGGGATCAGTCTGTGAGTTGTGGCTTTTAAAGTTTGAGCATGTTTTCCAACTGGTTCCTCAGTTACTGATATTTTCCTTTCAGTCATTCACCTGTCGCCTAAATCCCATTCAAGATCAGCAAAATAACCAATTCTTGAGTTTTCAGAATGAAAAGGAGCTTCAATATACCAAACACACAAATAAAAAAAACACCAGAATACTTACAAGTCAATGGATCTGGATAAAATGGCAGACAATGTCAGTAGAATGCAGCCAAACGGTCCAATCTCAAACTAGAATGCAAAAAACACAAAATTTACCTTCTGCTTTGAAAACTATGCAAAAGATCTGACTGATGTTATGATTGAAGAGGATTTTTTTATACTTTCATGGGACGTGGGCATCGCTGGCTGGGCCAGCATTTTTCTTGCCATCCCTAATTGCCCTTGAGAAGGTGGCGGTGAGCAGACCATGTGGTAACCACGTATAGGTTACTACACAAAAGGAGGCCATTTGGCCCCTCATACCTGTCTTTCTGAAAGAGCTACCAATTAGCCCCACTCCCCTTGCTTTTCCTCTTAGCCTTGTAACTTTCTTCCTTTCAAGCATTTTCCGTTTGAAAGTTATTATTGAATGTATTTCCACCACCAGTACATTCCAGCATGACAGTTTGGAGTCAACAGAAGTGGATACTGTTGACAAATTTCAGAGGCACTGGATTTGCTCAACACACAGAAATCCATGGAGGAGTTTGAGACATGTTACAATATTTTTTGTGACCATTAGACTGGTCAAGATGGACCACAAGGCCTCTCTGGTCTTTAGCCATTCTTGTGCCTATATGCAGTATATTGTTTTGGATGGGAGGTGTTTTAACCCATGCATTTGCAGAAGGAAAATCTATATAGAAAATACACCCAGCTGTAGGTTTTCTGCTTTCCCACTCCTTCAGAACTAAGGCACAACCCACTTAGCAAAATCAAAAAGCGCTCAGTGTCAGTTGGGAGAACTCGCACTTGGGGATTCCCAAACCTACACTGGGCTGCCTGTGTTTAAGCACCTTTATTCAAGCTGGTTCCTGCAGTTTATCCAGTTAGGTTAATCTAACATGCTGGACCATCAGAATGCAGGGTTATTGTTGTTAGCCAACAGGAAGAATAAGTTGGTCGTTAGACATCTGACGATCACGGATTTAGAACAAACAATGCAGAACGATCTGCAATACAGGAGGCAGCTGTTTGGTCCATCAAGTCCATGCCAGCCGATAAAGAGCTATTCAGTCTAATCCTACCTTTCGATCCATAAACCTGTAGATTACAACATCTCAAATACATATTCATGTGTTTTTAAAATGCAAAGAGGGTTTCTGCCTTTGCAATCCCTTCCAGGCAGTGAATTCTAGATCCCCACGCCCTTTTGTGTGAAAAAAGTATTCAACTTCCCTCTATCAATTACTTGAAATCTATGCCCCCCTCCCCTCTGGTTGTTGACCTTTCTGCGAATGGAAATAGGTCCTTCCTAGCCACACAGACTAGGTCCCTCATAATTTTATGCACCTCAATTTAATCTCCTCTCAGTCTTCTCTGTTCCAAAGAAAACAACCCCAGCCTACCCAATCTTCCCTCTTAGCTAAAATTCTCCACCTGGTAACATCCATTTGCTGTTATGGTGAGAAGAAGCAGGTTGGAGGAGGGTCATGTGGAGCACAAACATATTGGGCTGAATAGCCTCTTTTTGTGCTATAAAGTGATATGCAATTCTACATAATATGAACCCTCAAGTGGCAGGCAGCAGGTACCAACAGTTAATGAGATGGTGGTATAGTGGTAATGTTGCTGGACTAGAAATCCAGAGGCTTAGGCTAGTGCTCTGGGGACATAGGTTCAAATACCAACATGCAGTTGATGGAATTTAAATTCATTTAATAAATCTGGAATTGAAAGTAATGGTGACCATGAAACCATCATCGATCATCATAAAAACCCATTTGCTATCCTTACCTAATCTGGCCTTTATGTGACTCCAGATCTATAACAAGTGGCTGACTTAGCTGTTCTCTGAAATGGGCTAGCAAGCCACGCAGTTCAAGGGCAATTAGGGATGGACAACAAACGCCGGCCTTCCAGCGACGCCTACATTCCGTGAAAGAATAAACAAAAAATGAGAAGTGGCATGGTGAGCTGCACAATTCACCATCGGTATGAGTGTATTGCCCCTTATCCTCCTGGCCACAGTACATGGTACACCTCCAGTTCAGTTAACTTGCGTGAGTACTGCCTGTAAATAAATAATATACTCAAAAACTTCCAGAAAACACAGTAAAATTGTCTCTGAAGAAAATTCATAAACTCTAGCAAGTCAATCAGTATCAGAAGAAAGATCAGTTGCCAGTTCTGTTGAAGGGTGTTACTTTATTAAGTTTTTACGCTAGGTGTTTTGCCGAGATTCAGTGTTATAGGCCGTTTGTGCAAGTGAACCTTGTGCTCCCCCATGAAAGAAGCTATGCCTCTACCTGACTGCAGTGAGGACAGGAGCTGAGTCATCCTTGTGGAACCCAAAGTGACCAACAGTGAACATGGTACTGGCAGGGTGACCAACTCTCACTGAGAAAATTAAAGGGACGGCCTGCCATAGGGGTCTGTATGAGCTGGGAGGGCTAGGGGAAATGTGCTGCCAGAGTACGGGGTGGGGTGGGATGGGGTACTGCCAAGGCTGTCAGAACAAATGGGAGAAGATCAGGAACTGTACATGCTCGAAACTTAAAGGACCAAATTACGGGACATCCCAGTACCATGCAACCTGGAACACGGGCCAGTTTGCTCAGATACAGGATGATTGGACACCCTGGTTATTGGTGAGTAGGTGCCATTTGATAGCCACTGTCAAAAACCAATTTAATACATAGAGCAATTAATGGAGGCAACGGGGGTCTTGCCCGTCAGCTTGGGAGCCAGCAAGAACCCTGTATTGCCTCTTTTCAGGAAGGCCCGCTGAATTAAGTGCCAATTAGGCACTTAACCGGGCAGCAGTAAGTCTTCGCCAGGTTCAAGGACTCTGGGAACTCCTGCCTGCTGAGAGCTACCTGCCAATCAGAGGCGGGCAGCTCATATTGCTGCCAGCACTACTGAGGGAACGGTGGCTGGTGCCAGTACTGTACATACCAGACACCTAGGTTCACTGATGGGCCCGGGCCACAGATGGAGGGGCAAGGGGCACGGAGATGCGGGGGTCAGCAGCAAGGACAGGGAGGTGGCTCTCAGTGGGCCCGCCCCTTCTGAATGTTGGATCCCTTGATAAGGAACCGAGTGCCTTTGAATGAAGGAACTTCAATTACCCCCACCTCCTACACCCCAGGAGCCCCTAAGCACCCCAACAGGGTTTGCTTTTCGGGCTTCCGCATGCTAAGCCCCCACCCACCGCTGGGTGGAGACCAGCAGCAGCAGGATGAGACTCTTAAGTTGCAGAGACGGGAAGGTGGTGGGGGCCCAAAGACCACCCCCTGCCACCAAACTTGTCACAGGGAGGGCATTAAATTCGGCCCATTAGATCTGCCTGTGGACTATCAAGATGCAGGAATATCTAAGGGAAGATAGGAAATCTGGCTTTTGGGGTCCTGGGAAATGCAGAGATAGAGTAGTAGACATTGTGGTGAGTTTTTGATTTCAACGCAGTGAGAATGGAGCAAGGACGATATAGGATATTATATTTGAAACTCAGGCAAATCAAGGGGAATTTCAGTGGGAGAACCAACACAATAATATTGATAATGTAAAGCAAGACAGAAAAAGGCTGCAGAGAGAAGATGCAGGCTAAAGGTAAGAGAAGATCTGCTGATGTAGGCATGAGTGCTCATTGATTTGAGCTTGTGGCTTCACCAATTGTGCATTAGAGGCATTGTGCATTATGTCTGCCCCAGAAACCTGCAAAATTCCAATTTTAAAATATTCCTGTCAGGGAGGCACTAGTTTGGTTAGACCACAGTGTTCACTGCACCTCAGAAAGGATTGGGCTTGGAGTAGGTGCAATGCAAATTCACTAGAACGATACCAGGACTAAAAGGTTTACCAGAGGGAGAGACTTTGCATCTTTTTAAGGAAACATTATTTGAAGCAATGAAAGACACAGAGCTATGAGTAAAGGAAGTGGTAATGGGATTGGTTTTCAGGTTGTTGGACTGAGTGGCCACCTCCTGTGCTGTAGACTTCTCGGGTTCTATGGAAAAGCTTTTCTCCAGTAGGTCCTTGCAAATATTTATAAGAGCAGATAATTGAACAATTCAATCTTGCAGGTAAGCATAAAAAAAATGGCTTAATGTTGATAACAGCAACAGCAAGAAAGTACACACAGTGGCCTCTGTGCTTCACAATGGATGTCACACACATCACCATTAAAACTTGGCTCTTTCACTATTTACTCCAAAAATGACACTGCAGACGATTGTCCAGGCTCTGTGGGGGGAACTGCAGCTTCTTCCAGCAAATACCCACACGCTTCACTGGTCTCTGCATTATGCACTCTACAAATACTCCTTACTTCTCTCACCAACACCACCAGACCCACTAAAAGATAGAAAAACTGCAACTGCTGGAGACCTGAAACAAACACAATTAACAAATACATCAGTCGGTGATTCTCTGAGAAATAAAGTCAGATAAGAACTTGCATTTCGGTCGCACCTTTAATTCAAAACATTCAAAGGCACTCTGTAGGTAGATAATCAGACAAAAAGCACAGAGACAAAGAAAGAAAAATTAGAGCAGGCAGCCAAAAGCTTAGTCAAAGAGGTAGGCTATGAGGAGGGCTTCAAGCAGGGGAGTGAGAGGTGGAGAGGCAAAAAGGTTTAACCAGATAATTCCCAAGCTTATAAGTAGTCGGCTGAAGGCATGGCTGTCAACGGTGGATCAAAGGGAAGGAGGTGCACAAGTTGGAGGACACAGAACTCTGGAATGGTGGAGCAGGCTCGAAGGGTCGAAGGACCTACTCCTGCTATTTTTCTATGGAATGGTTGTAGGAATGGTGGAGGTTACAGAGATGAGGAGGGATGAGTTCATGTAGGGATTTAAGAGAGTTGAGAATTTTTACAAGTGATCTGTTGGTGGACCAGAAGCTAATGTAGATCAACAAACACAGGGGTGGATGGGTGAATGGGGTTTGGTGCAGGTTAGCATACAGGTAGTTTTATATGAGATCCAAGTTTACTGTCTGAATTCCATCTACACTTCCCACCCTAAACCTGAAGCTACCTTTTCTCTCAGTAGGTGCCGTGGTGTCTGTTATATATCTTCAGTAAGTTTTTTTGCTTTATTTTTTTTTAAAGTAAGTGCTCAAGCCAACAAAATACAAGAAGTAAATGAGTGGTTCAAACCTGGCCAACATTTTGCTGAAGAAAAGTTGTCAGGTCCTGGAAGTTCGTCAGGGTATTCAGTATAATCTGAAAGGAAATGTACGTCATTAATTACTTCAAAACAAGTTGATAAAGGTTTGAAGAAGCCCCCTACAATAGTTTTGTTTGGCCTCATTCACCTCCTGTGATTAAATATAATTTTGCACGCCAGTGGATTCTAAGAAGGGAAACTGTTGAATCTTAAAAATTGTATTAAAACTGCTGCTATTTTATACAAATCTGTTCAAGGAACTTGCCTTTTTATAGCACCTTTGAGGACATAAGAAATAGCAAGATTAGGCCATTCAACCTCTCGGGCCTGCTCCACCATTCAACAACATCATGGTTAATTTGTAGGTGGCCTTAATTCTACTTTCCTGCCTGCCCCCCATAATGCTCGACTCCCTTGTCAATCAAAAATCTGTCCAATTCGGCCTTTAGTACATTCAACGACCCACGTGCCGCTGCTCACCAGGGAAGAGAATTCTAAATACTATCAATCCTCAGAGAAGAAATTCCTCCTCATCTCCTCCTTTAATGGGAGGCCCCTTATTTTAAAACCATGCCCCCTAGTTCTAGGATCCCCAACAAGAGGAAACATTCTCTCAACATCTACCCTCTCAAGTCCCATAGTCCCATCAAAATCTTATGTTTTAATATGATCACCTCCCATTCTTCTAAACTCCAATGAGTATAGGCACAATCTCCTCAACCTTTCCTCATATGACAAACTCCTCAGGTTGTATTTTATGGCCCCTCCATCAGGCTATTTGATGGTGGAGGGGGCCTCATAAAATATGCTTGACCTTCCACCTTTCCACCCGCCCCTGACCTGTTCCCTATATGACAGTGGGTGAAAGAGACGTCAAAGAGCATGCCCACCCTCGGGCCTGTTGAGCCCCTCAAGCACCTCATTCCATCTCCGCCGCTATTTTACCTGCAGCATGGGAAGACCTACACCAGTTGGGTAGACCAGCAGTTTTAGTTGCGCAGGCTGGTGTCGGGCAAGAGGGAGATGGATCTCCTTTTGGGATCCCCAGTGCCCACTGGAGGGATCCCCAAAATTCATACCCCACTTTAGCACCCCACATGGCCTCTCAAACCTGGTCCCCCACCCCCTTTACCCCAACCCCATCACTGGGGTCTCCTAGTTAGGCACCACCAATACCCCAGACATACCTTGAAGCCTGGCTCTTGTTTGGAGACTGCCTGTATCCAGGCAGTAGCCACCACTCAAACATGGTGCTGATGGGGCTACAGAGCTGCCAGCCCATCAGATTGGCCAGCAGCTCTCTAAGGCAGGACTTCTGCCCCAGATGGGGGCAGCCAGCTTTTGGTGGGAAGATTCCCTACCAACTGTTTAGTTGGGGTTGGGTCAGGGTGCAGGAAATGCGAAGCCTTGTAAAATCCAGGCCCTTATCCCAACAATTTTGCACCTTTAATGAGATTACAGAGATAGGGAGGGGCAAAGTCATGGAAGGATTTCAGAAGAAGAATGAGAATTTTAAAATCAAGGTGCTGCTTAACCAGGAGCCAATGTAGGTTGTCGAGAACAGACATGATGGTTGAGTGAGACTTGATGCTAGTTAAGACACTGGCAGTAGAGTTTTGGGTAGCCTCAAGTGCAGCATGGTAGGCTATCCAGAGTGCTTTAGAATAAACAAGTCTAAAGATAACAAAGCCATGAGTAAGGGTTCCAGCAGCAGATGACCTGAGCTAGAGGCAGCGTCAGGAGATGGAAATAAACATAGTAATGATGTGGATGTTTGATTGTAGGCTCATCTCAAGGTCAAATATGAGACCAAGGTTGTGACGTCTGGGTAAGCGTCAGGCAGTTAACAGGGTGGGGGTTGAAGTGGTTAGGGAGTGACGTTTGTGGCAGGGACCGAAGACAATGGCTTCGGTCTTCCCAATATTTATTTGGGGAAAAGTTCTGCTCATTCAGTACTGGATATCAGACATGGAATCAGACAATTTAGAAATAGTGGAGCATCAAGAGAGGTGGGATAAGGAAAGCTGGGTGTCATCAGTGTATATGTGAAAACTGACGTTGTGTTTTCCATCTTAAGAATGTCCCAAAGCACTTCTACAAGTCAGTCTGAGGGGTAATCAAAGCCTTGGCTTCATGTCTCATCCAAAAGATGGTACATATGACAGTATATCATTCTCCAAAATTGCTCTCTGGAGTTGCTACACACTGCGACAAGGTTGAGGCACAATTTCGTGCTCTGTTCTTTGCAGACAGAAAGAACATGTACACACATTGCCCCTGTTTCGACTAAACAAAATAACTGACACACATTCGCTGGTTCATTTCCCAGGGCAATGTCTTGACCAATCAGTGTCAAGCTGCCTGGTTTAAATTTCAAACAATGTTTGGCAGTTAACTGTCAGTCACCATCAACTGGTGCATTCTCCATGGCAACACCCCTACCAATCAGAGTTCACTTGCCAACCAATCAACACAGTCTTCTCATACAGTATAAATTTGCTGTTTTCCCTTACATTGGTATTATTGAGAATTGTTCTGATGAGTGCAAGACGAAAAGCTTTGATAAAATATCTATTTTTGGGCAAGGCCCCTGGGAAGCACCTTGGGATGCTTTATTATGTTAAAGGCGGTATATAAATACAAGTTGCTGTTGTCACAAAAATGCATGTTCCTGGTGATATTGAAATGTGATTCAAAACACAATGCTCAAGGCACTGTACGCCATTTTCATTCCAATCTCAGTAGCAATGTCTAGGGTAGGGTTAGCACAGATCTGGTAGCAGAAGCTGTCAGGCTCGAAAGGCTGCATTGAACAGGGAAACTGTCGGACATTTTTTCTTAAAAGGTTAAACAAAAATGCTCCTCTCAACAAAAAAAAATTGAAAGATACAGGCGGAGGTCTTTTGAAAGTGCTATCCAATTAGAGCCACTTCCCTCTCCTTTCCCAAAATCTCTCCAATTACTTCCCCTTCAAGGAGTGGCACTCTCACTTCAGTATGAAGGTTTTTGATTCAACTTCCACTCTAGAACAATCTAGGTGGACACTCCTGTACTGAGGGAGCACTGCACTGTCGAATAAGTGGATAAGTGTAAGTCTGTTTCCAGTGGGGTTCCGCAGGGCTCGGTGCTGGGTCCTTGCTGTTTGTCATGTACATAAATGATTTGGACTTAAACGTAGGGGGTATGATCAAGAAGTTCGCGAATGACACGAAAATTGGTAGGGTGGTAAATAGTGAGGAGGATATCACTGGACCGGTCAGGTGGGCAGAGCAGTGGCAAATGGATTTCAACCCAGAAAAATGTGACGTGGGGATGGCTAACAAGGCAAGGGATTACACTATGAATGGTAGTTCCTGGAAAATACTGAAGATCAAAGGGGGGGACCTTGGTGGGCATATCCTTAGATCCCCAAGGGTAGCAGGGCAGGTAGATAAGGTGGTTAAGAAGGCATATGGGATACTTGCCTTTATTAGCCGAGGCATATGATATGCTGAAACTGTATAAAACGCTGGTTAGGCCACAGCTGGAGTACTGCGTGCAGTTCTGGTCACCAACATATAGGAAGGATGTGATTACACTGGGGAGGGTGCAGAGGAGATTTACCAGGATGCTGCCTGGGCTGGAGGGTCTGAGCTATGAGGAAAGATTGGATAGGCTGGGTTTGTTTTCCTTGGAGCAGCGAAGGTTGAGAGGGGACCTGGTAGAAGTGTATAAGATTATGAGGGGCATAGATAGGAAAGCACTTTTTCCATTAGGAGAGGGGTCAATAACCAGGGGCATAGATTTAAGGTAAGAGGTAGAAGGCTAAGAGGGGAGTTGTGGAGAGATTTTTTCACCCGGAGGGTGGTGGGAGTCTGGAACTCACTACCTGAAAGGGTGGTTGAGTCAGAAACTCTCATAACATTTAAGAAGTATTTAGATATTCACTTATGTTGCCATAGCTGCCAGGGCTAAGGGCCAAGCACTAGAAAACGGGATTAGTGTAGCCAGATTTTTTGTTGACCAGCGTGGAAACGATGGGCCGAACAGCCTCCTTCAACGCTGTAACCATCTATGAGTCTAACTGATTAAACTGAATACCTGCCTGCCCTAGGGTGGATGGAAAAGTTCCAATCGCGCTATTATGAAGATCAGTGAAGGAGCTTTCTGCTGGTATCCTGGCCAATATTTATCCCTAAGCCAACATCACCAGAACAGATTGTCTGGTCACCATCACATTGCTGTTAGTGTGCATGCCATTGTGTGCATGTTGGCTGCAGCGTTTCCTACAGAAAATACACTTCAAAAGTACCTAATTAGCTGTAAAAGGCTTTGGAACTTCCTGAGGTGACGAAAGGCACCTCAACAATTCAAGTCTTTCTTTTTTCACTTTTTATTTAACCAAATCCTGTTTGAAAGTTACCACTGAATCTCCTTCCACTCCCCATTCAGACAGTAAATTCCACAGCATAACAACTCACTGCGTAAAAAAATTAAAACCACTTTCCGTGAACAAGTACCGTTTCAATTGTCCCATCAGCTTTATATTTTCCTGCCGGGATAAATTGCTGTCTTCCTGTTGACCTGGAACAAAGAGTTACAGTTGTAAAACAAGCAGTGTTGCAATGCACAAAATGGAGTGCCCTTCAATTCCTGTTGGGCTCTGCCAGTATACCTGAAGATTTGGAATAGTGGGTCAATATATGTCTTTTTTTATATATTTACTGGATGTGGGCTTTGCTGGCAGGGCCAACATTTATTCCTCATCCCTAATTGCCCTTGAGAAGGTGGTGGTGAGCTGCCTTCTTGAACCGCTGCAGTCCATGTGGTGTAGGTACACCCACAGTGCTGTTTGGAAGGGAGTTCTTGGATTTTGACCCAGTGACAGTGAAGGAACGGTGATATATTTCCAAGCCAGGATGGTGTGTGACTTGGAGGGGAACTTCCAGGTGGTGGTGCTCCCATGAGTCTGTTGCCCTTGTCCTCCTAGATGTTAATGGTCATGAGTTGGAAGGTACTGCCTAAGGAGGCTTGATGAGTTCCTGCAGTGCATCTTGTAGATGGTACACACTGCTGCTACTGGGTGTCAATGGTGGAGGGAGTGAATGTTTGTGAAAGGGGTGGCAATCAAGCAGGCTGCTTTGTCCTGGATGGTGTCAAGCTTCTTGACTGTTATGGGAGCTGCACTCAACCAGGCAAGTGGAGAGTATTCCATCACACTCCTGACTTGTGCCTTGTAGATGGTGGACAGGCTTTGGAGTGTCAGGAGGTGAGTCACTCGCCACAGGATTCCTAGCCTCTGGCCTACTCTTGTAGCCACAGTATTTATATGGCTGGCCCAGTTCAGTTTCTGGGTCAATGGTAACCCCCAGGATGTTGATAGTGGAGGATTCAGTGATGGCAATGACATTGAATGTCAAGGGGTCATGGTTAGATTGTCTCTTGTTGGAGATGGCCTTTGCCTGGCATTTTTGTGGCTTGAATGTTATTTGCTACTTGTCAGCCCAAGACTGGATACTGTCCAGGTCTTGCTGCATTTGGACATGGACTGCTTCAGTGTCTGAGGAGTCATGAATGGTGCTGAATATTGTGCAATCATCAGCAAACATCCCCACTTCTGACCTTATGATGGAAGGAAGGTTATTGGTGAAGCAGCTGAAGAGGTTTGGGCCAAAGACACTATCCTGAAAGATGAACATGCAACGGGCATTCCCCAAATTAATGTTTATCGCCCTACTGCAAGGGTAAAAGAACCTTGTCATTTTATCACATTGTCTCATAGCGCTTTACAGTTCTATTTTATAGGAAGGTTTAATCCCTTACATAGAGACTTCACACTTACATACTGTAAATTTGGTTCTTTCCCTGAGGCTCAAGGAAGTGTGAACAGAAAGTGCACAGAGCCATTAATTTTAAACCTTCATAATATTGGTAATTTACTATTCAGATATCAGCCATGGCTCAATTGGTATCAGTTGAGGCCTCTATTTAATACCTCATCCAAAGGACAGCACCTATGACAGTGCAGCACTCCCTCAGTGCTGCACTGGGAGTGTGCCAGCATACATTTTGTCCTTCAGCCCATAGCCTGCTGCCTCAGAGACAAGAGTGGGCAACAGATGAATGGCCTTTCAGCCCAGCTTGCTCCTGCTGTGCGCTGAGACCATTAAAATCTCACCCTACCCTGATCCTTTCCGTACTGTGTACTTACAGAGCAACTACTGCTCGTCTCCTGTCCCCAGCACGCCATAATATGTCTGCAATAGCCAACGCGAGACACTGTGATCGTTGAGCATTGGTCGGCTGCAAATCCCTGTGGGGCAGAAGGAGGGGAGAAAAACAATTACTTCATTGCAACAACTTGTATTTATATAATGCTTCTAATGTAGTTAGAATTGTTTCCAAGGCCTTTCACAGGTTTGTTATCAAACAAAATTTGACACCAAGCCACGCACAGGTATTAGGACAGGTGATTAAAAGATTGGTCCAAGAGGTGGGTTTTAAGAAGCAGCTCAGAGGAAGAGGAAAAAAGGGAGTTGGAGAGGTTTGGGGAGGAAATTCCAGGAACAAATGGACAGATTGAAGTACGAAAGGCTACTTGAAGGTAAACAACTTTTCTGAAAACATTGCTGAAAGCCAAGTGTATTGAAGATGATCCTCACAAAACTTTCATTCAGTCTTCAAGACCCCATGCGTAGTCTACACTAGCAATGCTGAATGGCATGCTGCTTGAAATAATTTCTCCATGTGGGGTTTCACATTAAGCAGTCTGTAATGCTGGCCATCCTTCAAGTTGGTGATGGGAGGGAAATATACCCAGCTACTGAATAATTGCAAGCACACATTTCGATTAAAACCGTGCATCCAAACCTGGTCACAGTTCAACAATACTAAATGCTTTCTAAGAAATGAATCTGGGACGCATTACCTGATAACCAGTCTGTTTGAGTTAATGCCAGCAAAGCAGTATTATAAGTATTAGATGCTATAAGTGTTCCTGTTAAAGTGTACACATACACACACTCAGACATACAAACACACAGAAACACACTCACAGACACACACACACTTACTTACGGCGCCTCACAGCTGCTGCTAGCTAGGTCCTCGAAGAGCAACTTTTGTAAGACACAAGCCTGAATTGCAGCCAAAACTCCACAAGGACCACCCTAGAAAGATAAGATACCTGAACTGTTCAAGGTGGCAAATCAGATGATCCAGTAGCTTAGCATCAAACCATATTTGTCTGATAATTCTCTTAACAGTAAAATTAAGTGTAATAGAAAAGAACTTATATTAATACATCACATTTCACTACCTCAAGGTATCGAAAAGCTCTTCACAGCCAATTAAACTTTTGAAGGGCAGTCACTGTTGTAACATAGGAAGTGTGTCAGCCAATTTTGTGCACAGCAAGCTCCCACAAAAAGAAATGCAATAAAAGTCAGGTAACATCTTTTAATGCTGTCGCTAGAGTGATGAATATTGGTCAGAATTACCCGGGAGAACTCCCCTGCTCGTCTTCAAAATTGTAACGCAGGATCTTTTATGGCCATCCGAGGAGAGTTTAAATTGCACTCCTGAGACCTGAGCACAAAGTCCAGGCTGACAGTCCAGTGCAGTCCAGATGGAGGAATGCAGTGTGGGGGAAGAACGTGCATTGGTCCTACAGGGGCAGGGACAATAGTACTGAGTAACTTATTGCCATTGTCAAAACCCAGCAGATGAAGGATGGCCAACTGAACTAAGTAATCAGGCTCTGGTAATAGTCCACATTCTTGAGCAGTTTCAAAGCAGCCATTTTGCCAAGGAGTTTAGATGAACATGGTGTCATCACCATCCAATTCCTGAATTACTGCCGCCACAACATCCGACCGTTACTGGATATATCTGGTCTTTTTGTGGCAATGTTTTGCCAAATCTAATTTTTTTTTTTTGCTTATAACATCAGCTCTGACATGCAATTCAGTGTCGATGTCTAAAGGGACCTGGTTCATGAGTCACTAAAAGCTAGCATGCAGTGCAGCAAGCAATTAGGAGGACAAATGATATGCTGGCCTTTACCACAAGGGATTTGAGTACAGGAGTAAAGATGTCTTGCTGCAATTTTACAGGGTATTGGTGAGATTGCACCTGGGGTATTGTGTACAGTTTCTGTCTCCTTATCTAAGGAGAGGTATACTTCCCCTAGAGGAAGTGCAACAGAGACTCGCCAGGCTAATTCCTGGGATGGTGGATTGCCTTACGAGGAGAGATTGAGGAAACGGGGCCTGTATTCTCTAGAGTTTCAAAGGATGAGAGGTGATCTCATTGATACTTAAAAGTTCTTAACAGGGTGTGATAGGGTAGACATCGATAGGATGTTTCCCCTCGCTTGTGAGTCTAGAACGAGAGGTCACAGTCTCAGAATAAGGGATAGGCCATTTAAGACTGAGCTGAGAAGGACTTTCTTCACTCAGAGAGTGGTGAATCTTTGGAATTCTCTACCCCAGAGGGCTATGGAAGCTCATTCATTGAGCATGTTCAAGACAGAAATTGACAGATTTCTGAATACCAATGGCATCAAGGGGATATGGGGATAGTGTGGGAAAGTAGTGTTGAGGTAGATGATCAGCCATGATCTAAATGAATGGCAGGGCACAGCAGGCTCAACAAGCCGAATGGCCTACTCCTGCTCTTATATTCCTGCACTACCTGAAAGGATGGTGGAAACATTTTCAACAGTAACATTCAAATGGGAATTAGATAAACACTCAAAGTGGGAAGGTTTACAGGGCTATGGGGAAAGGGTTGAAATGGAATTAATTGGTTAGCTCAATCAAAGAGCATGGGCACAGTGAGACAAACGGCCTCCAGCTTAGAAACAGCACAGGAGGTTCTATCAATCTCTGAGCAGAGGTAGAACCTCTGGCTGATTCTTTTCCCCCTCCTCATCAGCATAACAACGCATGAGACCTGCTAACTGGGTACAGGCTGGGCATTCAACCAGAGACCTTTGTGTGTGCCACATTCTCAGTTCCATTGAACAAACATTGCACTGAGACACTATGGGGAAACTATGATGGACTTTTAAGAACAAGGTAATTTTTAGCTCTCCAGAAAGCATTTTGTGCCCGCACCGTTCTGAGACACATGCTGTTAATACAAGCCACAACTCTTTCCAGCAACAGGTCTGCAACATCCAAGGGTCAAAGCAGTTAATTGGGATGCAGTTATCATAAGCATCGGAATCACTAAACACTAGTGTAGTACAGATATCGCCTGAACACAAACTGTCACAGCACTTTCAGTCTGCACAAAGATTCTTTTGATATAAAAGGACCCTTTAATCTGAAAGTCCATGCTCCCTAAAAACATTCCAGAGAGAATTAGCTTTTTAAATAAAGGCAGACTTTGTATTTTCACAACCTCTGGACGTCCCAAAATCGCTATACAACCAAGAATTTACCACGCACATTCTAGTTCTGAACTAATATTTATTTTCAGCTTGCAGGTCCTTGATTACCTGAAGGATACTGGAGTATTGTTTTCAAACACTACTTTGTTACCTGAGTGTTTAACGTTCTAATCAAAGCCAGTGATTCACGGCAAGTCAAATCCTATTTATATCAAATGGGATTCCAGGAGCTGTACTAATGTTGGGGAAAAACAGGATTATCCATTTATATTCAATGCAAGTCAAAAAATTGATACCTTTTAAGTTGTCAACTGTGCTGTTGAAATAAGCAAACACTCTTAAAGGACAAGGAAAAATGTAAAAATGGTGGTTCCTTTCTAGAGGCTACTATGCTGATGTTTATATTAACACAGGAAAACATGGAGACCAGGGCATACATAGTTATTATTCTTCTTTCATCAAAATCTTCTGGAAAAATCCAAGTTACCACCCAAATTCCAATAACATTCATCGGTCAAAGAAATCCAAACTGTGATTGTTTCTCCCTAATCCCCACCTCTTAACAAGACCGTGACAATTAACAAAAATATTCTTCAATGCTTTCTCAGATTTAGTTAATTTTTCCTAAATATTTGTCTTTTGGGCTCGCACAATGGCTTTTGGAAATTCTGAACCACAATTTTCTTTGGGTACTGATAGATACACGTTGAATCAGTTTCACATGTATTTCAATATAAAACACAGGGTAAAACACCAATTGCACAGTCCTTTCTTCCCGTTTCACACTTTTGAGGACAACTTATTTTTTCTGAAGCAGAGAGGGTTGATGTGACTTTACGACTTTCATGTTATTTCTAAAGCAAAAATGCTTAAAAAGGACCAGGAGCAGTGAATGGAGAAGGTTTCCTTTTATAATTAACCCTAACCTAGGAACCCTATCAGCTGGGAAAGTTGCATCTCAAAGAAGCATAGAAGGGCCAGGTTTCATTTTATTCTGTTCATGGCCTGGTGACTGGGAAGGAGGTTTCTCCATATGTCCCAGTTTTTGTTGTTCTGAAGATGGCCAGGTTGAAACTGGGCAACAATTGTTTCTTGTACTGAGAGCAATCCCTTGAATGATGGGGTCGTAAGAGTGGAGTATCAGTGGTGGTTTAAAACCTACCTTGACAACATGAATGCCTCTCGGTCGGCAATGTATTAAGTGGAACTGAAGTAGCCTCGTAGAAAAAACAATGGGCAGTATTGCTATGATATAATTGTATGTACAGAAAGATAACACAATCTTGAGCAAGTGTCAGATTGCTTGCTGTTTGAGAAGAATGATTTTGAACAGAGCTTGAAGAGGAAGCCATGCTATGAATAACTTTTTCATTTTTAAAAATGGTTCAAAGGATTTTTTTTTTGGCTAATTGTTTTCCCTGGGTTGGTCTCACTTATCCAGGGAGTTGAGGAGATACTATCACACAAAGTGATTTAGCAAATTACTGAATCAGACATTAGAACCGGAATTGGATTAAGATCATGAGCCCACAATCTAGTTCAAAGTGATGGGGTGAAAGCCTTCTTGATTCTGCGAAGGTCTTTCATGGGTTGTGATTAGCCAGTTTCTTAAGTTCAAGGTTCTTTGTAAGGTTAAGTTCCAGATTCGCCATTAATGTGGAAGTTTTACACAATAGTTGGTGTGCGAAACACAAAGCATTACATCTTTAGAGTAGGGCCGTTCTGGAATTAGAATATAAAGACATACTAGAGAGGGCTTCAATAAAATCAGAAAATGCTGGACATATCCAGCAGCTCAAGCAGCTTCTGTGCAAAGACAACATTTCACATCGATATCCTGTCATCCGGTCTGAAAAAAGTTAAAGGTGTAACAGGTTTTAAGCAAGTACAGAGGTTGTGAAAGGGGTGGGGTGAGGCAGGTGGGGTGGTGGTGGGAAGAGGAAAGAACAAAAGGGAAGGTCTTTGATAGGGTGGAAAACAGGGGAGATTAAATAACAAAAGTGGGTGGCAATGGGGAAAATAAAGAAACAAAATTCTACATTTTTTATACATAATTAGCAAACTATTTCTTAAAGGAATAAAAATATATACTGAAAGGCTGACGAATGGAATGGGAGGAGACTCGAGTATAAACACCAGCATAAAACTACGATGGGCCAAATGGTCTATTTCTGTATTGCATGTTCTGTGTGAACAGAAGGTGATGAATTCAAGTTCAGGTCATCAAAGGAAGAGTTAAATAAACAACCACTCTGGGATATTTAAAGTAAAATGATCTAGCACAGTCAGCTCCAGCCAGGTTAATAAACATGAATAACTTTTTCATAGTCCTCAAGCATGGGAAGCGAGAGGACATTTATATAGTCTCACATGGCAACAGCCAAAGCCTTTGTCCATCTCACCAGTGCACAGCAGGACCAAGTGACAGGGCCAGTCTCCAATCCTTTTTACTGGGTTCTTCCAAAATAAACAAACCCTGGCTATGCACTGTGTCATTCTGGGAGCTTTATAGTTGAAATGAAGTTTAAGATAACACTTTGAAATACAAAGACAGCCGAGACTTCATCTCGGTCTCCTCGGCTCCTGGCCACACCCACGATATTGTTGATACAGAGCAGATCAGTTTATCCTGGAGCAGATCCTTTCAGCTTAAAGATTTGATTTGGGAAGGCGAGAGGTGGTACAGCAATGTTCCCACAAAGTTGCACAGGGGAGTGGCTGCAGGGTAATCTGAAGCGTACTGCGTGTTGCAATGAACACACCATGCATGACCAATGTTCCCTCTAAAATGCGTTTCTTTTTTATTTGTTCATAGGATGTGGGCGTCGCTGACTAGGCCAGCGTTTATTGCCCATCCCCTAATTGCCCCCGAGATGGTGGTGGTGGTGAGCTGCCTTTTTGAACTGCTACAGTCCATGAGGTGTAGGTACAACCACAGCGCTGCTAGGGAGGGAGTTCCGGGTTTTGACCCAGCGTCAGTGAACAAAGCCAACTCTGCTTTCTGCCAGCCAATGTTCTATCCATGCTAATGTTACCTCCTACACCATGAGCTTTTATTTTCTGTAATAACCTTTGATGTGGCACCTTTTCAAATGCTTTCCTGAAATCCAAGCACAGTACATCTACAGGCTCCCCTTTATCCACAGTTTATTATTATTAATTATCAATTAGTGCAATAGCATCCCTACACAGAAGTGTCTACACTTCAAAAGTACCTAATTGGCTGCAAAAAGACATTACAGTGCAAGGTATTTTTCAGTCATGTTAAAATGTAATAAGTCAGACAGATTTAGAACACGGGAACTTGGTGCTAATTTAAGGAGACAGGCAGCAAAGTTTGGGTCGAGCTGAAGGATACAGAAAGTTCAAGGCAAAGGGCTGGCCAGGAGAGTATCATTGGAATAGTCGAGTTTAGAGGTAGCAAGCACGTGGATGGCATTTCAACAGCTGATGAGCTGAGCAGGACAGAGAAAGATGACATGGTGAAAGTAGGCTGTCTTGGTGATTACATGTTGTCTGGTGTCAGACGATCATGGAGGTTGTGGGTTTTACCAGTGTGAACTCGCACAGAGGGTGGGAATCACGGGGTAAGCTGGTGCCAGGTCATACGAGACTTGCAGGTTAGCAGAACCAACTCATGCTAAGGACAACTATTACAGAATGGGTGAGAGCCAAATAATCACTGGACCCGTGGGTTTCCCGTGTGGACTCATACCAAGAGTGGAAATTACAGAGGGGGTTGGTGCCAGAGTATTATCTCTTGGTTCGGAAACAGTGTGGTTTTCACATAGCTCAATCAGAGCTGAGGTATTTTCAGCACACAAGAAATATTATTTCTTAAATTACATAGCTTTCTTATGGTATGGTACAGTAAGAAAAAAAAGGAAAAATATTCACCTTCTTCTGAACGATGCCATATCTTAACTCAGGTAGGTCATTAAAGGTGAAACTCTGTATCTTCCACTCCTCAGCAAAGCAGGAAAAGCTGGACCCAAATAGAAGATTTTTCAACTGCTGCAAACAAAATCATAGAATCATAGAATGGTTGCAGCACAGAAAGAGGCTATTCAGCCCATCACATCTGTGCTGGCCCTCTGAAGGAACTTGTTTTAATAAGTTAAATTGCCTACTTGAAACGTGAAAATTTCAAGAGAAGTTGTTAACTGGCCTATTAAAGTTCATCCGTCAGATACATGGCTGTCTGACAAATCATGGCATCTAATTCCATTTTACTTCTATTACTTTCGGTGTAGAGGGAGCTAGAGGGAGATGAGAATAACTTTTCTTTAAACACAGTCATTTAATCTGGATTGGTAGTTGGTAGTAGATTCAGACCTATTTTGCTTAAGGGAATTGGATAAATACTGGAAGGGGGAAGATTTGCAAGGTTATAGGGAAAGAGCAGGGAGAGTGGGATTAACTGGATAGCTCTTTCAAAAAAGCCCAAACAGGTTTAATAGGCTGAATGACTTCCTTCTGTTCTGATCCTATGAACGAACAATTAATTCGTTATTTGACATTCCTTGCTCTAATTTAATAGAAGTGACTACCTCATAAAAGCAAAATGACAAACCTGTCTTTACAAATTACCATCGTTGCATTGCCAAATTTGAATTCTAAAGCACTCTATGTGCAGTGGATTTCATACTTGCACAGTCAGTCATGACTGTTGTCAGGATGCTGGAAACAGCAACCAAGCAGGTGACCAATTAATCTCTGCTGTATTAATTGATTGAGGGAGGAACAGGCTGATCACAGGACATAGCTGGACTTCTCATCTGAAAGGTGATACCTCTAACATTGCATCACACTCTTAGTGCTGTACTGAAGCCCACAATACATGCACCAGTCCTGGAAGTGAGGCCTGTGACTGAGATGAAAATGCTGCTAATTGAGCCAAGCCTATATTTAATTCTTTCCACTAATATTTCTAGCATGATAAAGCTTTCATATAACCTTCATTGAGCTATATTCCAATATTTTAGCTAAACATTCCAGGACTCTATTTGCTTTCTTGATTGCTTTGTCTTGTTGTCTGGGCATTGCAAGTCACAGGTCTATTATTGTACTTCAATCTCTTTTTAAAGCACAATATGCTAACTGAATTCAAGTCACTACACATTTAGATTGTATATTTTTGCAAACCATGTGTAATATTTTATCTGCCCGAAAACCTATGCTGGAAATCTGAAGTAAAAAACATAAACCTGGAAATTGCCGGGAGCTCAATCAGCATCAGAGAGGACGGATTAATATTTCAGGTTGGAGCCTTCAACTGCACAACCAAATCTTTAGACTGCCATTATTGTTAGAGATGTTGACTGGCCCACTGTGCTTTTTCCAGTATTTGCATATTCTCCAGAGTTCTGGACTCATCTCTCCCCTCCCCCTGCCCCCCACCAAAGTTCTTAGAGACTAATCCCAACAAGTTCACCAGAGCTGCCTTATCTCCTTTCAGAATGAACAGTAGCTTGGGAAACAGTTGCGAGAGTGGCTATTAAAACTACAGGTCTGTGACGACAACAGCAAAATATAAATGTGTATTTATACACACATGCAAAGATTGTCAATTACAGAATGGACTTGCCAAAGGCTAAATCCTTTTACTGCTGAAATCAGATTTTAAATATCCCAGAGTGATCTTCCCAAACTTAAAAATATGGTATCATCTCATTTTCTATCCATTAAACCAATACCACTTCCATATGAAACCTTCACTTATATAAAATACAGAGACACCCATCATGATGGATCCTTTGCTCAGGAGCGGGCATACACTATATATGAGTTTGTAAGGGCAGCGGTTAAAGTTAGGAACTACAGACACCGCTCTCCCAATACTTAACTGGTAAATCTGGAAATAAAAGATGAAGAAACTCCTAATTCTGTTGATTGTTCTCTACTGAGGGTTAGCGCATATCACAGGAGATTAAAACCGGGCTCATGTTTTCAGCCGTGGCTCTGTGGGTAAGACTCTCAGCTCAGTCATAAAGTTGTCAGTTCAAACCCCACTTCAGAGATTGGATACATGGCCTAGGTTTACCACATCCAGTGTAGTGCTGAGGGAGTACAGTCTTTCTTAAACCAAGGTCCCCTCTGTTCGCAGATGGACATACAAGATTCCATGACACCATATCAAAGAAAAGTAGGGTATTTCTCCCCGGTGTCCTGGCTAATACTTACTCCTCAACTGACATCGCAAATAAAAAATCTGGGCATAATCACCTTCCTGTTCATGGGAGCTTGCTGTGTTCAAATTGGCTGCCATGTTTCCTACACACCAACAGTGATTACATTTAAAAACACAGCAATTCATTGGTTGTGAAGCGATTTGGGATTTCTTGAGATTGTTAAAAATGCTATATAAATACAAATCTCTTTCTTTCTACATCCCCAGATTAGACAGTGAAATGAAAAGTCAAGGATACCATTCCTGATTATGCCATAAAGTGGGCCTCGAGTAAGAACAGAATCATGCAATTTTCTCCATGATCAAATGGCCTCACTGTACAAGCTGACAAACAACCAACAGTCGAGAGCTAGCAAGTGGGAGGAAAACAACAACTGGCCTTTCACACTGTTCTTAGTATGCAAGCTGTGTGTGCATGCGCCTTAGGTGGGGATGGGACATTACTTGGGCTGTGATGGTTCCTACAATCAAATAGCTGGTTTAAAGCTTAGTGTCCAGGTTAATGATATGAAGAATGGCTATTTGTGGGCAGTGTATCAGAAGGCAATCAGCACGTTAATTTCTAACTCGGGCAAAAGTTTTTATTTACAGGTTAACAAGGAACTTTTGGTTCTTTTGCCAATTACTTTAAATCTGTGTCCTCTGGTTCTCGATCCTTTCATGAGTGGGAACAGTTTCTCCCTACCTACTCTGTCCAGGCCCCTCATGATTTTGAACACCACTATCAAACCTCCTTTCAGCTTTCTCTTCTCCAGGGAAAACAGTTCTAACTTCTCCAATCTATCTTCGTAACGGAAGTTCCTTTTCCCTAGAAACATTCTTGTGAATCTTTTCTGCACTCTCTTCAACGCCTTCATATCCCTCCCAAAATACAGCACCAAGGACTGGACGCGATCTTCAGTTGAGGCTGAACTTGTGTCTAATACAAGTTCAAAATAACCTCCTTGCCCTTGTACGTCATGCCCCTATTAATAAAGCCTAGGATTCTGTAAGCTTTATTAACTGCTCTCTCAGCCTGTCCTGCCATCTTTAATGAATTAAGCACGTACACACCCAGGTCCCTCTGCTCCTGTACCCTTTTAGAGTTGTACCCTTTATTTTATATTGTCTACCATGTTCTACCTACCAAAATGAGTCACTTCACATTTTCCGCTTTGAACTTCATCTGCCACCTGTCCACCCATTCCACCAACTTGTCTATGTCCCTTTGAAGTTCTACACTGCCCTCCTCACTTGTGCCCTGTACACCAAGGTCTAGGCCATTAATATGTATCAGGAAAAGCAAGGGTTCCAACACTGACCCCAGGAGAACTCCACTACAAGCCTTCCTCCAGCCTAAAAAACATCCACTAACCACTACTCTCTGCTCCCTATCACTCAGCCAATTTTGTATCCATGTTGCCACTATCCCTTTTATTTCTTGAGCTAGAACTTTGCTTACAAGTCTGTTGTGGGGCACTTTTATTCTGTTTGCTGTCAAACTTTGTTGACTTGCACTATATTGTTAGCCTTTTTCAAATTAAGCTTTTCTTAAAACTGCTCCACCTAACCAAAATTGTCTTTTTCCTTCAAAATCTCTTACTCTCGCTGCTCCTTCACCTCTCCAATTTATCAGAGAAAGCAAATTCTTTAAAATCAGTGTATCGGCTCACAATATATCCTTTTTTAAACAACAGCACAACACGTACCTCACATTGTGATGAAGGTGGGGGTGGGAAGGGTGGTAATGGCAAGTTTTGGGGAGAAGGGCGATGAAATTGGTCTTGCAAACAGAACAGTGGTAAGTCAGTGGAATGATTGCTCCTTGCTGGCCTGGCGTCTGAGCCAAATTCGACACCAGGCCCCCATGTAATAGAGGCCAAACATGCACTTCTCCACCACCGTAAATTGATCTTGGCTGTCTGGTCTGCCACCTGTGCTGCAAGTATACAACCCAAGGTCAATTGCTCTAGATCAGTGAGTGCTTGACTGATCTAATAAAACAAAATCTGAATTTTTAAGTTTCCTACTTCCCCATTTCTGATTTGCTACTGTTTTATGATCAAGGTACTTCAACAACAACTTGCACTGAGCCTTTATGTATTCAGAAAAATCACAAGGCAATTCACAGGCACATCAAAATGAATCTGACAGCAAGCCAGTTAAGGAGATGTTAAAAAAGTGACCATACACTTGGGATAGGATTTTTACCTCGTCAGGGGGGGCACGCCAGGCGGGTCCCAGCTGCTCTGCGATTGGGCCCCAACCACCAATTCACACTGGCTGGCCAATTAATGGCCACAAATCGCACGTTGAAACGCTCAATGCTGCCTGTGTAGGGAGTGAGGAGGGGAAGTGCGGAAGTCAGCGCAGACCCAGGGGAGAGCACAGTGAAAGTTTCCTGAAGGCAGGGAGCTGCCTCAGGGAGCTGAAGATTCCTACATTCAAAATAAAGATTTTAAAATTAAGGTCAACATATCCCCTCATGCAACTCTGTCATATGAGCAGGGACATGTTAAAAATGAGATTTTATCATTTTTATTTTATTTTTAATTAACATCGGAAACCTCATCCCGCCCGTGGATGAGGTTTCCTCAAAAATCCAAAAAGGCACTTTGCCTTTTCGCCTGCCCGCCAACCGTAAGGTTGGACGGGCAGGGAAAAATTCAATTTAACTAATTTATTAATGGGCTTACCTGCCCATTTACTTGTTAGCGGGCGCGCTGCCAACTCACGCGTGCACCCGCCGACTGAAATATCGCACGAGTGCATGATGACGTCAGGATGCTTGCCCAACGTCATCACGCATGTCAGGCGTGTGCTTCCACACCAAGCTGAAAATCCAGCCCTTGATAAACAACGTAGGTTTTAAGGAGCATCTGAAAGGAGGACAGTGAGGTAGAGAATTCCATCGCTTAGAACCCAGGCAACGGAAGCCAATGCTGGGGCGATGAAAACTGAGGATGTACAAGAGGCCAGATATGGAGGAGCACAGGGATCTCAGGGGTTTGTAGGGCTGAGGGAGGTTACAGAGATAGGCAGGGGCCAGGTTGTGGAGGGAATTGAAAACAAGGATGGGGGTTTTAAAAAGCTGAACTAGGAGCCAATGTGGGTCCGCAATCACCGGGATGATGGGTTAACAGGACTTGGCAAAAGTTAGGATATGGGCAGCAGAGTTTTGGATGAATTCAAGCGTATGGAGGTTACAAGTTGAGAGGTTGGCCAGGAATGTCCAAGGTGCACATCCATCTCCCAAGGCTGGAGCTCAGACCCTGAATGGTTGTTTTGTGAACTTCTACAAAAGTTACCAAGCCTTTATACATGATTTCTGACAATTGCCACCAATTTAAAAACAGTTTCATGACAGGATGTGAAAGCTGTGAATAAAACCTAGCTATAAGGAGTGCATACCTATCTTACGTAGTGTGGGAGCCACAATGAAAGTATATGCGGCAGGCTGCCAGTTTCCACAGGTGATTGGGAAGGACCGACCACCCATGATAATCTAATGAAGCCTCGAGCCACACGTTCATCCCTCTGAATTTCTGGCTGCCTGGCCTAAGTTAAAATTAGGACTGAAACACAGGTTGTAAATTTGGCCAGGGGAGTGGGCAACATAGCCAGATCCTGACTTCACAAGATATCTGCACACTTCAAGTAGAGGCGTTGGCGAGGTGATCTGGAACATAAACTTGGATCAATTTTTCTCATGCTATCTCAGGAACACTGAGGTTAAGTTTGATACTTTTGCCATTGCTCCACTAAAAACAGAAATGAGTTTGCAAAGGGCATAAAGTGTATGTTGATGAATAGCAGATCAATTTAAAACATTACAAGAATGCCAACAAAATAACTTACTATTGCAAGAGGAAGGTCAATAGGTTTTGAGTCAATATGGTGTTTACGAAGAGAACTGACAGGTAGAATTTCATCAACTTCTTCCAAATCATCATCATCAATGTCAGCTGCAAAAGAAATCAAACAAAATTTCATGTTTTACCGAACAATTATATATATTTAGTTACATATATTTATTATGTGTTCTCAGCCCTAACAGACTCGAGAGAGATGACCTGCATTACGCTAAACAGGCCATACTAATGCTTGATAATAGTTGTTGATAATTAACCAAAACAAGTCAGCGAAGCAGACAAAATAACTGAGTTCAAGAAGCATTTTCGTGCATCTCTGGAGGAAGGAGGATTGAATGAGAAATAAACAGTTTGATATGGTCTCAAAACGAGATGGGCTGTTTGGACCTCATGGCTTATTCCTGTAGTTCATAGCTCTGTACTCCAATGCTAACTGTAACATCAACACTAATTATAGGAAGACAATACTTATTAATGCAATACGGCAACTTTACAGATACACTGCACATTGACTCACTAAATACAAACTGATCTTGAGGAATGATGGGTGTGAATTATAGAACACACCCTGTGGTATTGCAAATGGAGAATCAAGGTTGTGTGTAGAGGATGAGCTAATTGGCTAGAGAGAGCATTCAGTCCCTATTCAAATTCACACAATATCCTTATTTTTGTATATCCATTATGAATTCAAACTGCTCTATGATTCTATAAATTCAATAGCCATATTTATAATGGAAACCACCTACAAAAACACCATCCTGTAATCAAGTTATACTACCAGAAGGTGGGGGGTGAGAAAGGGAAGAAGGGAAAAGAAAGAAGAGTGAGGGAAGGGAAGGAAGGAAAAGAGAAGCAGAAGGCACATGGTGTACCTACACCAGATAGCTGACCACCACCTTCTCAAAGGCAATTAGGGACAAGTAACAAATGCTGGACTTGCCAATCATACTCAATTTCCATGAAAGAATAAAAAGAGCGGAAATCAGAGAAGGCAGCAACAGGAAAGCGGGGCAAGGAGATGCAAGGAAACTGTTTTCACTAGGGAAAGTTCAAACCTAGGAATCAAAATATAAAATGGTCCATAACAAATCTATCAGGCTTACAGGGGAAATCTCCTTAACAAGAGATGTTTAGAATGTGGAATTTGCTATCAATAGGCATATAGATGCATTTAAGAGCAAGCTAGAAAAGGACACAAGGTAGAAGGGAATAGAAGAATAAACTGACAGAGTTAGACTGGGGGAAAGGCTGTGTGTAGTCTGAACACTGATATGGTGTTATGACCACAGCTGATATTTAATTGCTGCACAAACCAAATCCCAGAGGGAAACTTGGCATACAGGCCATAACCTTTATTTTTGGATTCTGAAAACAAGACAACAATTTACTGATCTCAGCAGCAAGAAGTCCATTAACACCTTTGGGATTTTAAAAATTAAAAGTTTTATTGACAAGAATAAAAGAAAGCTTAAACACCTAAGATTATAGCTACACAGTTAAACTTAGTCTTACAAAACATTCTTCCAAAAAGACTCTCTACTTGGTCAGAACCACAAGTAAACACCTTCCAGGCAACAGTCCCTTACAGATGTTCAACTATAAAAGCCCAGTAATATTACCCAAGGCAAACTGCTGTAGCCTTACTAAAGACATACCACAAGACCTCTTCCACCCTGCTGTGGGAATCCAAACTTCCAAATAAGACTGCTTCATGCAGCCCAAGACTTTTCTAACTTGACTGGATGGCTGATTCAAACCTGCCTCTGCTCCCAGCCCAGAGCCACCGCTCCCAACTCAGCTCCAACTCTAGCCACTGCAGCTCAAACAGCCTCCCAACTATAGCTCACAGCTACAGTAACTCTAAAATATTTTCCCCCCTTTCCATCTCAGGTTCCATTGTTCTCACACCTCTTTGAAACTCAAATTCTTCCAAGTATAAATTCTTTCATGTCTCTATTCTATCTTTGCTTTCGGGTCAATAAAATGTAATATCCCCACTTCTATTTACCTATGAAACTTCTGCAAGATGCAAACACGTTTCTTGTAACCTCTGAATTCCCATTGATATTCAAACAAACTCTCAACTTTTCTAAATGTGCAAATGTTAGATGTAACCTATTTACTTGTATCTCAAACCTAACACCTCTATCCTTTTCATGTTTTAACTCCCCCAGACAACCTACCTCCCAACGCACACGCACACACATAAACCTTCACAGAATAACACAATGTTCCCCAAAAATATTTTTTAAAGTTTCATCCATTTCTCACAATTGACAAATCTCAATGGCTGTATCAGTGCTGAGAGTTTTATATAATTCTGGTCAGGACCTATTTTTAATGTGAAAAACATACGTTAGATATTCATTCTTATTTGTAATATAACTTTGTCAACTTATGATAGATTACAGCAATTCAGTAAGCATGGTGTCTCTGTCAAAGAACCAATCATGTCAAAAGCAATAAAAAGGGCTAGTGACAACTTAAGAACATTAAGATGTCAAAATGGATAAATAACAAAAAAAATCAGAACAGGGTTAGGGCCAGGATTTTGCCCTCGTCAGGCGAGAGCAGTCAGGAAGCCGATCACCAACTGCGATCAGAGCCGGACCACGATTTCACGCTGGTGTGCCAATTAAGGCCCGCCAGCATGAAGCATGTGCGGCAGTGCTCAGCGTTGCCCGTGTGGGGGAGGAGGGCGAGCATGTGCGCAAGTGCATGCAGAAAAAGTTCCCACAGGCACAGAGCCGCCTCAGGGAGATGTAGGTTTTAAGACATAAAAATAAAGAATTTTAAATTGTTTAAAAAAAGCATGTCCTTCATGTGACTCTGTCACATGAGCAGGGATATGCTATTAATGAAATGTTTAAATTTTATTTTAAATAGCTGTTGGAAACCTCATCCCACCCATGGATGAGGTTTCCTAAAAAATCTAAAGGCCACTTGGCCTTTTCGCCTGCCCGCCAACCATAAGGTTGGATGGGCGGCAAAAACTTTTATTCAATTATTACTTTAGTGGCCTTAATAGGCCTTTTAATTGTCAGCAGGCGCACTGCCAACTGAAATATCACACGAGTACACGATGGCATTGGGACGCTCACCCCACATCATCACGCATTATTTTACAGTTGTTTGGGTTGGGCATGAGCCTGGCCAACAAGCTAAAAACTCTGGCAATGATGAATTTGCAGGTAATGACAGCAAAATGGTGGAACTACTAAGAATTAATTTGCTCATTTTATTAGGGAGAATAAATTGATCGGCATGTCATCAGGATAAATCAAAAAAGATATAAAGACATTTAATATTGAAAGGAGGGGGAGCAGTGGAAGTAATTGCTAAACTATTCAAACTTAGATTGGAAAATAACCACTGCTCTGGACCCTGGACTCACGCCCTAGCAGGCTAAAAGAAGTTAAGGAAACTATGGCAGAGACAATGTTATATAAACAGTACACGCAGCAAAGTGATTAGTGTCAAAGGACTGGCGAACAGCTAATGAGATTCCTACACGTCAAGAGGGAGACAGAACAAGTTTAGGGAACTATAGATCAAATAGCTTAATGTCAGTAGTGGAAAAATAATGGAATCCTTAGTCAAAGATGAAATAGAAAAATATCTAGAAACTGAAATATAAACAGTAGTCAGCACAGATTGCAAAAGGGAAAACCATGCTTGACCAACCTATTCTTTGAAGAATAGAAAGGGTAGACAGGAGTAAAGCAACAAACCTAATATACTTGGATTTTCAAAAGGCCTTTGATAAGATATCTCATAGTAGACTAATGACTCATGTCAGAAAAAAATTGAGTTGGGGGACTTGGAACAGAACGGATAAGGAGCTTGTTACAAAACAGGAAACAGAGAATAAGGGTCAAAGGTAGTTAATCAGACTGGCAAAAAGAGGGCTGTGATTTTATACAGAGATCAGTGTTGTTATGACGCGGCAGGTGATGTGTGCCAGGTGGACCAATTCCACAAAGGAAACCTGGCCACGACATCAGAACGGTTTTGCAATTTGTATTTATTACGAGACGGTTTGGGCACTGAATTCAGGAGTAAGAAGTCCACGAGCACCCTTAGAGATTTTAAAAATTAAATTAAAACATTGATTAACAAAAGATTTCAAGCACATGCATAAGACTAGTTACTTAATGCGATAACAAATTCTACTATTCGTAATTAACCCAACTCCCAACTACACACCCCCTTTAAGGCAACATTCCAAATTAGATTTTAAATTTAAAAAGCAAGCCAGCAAATTACCACATCATCCATTCGACAGTGGATGTCCAAAGGCTTTTTTCCAACTCTAGTTACTGGACACAGCAGACATTTGCAAAAATGGCTGGAGGCTTTTTCCAGGTTTGATCCACACACACACCTGTTCGATCTTACATGGCCACCCCCCAAGACCCCCCAACACACCCCCCCCCCCACAAACATGGTCTTTCGTTCTTCTTTATATATGTTTCTTTCTCCTTAACCTGTGCATTCCATTGTTCCATATGTCTTTATAAAATTTACTTTTCCCATAATATAAAAATCTTTCATTTTGCCAATATGACCTCGTTCCTTTTGGGAAAAATAAACACATGACTTGGCCTTGCTTATCTTACCAGTTGTAAACACCCTACCATCCCTTGGAAATCCAAACAACTCCTTCACTTATCTAAAAATGCAAATTTCCTTCACAGTTTATATGCTAAGGCCTCATCCATGTTTACTCAATAGCATTACAACTACTCTTCTAAACCCAACTCATTTTTTTTTTACTCATTCACGGGATGTGGGCTTCGCTGGCTGGGCCAGCATTAATTGCCAATCCCTAGTTGCCTTGAGGAGGTGGTGGTGAGCTACCTTCTAGAACTGTTGCATCCCATGTGGTGTAGGTACACCCACAGTGCTGTTAGGAAGTGAGTTCCAGGATTTTGACCCAGCAACAGTGAAGGAACGGCGATATATTTCCAAGTCAGCATGGTGAGTGACTTGCAGGGGAACTTCCAAGAGGTGATGTTCCCATATATCCGCTGCCCTTGACCTTCTAGATGGTAGTGGTTGTGGGTTTGGAAGGTGTTGTTGAAGTTTCCTTGGTGAATTCCTGCAGTGCATCTTGTAGATGGTACACACTGCTGCTACTGTGTGTCAGTGGTGGGGGGAGTGAATGTTTGTGGATGTGGTGCCAATCAAAGGGCGGTGTCAAGCTTCTTGAGTGTTATGAAAGCTGCACTCATCTAGGCAAGTGGGGAGTATTCCATCACTCCTGGCTAGTGCCTTGTAGATGGTGGACAGTGAGGAGGTGAGTTACTCGTCACAGGATTCCTAACCTCTGACCTGCTCTTGTAGCCACAGAATTTATATTGAAAATCCAGTTCAGTTTCTGGTCAATGGAAGGTCATTGATGAAGTAGCTGAAGGTAGTCGGGCCGAGGAGACTGTCCTGAAGAAACTTCTGCAGTGATGTTCTGGAGCTGAGATGACTGACCTCCAACAACTACAACCAACTTCCTTTGTGCTAGGTATGGCTTCAACCAGCAGAGAGTTTTCCCCCGATTCCCATTGACTCCAGTTTTGCTAGGGCTCCTTGATGCCATACTCGGTCAAATGCTGCCTTGATGTCAAGGCCAGTCACTCTCACCTCACCTCAGGGTTTCAGGGCTTTTCTCCATGTTTGAACCAAGGCTGTAATGAGGTCAAGAGCAGAGTGGCCTTGGCAGACCCCAAACTGGGCGTCAATGAGCAGGTTATTTTGCTAAGCTATTGCCGCTTGATAGCACTGTTGATGACTGCTGGGGTGGTAATTTGCTGGATTGGATTTGTCTTGCTTTTTGTATACAGAGCATACCTGGCCAATTTTCCACATAGCCGGTTAGATGTCAGTGTTGTAGCTGTACTGGAACAGCTTGGCTATGTGCGTGGTAAATTCTGAAACACAATTTTTCAGTACTATTGCCCGAACCTTGTCAGGGCCCATAGCCTTTGCAGTACCCGATGCCTTCAACCGTTGCCTGATATCACATGGAGTGAAATGAATTGGCTGAAGATGGCATCTGTGATGCTGAGGACCTCCGGAGGAGGCCGAGATGGATCAACCACTCGGCACTTGCTACAACCTTCAGCCAGAAATGTCTCAGCCTTATCTTTTGCATTGATGTGCTGGCTCCTCCATCATTGAAGATGGGGATATTTGTGGAGCCTCCTCCTCCAGTGAGTGTTTAATTGTCTACCACCATTCACGACTGGATGTGATGTGCCATCTACAAGGCACTAGCCAGGAGTGATGGAATACTCCCCACGCACCTAGATGAGTGCAGCTTTCATAACACTCAAGAAGCTTGACACTGCCCAGGACAATGCAGCACCTTTGATTGGCACCACATCCACAAACATTCACTCCCCCCACCACTGACACACAGTAGCAGCAGTGTGTACCATCTACAAGATGCACTGCAGGAATTCACCAAGGAAACTTCAACAACAGCTTCCAAACCCACGACCACTACCATCTAGAAGGTCTGATCTGTTGGTTGTGGGATTGCTTAGCTCTGTCTATCATTTGCTGCTACTTATGCTGCTTGGCACACAAGTAGTCCTGTGTTATAGCTTCATCAGGTTGACACCTCATTTTTAGCTATGCCTCATGTTGTTCCTGGCATGCCCTGCTGCTCTCTTCATTGACCCAGGGCTGATCTCCTGGCTTGATGGTAATGGTAGAGTGGGGATATGCCAGGCCATGAGGTTACAGATTGTGTTCAAGTACAATTCTGCTGCTGCCAATGGCCCACAGCGCCTCATGGATGCCCAGTCTTGTGTTGCTAGATCTGTTCAAAATCCTGCATGGTAGTAATGCCACACAACACGATGAAGGGTGTCCTCAATGTGTAGGCAGGGCTTCGTCTCCACAACGGCTGTGCAGTGGTCAGTCTTACCAATACTGTGGTGGACAGATGCATCTGCAGCAGGCAGGTTGGTGAGGGTGTGGTCAAATATGTTTCTCCCTCACCACCTGCCACAGACCCAGTCTAGCAGCTATGTCATTTAGTTCTTGACCAGCTCAGTCAATAGTTGTGCTACCGAGCCACCCTTGGTTATGGACATTGAAGTTCCCCACCCAGAGTACATTCTGCACCCTTAGTACTTCCTCCAATTGATGTTCAACATGGAGGAGTACTGATTCATTAGCTGAGGGAGGGCAGTCCATGGTAATCAGTAGAAGGTTTCCTTGTCCATGCCATGATACTTCATGGGATCCGGAGTCGATGTTGAGGACTCCCAGGGCAACTCCCTCCCGACTGTATACCACTGTGTCGCTACCTCTGCTGGGCCTGTCCTACCAGTGGGACAGGACCTATCCAGGGATGGTGATGGTGGTGTCTGGGACATTTTCTGCAAGGTATAATTCTGTGAGGATGACTATGTCAGGCTGTTGCTCGATTAGTCTGTGAGGCAGCTCTCCCAATTTTGGCATCCCAGATGTTGGTACGGAGGACTTTGCAGGGTCGACAAGGCTGAGATAGCCATTGTTGTCTCCGGTGCCTATGTCGAGGTCGGGTGGTCCGTCCAGTTTCATTCCTTTTTTGTGACTTTGTAGCGGTTTGTTACAACTGAGTGGCTTGTTCGGCCACTCGGCCATTTCGGAGGGCATTTAAGAGCTGTGGATCTGGAGTCACATGCAGGCCAAACCAGATAATGATGACAGATTTCCTTCCCTAAAGGGCAATAGTGAACCTGATGGGTTTTTACAATGATTGACAATGGTTCCATGGTCATCATTAGACTTTTAACTCCAGATTTTTATTGAATTCAAGTTCCACCATCTGCCATGGCAGGATTTGAACCCAGGTCCTCAGAGTATTACCCTAGATCTCTGCATTACTGGTCCAGCAACAATACCACTACGCCATAGCCTCCCCCCAATTATTGCTTATTGCTAAGCAAGTGTTGCTTGATTGCACCGTTGATGAACCCTTCCAATACTTTACTGATGATCAAGAGTAGACTACTGGGGCGGTAATTGGCCAGCTTGGATTTGTCCTGCTTTTTATGTATAGGTCATCCCTGGCCAGGTAGATGCCAGTGTTGTAGCTGTACTGGAACAGCTTGGCTAGGGGTGTGGCAAGTTCTGGAGCACAAGTCTTCAGTACTTTCGCTGGAATGTTGTCAGGGCCCATAACCTTTGCAGTATCCAGTGCCTTCAGCCGTTCTTGATGTCACGTAGGGTGAATTGAATTGGCTGATAATTTCAAGCTTGCAGTCTAGCTGACTCCAACTCAATTAAATCACACACAGACAGAATCATTCATACTCACCCTATAAACCTATTTTACAATAAACCATAAGAATATTATGAAAATTATTATAGTTTCATAACAGTGTTAGAACCACTATTCACCATTTACATAAACGATTTGTACCAAGGAACTTGAAGTGCAATTTAAAAATGTGCAGATAACACCAAATTGGGAGAGTAGCCAATACAGAGGAGGATCGCAAACAGGTGTGTAATTTGTAACTCTAGCCCAGGCTGTCAAAGGAAGCCAAGGACGAAATAGCGGATGCTCTGAAGATCATTTTCCAATCCTCACTAGATACAGACGAGGTACCAAAGAATTGGAGGTCTGCAAATGTTGTACCATTATTTAAAAAGGGTGCAAGGAATAGGCCAGAAAATTATAGACCAGTCAGCCTGACTTCTGTGCTGGCCAAATTATTGGAATCAATTCTGATACACAGGATAAACTGTCATTTAGAAAGGCATGGGGTGATCAGGGGCAGTTAGCATGGTTTTGTTAGGGGTAAGTTCATGTCTTACTAACGCAATAGAATTTTTTAGGGGAGTAACAAGGAGGATTGATGAGGGTAGTGCATTTTATGTTGTCTACATGGATTTTAGTAAGGCATTTGACAAGGTCCCACATGGCAGACTAGTCAGAAAAGTGAGATCCCATGGGATACAGGGCAAGGTGGCAAATTGGATCCAAAATTGGCTCAGCAACAGGAAACAAAGGGTGTTGCTCAATGGATGTTTTTCCAAATGGAAAGCGGTTTCCAGTGGTGTTCCACAGGGCTCAGTGTTGGGGCTCCTGCTGTTTGTTGTGTATATTAATGGTTTGGACATAAATGTGGGAGTTATGATTGTGAAATCGGCAGATGACACAAAAATTAGCCATATAGTTGATAGTGAAGAGGCTAGCTGTTGTCTCCAGGATGATATCAATGGTTTGGTTGATTGGGCAGAAAAGTGGCAAATGGAATTCAACCCAGAAATTTGTGAGGTAATGCACCTGGGAAGGGCAAACAAACCAAAGGAATACTCAATAAACGGGAAGATATTGAGAGGGGTTGAGGAAGGGAGACACCTTGGAATGCATATCCACAGACCATAAGACGTAGGCAAGGCCCCTTGGGGATGAGTGACCATAATATGATAGAATTCTTCATCAAGATGGAGAGTGATGTAATTGATTCTGAGACTTGGGTCCTGAATCTTAATAAAGGAAACTATGATGGTTTGAGGCGCGAGTAAGCTATGACGGATTGGGAAACGTTACTTAACGTTTGATAGGTGGATAGGCAATGGCAAACATTCAAAGAGCGCATGGATGAACTGCAACAATTGTTTATTCCTGTCTGGCGCAAAAGTAAAGTAGGAAAGGTGGCTAAACCATGGCTTAAAAGGGAAATTAGAGATAATATTAGGTGCAAGGGAGAGGCATACAAATTGGCCAGAAAAAACAACAGACTGGGATTGGGAGCACTTTAGAATTCAGCAAAGGAGGACCAAGGGATTGATTAAGAAGGGGAAAATAGAGTACAAGAGTAAGCTTGCAGGGAACATAAAAACTGACTGTAAAAGTTTCTATAGGTATGTGAAGAGACAAAGATTGGTGAAGACAAATGTCGGTCCCTTACAGTCAGAAACAGGGGAACTTATAATAGGGAACAAAGAAATGGCTGACCAACTAAGTACATACTTTGGTTCTGTCTTCACAAAGGAGGACACCAATAACATACCAGAAATATTGGGGAACACAGGGTTTAGTGAGAGGGAGGAACTCAAAGAAATCAGTATTCGTAGGGAAATGGTGTTGGGGAAATTGATGGGATTGAAGACCGATAAATCCCCGGGGCCTGATAATCTACATCCCAGAGTACTTAAGGAAGTGGCCCTAGAAATAGTGGATACATTGGTGGTCATCTTCTGAGATTCTGTAGACTCTGGAATAGTTCCTACAGATTGGAGGGTAGCTGATGTAACCCCGCTATTTAAAAAGGGAGGCAGGGAGAAAACTGGGAATTATAGACCAGTCAGCCTGACGTCAGTAGTGGGGAAAATTCTAGGGTCCATTATAAAAGATTTAATAGCTGAGCACTTGGAAAACAGTGGCAGAATCGGACAGAGTCAGCATGGATTTATGAAAGGAAAATCATGCTTGACAAATCGGCTGGAATTTTTCAAGGATGTAACTAGTAGAGTTGATGAGGTGGAGCCACTGGATGTGGTTTATTTGGACTTTCAGAAGACTTTCAACAAAGTCTCACGTAAGAGATTGGCATGTAAAATTGAAGCGCATGGGATTGGGGGTAGTGTATTGAGATGGATAGAAAACAGGTTGGCAGACAGGAAACAAAAAGTAGGAATAAACGGGTCTTTTTCTGAATGGCAACCAGTAACTAGTGGGGTATCGCAGGGATCGGTGCTAGGACCCCAGTTATTCACAATATATATTAATGATTTAGAAGAGGGAATTAAATGTAATATCTCCAAATTTGCAGATAACACAAAGCTGGGTGGGAGGGTGAGCTGTGAGGAGGATGCAGAGATGCTTCAGTGTGATTTGGACAAGCTAAGTGAGTGGACAAATGCATGGCAGATGCAGTATAATGTGAGGTTATCCACTTTGGCAGCAAAAACAGAAAGGTAGATTATCTGAATGGCTATAAATTGAGAGAGGGCAACGAAACCTGGGTGTCCTCATACACTGGTACACCAGTCGCTGAAGGTAAGCATGCAGGTGCAACTTGTGGATGTGGTGCCAATCCAACGGGCTGCTTTATCCTGTATGGTGTCAAGCTTCTTGAGTGTTGTGGGAGCTGCACTCATCCAGGCAAGTGGGGAGTATTCCATCACACTCCTGACTTGTGCCATGTAGATGGTGGACAAGCTTTGGGGAGTCAGGTGGTGAGTTACTCATTACATGATTCCTAGCCTCTGACCTGCTCTTGTAGCCACAGTATTTATATGGCTAGTCCAGTTCAGTTTCTGGTCAATGGTTGCTCCCAGGATGTTGATCAGGGGGAATTCAATGATGGTAATGCCACTGAACATCATGGGACAATGGTTGGATTCTCTCTTATTGGAGATGATCATTGCCTGGCACTTGCATGGCGTTGAGTGTTACCTGCCACTTGTCAGCCCAAGCCTCGATGTTGTCCAGGTCTTGCTACATTTGAACATGGACTGCATCAGTATTTGAGAAGTCGTGAATGGTGCCAAACATCCCCACTTCTGGCCTCATGATGGAAGGAAGGTCATTGATGAAGCAGCTGAAGATGGTTGGTCCGAGGACACTACCCTGAGGAACTCCTGCAGTGATGTCCTGGAGTTGAGATGACCAACCTCCTACAACACAACCATCTTCCTTTGAACCAGGTATGACTCCAGCCAGTGGAGAGTTTTCCCCCTGATTCCCATTTAATCCAGTTTTGCTCAGGCTCCTTGATGTCACACTCAGTCAAATGCTGCCTTGATGTCAAGGCCAATTACTCTCACCTCACCTCAGCTCGGGAGTTCAGCCCTTTTGTCCATGTTCGAACCAAGGCTTTAATGAAGACAAGAGCTGAGTGGCCCTAGCAGAACCCAAACTGGGCATCAGTGAGCAGGTTATTGCTAAGCAAGTGCCATTTGACAGCAGTGTTGATGACCCCTTCCATTACTTTACTGATGATGGAGAGTAGATTGATGGGGCGGTAATTGGCCGGGTTGGATTTGTCCTGCTTTTTGTGTACAGGACATATCTGGGCAATTTTCCACATAGCCAGGTAGATGCCAGTGTTGTAGCTGTATTGGAACAGCTTGGCTAGGGGCGCAACAAATTCTGCAGCACAAGTCTTCAGTACTATCGCCAGAATATTGTCAGGGCCCACAGCCTTTGCAGTATCCAGTGCCTTCAGCTGTTTCTTGATATCATGTGGAGTGAATTAAACTGGCTGAAGACTGGTGTCTGCGATGCTGGGGACCTCTGGAGGAGGCCAAGGTGGATCATCCACTTCCAGCTGAAGATTGTAGCAAATGCTTCAGCCTTATCTTTTGCACTGATGTGATGGACTCCTCCATCATTGAAGATGGGGATATTTGTGGAGCCTCCTCCTCCAGTGAGTTGTTTAATTGTCCACCACCATTCACGACTGCATGTGGCAGCTTCCCAAACTCCCAAACAGAGCACAAAACAAGTATGTATCTTGTCCCTAGGGCCTGGGTCAGTGTAACTACAACAAAAGCTATACCAGGAAAGATAGGGCCACTGCTCTTCTCATTAGTAGCAGTGCCTTGCTCTGATTAATTTTCAAGAATTTATTGTGTAAGTCTTCACACAGGAATCAAAGACACAACCCAGACCATGTCACTTAGTAGTGGAGAATTGCAGAATACCTACTTCTTAAACAAGGCTTGTCCAACATACAACGTGTGGGTCACAATCTTGCCCACCCTACCTCGCTATCCTACTCGCAGAGCCAGAGTTCAAAATACAGGTAAGTGAAGTGCAAGATTCAGCAAAGAGCTGCTCCTCCAATCACAGGCTGTTCCTCTCCCCCATTTGCTGCTGATAGTCAGCCTATAATGAGGGAAGAACAAGAGCGGGGGAAGGGAGCGAGGGGGGGTGGAAGGGAGTGAGGGGGGTGGAAGGGAGCGAGGGGCGGTGGAAGGGAGTGAGGGGAGATGGGAGCGAGGGGAGATGGGAGCGAGGGGAGATGGGAACGAGGGGGGTAGGGAGCGAGGGGGGTAGGGAGCGAGGGGGGTAGGGAGCGAGGGGGGTAGGGAGCGAGGAGGGTAGGGAGCGAGGAGGGTAGGGAGCGAGGGGGGTAGGGAGAAAGGGGGGTAGGGAGAAAGGGAGTAGGGAGAAAGGGGGTAGGGAGAAAGGGGGGTAGGGAGAAAGGGGGGTAGGGAGAAAGGGGGGTAGGGAGTGAGGGGAGGGGAAGGGAGCAAGGAGGAGAAGGGAGCGAGGGGGGGAAAGGGAATGAGAAGGGGGAAAGGGAGCGAGAGGGGGGAAGGGAACGAAAGGAGGAAGGGAGAGAAGGGAAGAGAGAGAGAGTGGAATGAGACAGAGGGGGAAGAGAGAATGGGAGGGAGGGAGGGAGGAGAGCGAGGGTTCGTGAATGCGTCTGGCTCATTCCCAGTCTCAGGGTTCTCACTCACTCTCATGCAACCCACATACAGTATGTGTGAGAGACTGTGCTTGGGGGTGAGTGTGAATGAGAAGTCCGAGCCTGGGCGTGAGTCAGACACACACACATTTTAATGGCCATCTTTATTAATTTCTCTTTTTTTTTTTAATTACCAATTCATTTCTTTGACTTTTTTTTGGTTCAGTGAGTTGTTTATTTTCTTCATAGCTCAACTTTTTTTTTCGAAGTTCATACTTAGTGTTGTGCCAAATCTGATCTTTCCAAAATTAGCTCATGCATCCCTTGAGTGAGAAAAAAAAATTAAAATGTGGCTCTTTACGCGCAAACGTTGGACAAGCCTGTCCTAAACCTTTTAACATTATTTAAAACAATGTTTCAAAATATGGTGAAAGGTAGCTTCAGATCTACAGGAGGTTCAGAAGATTTACAAGCAGTACCTATCTGCAGTCGTTCTATCAGTTGACTTTCGGGAGAACACATTGAGGGCTTTCTGGAAAGCAAAAATAAGATGTTATTCTATGTGAAGATAGCCAGGATTATCCAATGTGTTAATGTGCCGGTGTAAAGCACAACATATTACTGTTAGCTAAACCCTCATGCAGGTTCATTTTTCACAGCACTAAACCCATTCCAAGCAACATTCCCCCCACACAAAGTGTTATTAACATGTTCATATGCCCATTATGCACGTGCGAATATGGAAGGGAACTGCCAGGAGGCTGCCCAACTTCAGGGACCATCGCAGTCGAACACAATCTGTGTGCAGTGGCAATTTCAGCATGAAAGTCAATGCATGAAAGTGGAGGAACACTGGCAGATTTGTACCTCCCTATCTGATAAGCATCAAGATGAACGGCAGCCTGCTTTGCAAACACGTTGGCTGAGATCATGTAGCTCAGTGCAGAGGGGGAACAAAACTGGTATAAATATATAAACTCTATAAAACAGGCTATGCCACTCTCACTCATTTATTTCAATAGCCCGGTGGGTACACGTGGAAATGTAATAACTCTCGAGATGTCTTATAATAAACTGTGTTAGGTAGGGCTGTTGCTACACAGACAGGTAGCTGCCACCTGCTCCTTTATCTGGTTGCTCTAATGCAGGAATGCATCATGTTGGTAATGATCTGAAATAAAAGCAAGATGCTATGAATGCTGGAAATCTGAAATGAAAACTGAAAGTGCTAGGAAAGCTATTTAAAAAGGGAGGTAGAGAGAAAACAGGGAATAATAGACCAGTCAGCCAGACGTTGGTAGTGGGGAAAATTCTAGAGTCCATTATAAAAGATTTAATAGCTGAGCACTTGGAAAACAGTGGCAGAATCGGACAGAGTCAGCATGGATTTATGAAAGGGAAATCATGCTTGACAAATCTACTGGAATTTTGAGAGAATGTAACTAGTAGAGTTGATGAGGGGGAGCCACTGGATGTGGTTTATTTGGACTTTCAGAAGGCTTTCAACAAAGTCCCACATAAGAGATTAGCGTGTAAAATTAAAGCGCATGGGATTGGGGGTAATGTATTGAGATGGATAGAAAACTGGTTGGCAGACAGGAAACAAAGAGTAGAAATAAATGGGTCTTTTTCCGAATGGCAGGCAGTGACTAGTGGGGTACCACAGGGATCGGTGCTGGGACCCCAGCCATTCACAATATATATTAATGATATAGGTGAGGGAACCGAATGTAATATCTCCAAATTTGCAGATGACACAAAGCTGGGTGGGAGGGTGAGATGTGAGGAGGATGCACAGATGCTTCAGTGTGATTTGGACAAGCTGAATGAGTGGGCAAATGCATGGCAGATGCAGTATAATGTGGGTAAATGTGAGGCTATCCACTTTGGTAGCAAAAACAGAAAGGCAGATTATTATCTGAATGGCTATAAATTGAGAGAGGGGAATGTGCAACGAGACCTGGGTGTCCTCGTACACCAGTCGCTGAAGGTAAGCAGGCAGGTGCAGCAGGCGGTAAAGAAGGCAAATGGTATGTTGGCCTCCATTGTCAGAGGATTCAGGTACAGGAGCAGAGATGTCTTGCTGCAATTATACAGGGCCTTGGTGAGACCACACCTGGAATATTGTGTGCAGTTTTGGTCTCCTTATCTGAGGAAGGATGTTCTTGCTACAGAGGGGGTGCAGCGAAGGTTTACCTGACTGATTCCTGGGATGGCGGGCCTGACATACGAAGAGAGATTGAGTCGTTTAGGATTATATTCGCTGGAGCTCAGAAGAATGAGGGGGGATTTCATAGAAATCTATAAAATTCCAACAGGACTAGACAGGGTAGATGCAGGAAGGATGTTCCCGATAGTGGGGGAGTCCAGAACCAGGGGTCACAGTCTGAGGATACGGGGTAGAACATTTAGGACTGAGATGAGGAGAAATTTCTTCACCCAGAGTGTAGTGAGCCTGTGGAATTCGCTACCACAGAAAGTAGTTGAGGCCAAAACATTGTATGTTTTCAAGAAGGAGTTAGATATAGCTCTTGGGATGAAAGGGGCCAAAGGATATGGGGAGAAAGCGGGAGCAGGCTACTGAGTAGGATGATCAGCCATGATCATAATGAATGGTGGAGCAGGCTCGAAGGGCCAAATGCCCTACTCCTGCTCCTATTTTCTATGTTTCTATGTAACTCACCAGTTCTGGCAATACATGTGGAGAGAGAAACGGAGTTAACATTGAGTCCATTATGACTCTTGTTACAAAACCCAACTTACCTTAGTCTTGAGCTTGGAGGTCGGAACTCCAAGTCCCAATAAACCTCGGACCTCCTGCTCATGCACAGGCCAGCAGTGGGCTTCATGTGTGCAGTTCTACATCCTTTACAGTCTTTTGAGTCGAGGTCAGGCTCAGTGCATTTGTGCAGAAGGGCATGAAAACTCAGGTCAGGTGACCATGCCAACAAGTGCCCCAGACAGGGAACAAGGGAAAGGAGGCAGGGAGAGATCCCAAGAGGAAGAGTCCCAGGTAAGGGATAAAGACAGGGGATAGAAACCGGTCCAAGTTAAGTCAAGAAAAAGAGAGGGGCAGAAAAACAGGCTGCAATTAGAGAAAAGGGCTCCAGGGAGCAGAGTGAAATGGGCTTGGGAGAAGCTCTAGTAATTGAAGAGGGCTAAGAAGAAGCCCGGAAGATCCAAGAAGGCAGCTAAAGGTTGGTGACTCTGTGCAGTGAGCCATTGGGGCAAAGGTACCCCTTTGGACCAGTGGTGGTAGACTCTTAAAAATGCCCTCTGAACAAGGGCAATTAAGAATGGGCAATAAATGCTGGCCCAGGCAGCAACTTCTGCATTCAATGAATAAAAAAATGCTCTTCTTCGGATATTTATCTGATTTCAAGTAACTGTTTTGTTTTACGCTTGACATAATCACTATAATCAAACAACTTGTGCTTAGCTGCCGTGCCAGTGTCACAGTGTACAAATCAAAAGCAACAGAAACTAAATGGCTTAACAAATTCACTGGTGTGCAACTTGATGAATAGCCCCTGATTAGAGAGTCATGCAGTGCAATAGCTTTTCTTGCATTCTGTGTTTTTAGTTTTTGTACCATGTCTCTCCATTGTACATTGATAGCTGGCAGCAGGTTTCACAGAGCAATTACCACGTACAGTACTTTGTCAGATCTGGTCTTCCATATATGTACAAAAAGGCATATTTTCATATTAATAACCCAAATTCTAACTGATGAATCTTAACACCCACAGCAGACAGGAGAGACATGGCTGAGGTAGGTTAAAATTTCAGAATGTCTGAAACATGATTCAACACACCTCCAATGCACCCAATTCCTTTTTAATAGAGGTTGATTGGGGGAAGAATAACCTGCTCAAGATGTGAGTTTGATGCCTCAGGTTTAAATTTAGATCTAATGGCGGCAGGCCAGGTTCCCCAGAGCTCAGGAATTCCAGCAACCAAAGGGAGGCGTGAATAGACACGTATGAATAGAACAGATAAGTGCCTTTCCAGGATTTGTGGGGCCAGGAGAAGGAGTGCAGCTGCCCCCTCCCCCTCATCAAGCTAACCTGCATATACCTCTCTGCAATTCACCAACTATCTCACACCCCACTAACACACAGCTTCTCCGTTCCCTCACAGCATCCCCCGCTGCCTGTAAACTATTTAAACATGCAATGTTCGCTCCCACCACCATCGTGCTGCCACAAAACCCATAATTTCTCACCCTTTCTCCCAATCTGCGATCTCTCCCTCCCTCTTCTTCATTCCACTCCACTCCCGGGCTGATACCTAGTGTCGCAGGCCTTCCTGTCCAACACATGGCAGCTTTTCAATCTGGCTGGCTACCGGCCAAAACAATGGTGAAAAAAAATTAAAATGAAGTCCTGACATTAAATTCTTTAAGACCTAGGCCATGAAGACACCCACCCACCCATATCCAGCCCAGAGGAAAAAAAAAAATCAGGGCCCAAGATTCAATTTGTTGGTCAGGTTGTGTGACGCCTATTTCTTGGATAGCTTTCCTTCAAAACAATGCATTAAGAAGCTCAGACTGAGAAGTCCAGGAGTTCCATAAACTAGGAACTTTGGTGACGGCATGACAGTCCTGGGAACATTTTGCCTACTTCACTGTAATGCAAGGAATCGGCAAGGAGAAACCAAGAGGTTAAAAGAAACCATTTGTCCATGCTCAAAGGGAGAAAAAACACCAACTCAGAAATAAAAGATACCACCAACCTATATTTACTGTACATAACACCTTTAATGTGATAAATTGTACCAAGACGCTTCACAGAAGTGTTATCAAACAAAATGTGGCATCTAGTCACATAAGCAAATAATTAGATTTGGATGTGCAAATGCTTGGTCAAAAAAGCTATGGAGGTTTTAAAGAATGTTTCAAAGAAGGTGAGAGAAAAGGAGGAGGAGGAGGGGTTAAGAGGTTTAGGGAGAGAATTTCCTTTGGGTCCAGACAGCTGAAGGCAAAGCTGCCAATGGTGAAACAAAGAAAGATAAATCAGAGATGTATTTGAGGCCAGAACCGGAGGTTTGCAGGGATCTCAGAGGATAGTATACAGCTGGAACAGGTCACAAATAAAGGAGGTGAGCCCACGGAGGGATTTGAAAATGGACAAGAATTTTAAAAATCGACGAGTTGCTGGACTGGGAGCCAATATAGATCAGTGAGAACATAAAAATTACTACCGAACAATACTCTACCCTCAAACCCATAAACAGGGTCATTTCCACATCCTTATAAAACCTTGGCTGCTGTTACGGGTGAAAAGGTGAATCAGCTTGAGCTGATAAGTGGCAAGTAACATTCGTGCCACACAAGTGCCAGGCTATGACTATCTCCAACAAGAGAACCTGAACATCTCCCCATGACATTCCTGTCACTGAATCCCCCACTATCAACATCCTGGGGGTTACCATCGACCAGAAACTGAACTGGGCTAGCCATATAAAGTATTGTGTCTACAAGAGCAGGTCAGAGGCTAGGAATCCTGCGGCGAGTCTATGCGAGCCTGAGCGTGTGCGTGCGTGCAACCAAGCATGTGCGTGAGTGAGTAAATATGTGCGTGTGCAAGCCTGCACGCACGCAAGAGTCTTTGGGTGCAAGTCTGTGAGAGTGTGTGCATGAGTGTTTTTTAATTCATTCATGAGATGTGGGAAATCTGCTGTCCTTACCTGGTCTGGCCTACATGTGACTCCAGACCCACAGCAATGTGGTTGACTCTTAATTCCCTCCAAACAAAACGAAAGCAATTAGGGATGGGCAATACATGCTGGCCTAGCCAACGAGCTAGCTAGGCCAGCATGTATTGCCCATCCCTAATTGCTTTCGTTTTGTTCGGAGGGAATTAAGAGTCAACCACATTGCTGTGGGTCTGGAGTCACATGTAGGCCAGACCAGGTAAGGACAGCAGATTTCCTTCCCTAATGGGCATGAGTGACCCAGATGGGTTTTTACAACAATCGACAATGGTTTCATGGTCATCATTAGACTTTTAATTGCAGATTTTTATTGAATTCAGATTCCACCATCTGCCATGGTGGGATTCGAACCCAGTTCCCCAGAGCATTAACCTGGGTGTCCGGGTTACTAGTTGCCATTGCCTCCCCGGAATGAGAGAGAGAGAGAAAGAGTTTTTGTGTATGTGAATGAGTGAGTGAGCGACTGTGTGAGTGAGTCTGTGATTGAGAGAGTCTGAGTGAGTAACTGTGAGAGTCTGTGTGAGTGTGTGGGTAAGAGCAAAAACGCTTAGACTGGGAGTGAGCAGTACACACATACACCCTTCCCCTCCTCCTCTTCCCTCCCAAAAACCTATACATAAAGCAGGCCAGGAAAGGAGAAAACTTAAGTTGAAAGACTAACTGCTTCCAACCTCCACATTCTTGTGAATTCTGCCAAGGCTAGTGAGGAGTGAGTGCCACTAGAGGCGAATGCAAGGCCAATGTTAATTAAATCCAACTCCTTAGCTTAGACCCGGTCCCCACCTCTTCCCTGGGGTTAGTCTGTCTCTCCAGCTGTTATTGGTTCGCTCCGCTGCTTGACACTTTTTATAAGTCATTTTTATTAATTACTGTCTTCCTTTGAGTTACCAATTTATTACTTTGATATTAATTTTGCTTTAAATTCATGTTTAATGTTGTGCGAAACAGACAGCAAGTTGGGCCTTTGGTTTTCCATTTCATCCAGAAGATGGCACTTCAGACAGCGCAGCTTTCACACACAAATGTATTGAAATGTCAGCCTGGATTGAGAACTAAAACTTCTGGAATGGGACCTGACCTCCCGACTAAAGAAACAAAAGCACAACCAACTGAGCCCAGGAAGATATTCAGCTCTGTAGTAAAATGAGGATTCTCAAGTCTACAACCCATGCTCAAGAGACAACGAATTCAATCTGCTCTCTGTTTACAAACACGTGCCATCGGCTCGACTGCTCAATGCCTCATACCAAGAAAGGCATGCTTCTTCACAGAAAGCAGGAGGTTTCATCGAAGTACATTTTCTACCACTTTTAAATTTTCTGTTTACATTAACCACACTAGTTAGAGTAGAGTGCAGAGATGTGGGAGATCAATAGTAATGGCAGGCTGAGGCTGAATGTTAAAGAAAACATTTAGCCTTTGAATAGTAGCAAAGTTTGCTCTCTTAATCGATTATCGTTAATAACCATTGGAAGAATCTGTTCGGTAACTCGTGCAAACAGGGCTGCAGGGAATATTAATTCTAAGCCATGTTTAAAGGTTGGCAAAGTAGAAATGGTGCAGGATGAGGTGGCAATGAGACTAGCCCTCCCCTTGAGATAGCACTGCCGCAGGCCTGGTAGAAGGCAGAGGAACAAGACTTGGGTAAACAGGCAACTCACTGCAAATGTCAGTGCCACATTATTATAATCTAAGCGTTCTTGCTCTTACCCGCAGACTCACACAGTCACTCACTCAGATTCACTCAATCACAGACTCACTCAGACAGTCACTCACGCACTCATTCACGTACACAAAAACTCTCTCTCTCTCTCCCTCTCTCTCGCTCATTCCGGGGAGGCAATGGCAACTAGTAACCCAGACACACAGGTTAATGCTCTGGGGAACTGGGTTCGAATCCCACCATGACAGATGGTGGAATTTGAATTCAATAAAAATCTGCCATTAAAAGTCTAATGATGATATTATGATATAGGCAGGCAATTTTTTTTCAGCAAAGGACATAGGTCTGAATCTGGCTGCCTACTGGGCTGGAGCCAGTGTAACCAGCTCAGCAATGGCTGCTGTCAGGTAGGTGCACCCCTGCACTTGTGGGTAGAAAGGTCACATCTAAAAGTCTGATTCTAACAATGCACAATTAGTTCCTCCTCCTCTCCTTCAAAAGGTTACAGGGAAAACCTATTGTCCCAATGTCATGGGCTTACCAAAATACTTGACACACTAACCTACCAAGGGCAAACAGGTCCCTTCTTGGCCCCGCACCCTCTTCCGCATACAATACGTTTTCTTGTAAAAATCCAAATATGGCATTTCTTAATAATCGTCTCAGTTTACCTCATCTCTTTCACACTTTTAAACTTGGTCTTATTTTGCACTCTAGACCATGGATTTTAGCCTAGGCTTTTCAATTTAACAAACTGTTTTAAAACAAATTGCATTTGCAGTGTTGTTATAAGCAGCTGGCAATGTATTGTTTCCCTCCTCCAAACCCCTCACTTGAAAAATGAAGTGTTATGAGAATATGTAAATCCAACTTGCCTCTCACACACACAAATCACTGAGGCTGCCTTTCGCTTTACACCTGCAGAGTGTTTCACTGGCCATTGCTGGACACTTAAATCTCCAGATCAAAAGCAAAAAAGGCCTTGCAATATTGTCATGCAAACCTTGAACTTAAGAGTAACAGGGAAAGGATTGAATATGCTCACAAGAGAGGTGGGGAGGGGGTGGCATAGTGGTATTGTCACTGGATGAGTAATCTAAAGACCCAGAGTAATGTGCCGGGGGCCTGGGTTTGAATCCCATCACGGCAGATCTGGAAATAAAAGTCCCATGATGACCATGAAACCATTGTCATGAAAACCCACCTGGGTCACTAATGTCCTTTAGGACCTTACCTGATCTGGCCTACATGTGACTCCAGACCCTCAGCAATGTGGTTGACTTTTAACTGCCCTCTGAAATGGTCTGGTAAGCAAGGAATGGAATGGGACAGAACACTCGGCATAACTTATACACCGAAAACAACAATGGCAAACTCACCCCTGTCGACCCTGCAAAGTCCTTCTAACATCTGGGGGCTTGCGCCAAAACTGAGAGAGCTACCTCACAGGCTAGTCAAGCAACAGCCTGACATAGTCATACTCTGGAATCATACCTTCTTAGACACATCATCATCCCACCAGCAGGACAGACCCAGCAGAGGTGGCAGCACAGTGGGAAACAGTCAGGAGGGAGTTGCCCTCAACATTGACTCTGGACCCAATGAAATCGCATGATATCTGCTCAAACACGGGCAATGAAACCTCCTGCTGTTACCACGCACCGCCACCCCTCAGAATCAGTTCTCCTCCAAGTTGAACCGCACTCCTGGGGAGCTCCGAGGGTAGCAAGGGTGCAGAATCTACTCTGGGTGGGGGACTTCTATGTCAATAGCTACTAGACTGGGTGTGCAGCGGGTGGTGAGGAAACAAATACGAGAGAAAAACATACTTGACCTCATCGTCAACAATCTGCCTGAAGATGCATCTGTCCATGACAGTTTCGGTAGGAGTGACCACTGCACAGTCCTTGCGGAAACAAAGTCCCATCTTCATACTGAGGATACCCTCCTTCATGTTGTGAGGCACCACGAGCGAATTGGGATAGATTTTGAACAGGCCTAGCAACTCAAAAATGGGCATCCATGAGGCACTGTGGATCATCAGCAGCAGCAGAATTGTACTCAAACATAATCTGTAACCTCAAGGCCTGACATAGTCCCACTTGTCAGTTACCACCAAGCCACGGGATCAATCCTGGTTCAATGAACAGTGCAGGACAGCATGCCAGGGTCAACACCAGGCATACCTAAAAATGAGGTTACAACCTGGTGAAGCTACAACCGAGGACTACTTGCATGCCAAACAGCATAAGCAGAAAGTGATAGACAGAGCTAAGCGATTCCATAACTAACAGATCAGATCTAAGCTCTGCAGTCCTGTCACATCCAGTCGTGAATGGTGGTGCAAGATTAAACTATTCACTGGAGGGGGAAGCTCCACAAATATCCCCATCCGTAAAGATGGTGGAGCCCAGCACATCAGTGCAAAAGCTAAAGCATTTGCTATAATCTTCAGCCAGAAGTGCCGAGTGGATGATCCAGCTCGGCCTCTTCTGGAGGTCCCCAGCATCACAGATGCCAGTCTTCAGCCAATTTGATTCACTCCATGTAATGTAAAGAAACGGATGAAGGCAATAGATACTGGCAAGACTTGTGCTCCAGAACTTGCCACATCCCTAGCCAAGTTGTTCCAGCACAGCTACAACATTGGTATCTACCCGGCTATGTGGAAAATTGCCCAGATATGTCCCATCCACAAAAAGCAAGACAAATTCACCCCATTGGCCAATTGTCACCCCATCAGTCTACTCTCCATCATCAGTAAAGTGGTAGAAGGGGGTCATCAACATCAAGCGGCACTTGCTTAGCAATAACCTGCTCACTGATGCCCAGCTTGGGTTCCACCAGGGTCACTCAGCTCCTGACCTCATTACAGCCTTGGTTCAAACGTGGAGAAAAGAGCTGAACTCCCGAGGTGAGGTGAGAGTGACTGCCCTTGACATCAAGGCAGCATCTGACCGAGTGTGGCATCACGGAGCCCTAGCAAAGCTGGAGTCAAAGGGAATCAGGGGGAAAACTCTCCGCTTGTTGGAGACATACAAAGCACAAAGGAAGATGGTTGTGGCTGTTGGAAATCAATCACCTCCGTTCCAGGATATCACTGCAGGAGCTCCTCAGGATAGTGTCCTCAGCCCAACCATCTTGACCTGCTTCATCGATGACCTTGCATCCACCATAAGGTCAGAAGTGGGGATGTTCACTGATGATTGCACAATGTTCAGCACCATTTGCGACTCCTCAGATACCGAAGCAGTTCATGTCCAAATGCAGCAAGACCTCGACCATATACAGAGTTGGGCTGACAAGTGGCAAGTAACATTCGCGCCACACAAGTGCAAGGCAATGACCATCCCCAAGGGAGAATCCAACCATCGCCCCTTGACATTCAATGGCATTGCCGTCACTGAATCCCGCAATATCAAGATCCTGAAGGTTACCATTGACCAGAAACTGAACTGGACTAGCCATATAACTACTGTGACTACAAGAGATCAGAGGCTAGGAATCCTGCTGCGAGTAACTCACCTCCAAAGCCTGCCCACTATCTACAAGGCACAAGTCAGGCATGTGGTGGAGTGCTCTCCTCTTCCCTGGGTGAGTGCAGCTCCAACAACACTCAAGAAGGTCAACACCATCCAGGACAAAGCAGCCTGCTTGATTGGTACCCCTTCCACAGACGTTCACCCCCTCCCTCACTGACGTACAGTGGCAGCAGTGTGCACCATTTACAAGATGCATTGCAGGAACTTCTTAGACAGCACCTTCAAAACCCAGGACCGCTACCATTTAGAAGGACAAGAGCAGCAGATACATGGGAACACCACCACCTGGAAGCTCCCCCGCAAGCCACACACCACCTTAACTCAGAACTAAATCACTGTTGCTGGGTCAAAATCCTGGAACTCCCTCCCTCACAGCACTGTGGGTGTACCTACACCACATGGACTGCAGCGGTTCAAGAAGGCAGCTCACCACCACCTTCTCAAAGACAGTTAGGGATGGGCAATAAATGCTGGCCTAGCCAGCGACGTCCACATCCATGAATGAATAAAAAAGAGGTTAAATTAAAATAAAAACAAAATGCTACAGATGCTGGAAATATGAAATTAGAAACAGAAAATGCTGGAAAGCCTCAGCGGGATTGGCTGCATCTATGGAGAGAGAAACAAAGTTAACGTTTCGAGTCCATATGACTCTTCTTCAGATCTAAAGAGAAGTAGAAATATGGTGCAGTCTACACTACTCATGAGGGGGTGGACCAAAATAGAAGGTCAGGGATAGGTGGGAGCTCAGGAAAGATTGACAAAGATGTCAGGAACACAAGACAAAGGGAGTGTTGATGGTAGTGTAAAGACTAAAGGAGTCAATGAAAGTGGCATAAACCTAAGGCTGCAATGTGTTAATAGCAGAACAAGGGCCAGTGCTCTGTGAAAGCACAATATAGAAACACGTGACAGATGGACCTGTTGGGTGGGTGGGGGTTAGTTTGGGGAAAAATGATAAACAAAAATAGGATGATAAAGATTAAATAAAATTTTAAATAAATAAAACTAAATAAATAAAAATAAATAAATAAATATATTGGATTAAAAAGGGGGTAAAGATGGAGGAGAGAGTTCATGGTCTGAGGTCATTGGACTCAATGCTAAGTCCAGAAGGCTGTAAAGTGCCTAATTGGAAGATGAGGTGCTGTTCCTTTAGTTTGCGTTGGGCTTCACTGGAACATTGCAGCAGGCCAAGGATGGACCTGTGGGCATGAGAGCAAGAAAATGTGTTGAAATGGCAAGCAACAGGAAGGTCCTGGTCATGCTTGTGGATTGAGTGAAGGTTCCGCAATGCAGTCACGTAGTCTGCGTTTAGTCTCCCCAATGAAGAGGAGACCGCATTGGGAGCAGTGAGTGCAGTGGACCAAATTGAAGGACGTCCAAGTGAAGCACTGCTTCAGCTGAAAGGAGTGTTTGAAGCCTTGAACAGTGAGGAGGAAGGAGGTAAAGGGGATGCTGTTGCACCTTCTATGATTGCATGGGAAGGTGCCATGGGAAGGGGATGAGGAGTTGGGGTGATGAAGGAGTGGACCAGGGCATCATGGAGTGAACGGTCCCTATGCAATGCTGACAGGGGAGATGAAGGGGAGATGCTGGAGTTGCCTGAAATGGTGGAGGATGATCCTTTGAATGCGGAGGCTGGTGGGGTGAAAAGTGAGGACAAGGGGGAGCCTATCATGGTTCTAGAAGGGGGGAGAACAGGTGAGGGCAGAGATGCAGGAGATGGGTCAGACACGATTGAGGGCCCTGTCGACCACAGTGGGGGGGAACTCTTGGTTAAGGAAAAAGGAAGACATGTCAGAAGTCCCGTTTTGAAGATTGCATCATCGGAATAGATGCGACGGAGGTGGAGGGACTGGGAGAATGGGTTAGAGTCCTTACAGGAAGCAGGGTGAGGGGAGCTGCAGTTAAGGTAGCTGTAGGAGCTTGTAATGAATATTGGTAGACAGTCTTATCACCAGGAATGGAGATAGAGACGTCAAGGGTGGGAAAGGAAGTGTTGGAGATGGACCATGTGAAGGTAGGGGAGGGGTGGAAACTGGAGGTTAAATGAAATGGGTTACTATCAGTGTTTGAAACTGCCCAGAGTAAAATTTCCCATGAATGTGCAGGGCTTTCATATGCAGCATAATTTCAAAGTCCAAGTCTCAGGTCAGCCACAAGTACACAAGATGGTGCAAAAGCTACAAAAGAGATCTTTTTTATAAACTAAATGATTGCAGAATTTTTTTTTTATTCATTCACAAGATGTGGGCTTCGCTGGCTCGGCCAGCATTTATTGCCCTTCCCAGTTGCCTTTGAGAAGGTGGTGGTGAGCTGCCTTCTCGAACCACTGCAGTCCAAGTGGTGTAGGTACACCCACATTGCTGTTAGGAAGGGAGTTCCAGGATTTTGACCCAGTGACAGTAAAGGAACGGCGATATATTTCCAAGTGAGGATGGCCCAAGACTTGGAGGGGAACTTCCAGGTGGTGCTGTTCCCATCTATCTGCTGCCCTTGTCCTTCTAGGTGGTAATGGTCATGGGTTTGGAAGGTACTGCCTAAGGAGCCTTGGTGAATTCCTGCAGTGCATCTTGTAGATGGTACAAATTGCTGCTGTGCGTTGGTGGTGGAGGGCGTGAATGTTTGTGGATGTGGTGCCAATCAAGCGGGTTGTTTTGTCCTGGATGGTGTCAAGCTTCTTCAGTCTTGTAGGAACTGCACTCATCCAGGCAAGTGGAGAGTATTCCATCACACTCCTGTTTGTGCATCGTAGATGGTGGACAGGCTTAGGGTTACTCATCACACAATTCCTAGCCTCTGGCCTGCTCTTGGAGCCACAGTATTTATATGGCTAGTCCAGTTCAGTTATGTTATGCACTTTAGTTCAGTTATGCACTTCAGCACATGTCCAGTTTAATGCAGTGAGGTGTGGGACAGGAGTTGAGAACAGAAACATTCTTTGGTCGCTGCAATATCATTAAACTCAAGGGAGAATGCAGCAATTTCTCTGCAAGGACGACTGATAATCAGGATGTGTTCTGATGCTGGTATGCTTATATTAATATGTTTTCCTCATGTTAACATTGTCCCTTGTGTATTCTTTCACAAGGACCAGGGATTCTATACACAAAGAAAACTGTTGAACGATAACACGCTCACAATGATTGATTAGGGCTCAACTGGAGTGGCACGTTCAATTTTCGGTACCACGTTTTGGAAAGAACGTGAAAGCCTTGGAGAAGGCAGAGATTTACTAATAGAGTACCTGGAATGAGGGACTTCAGTTAAGCAGAGCAAACGGAGATGCTGGGGTTGTTCTCCTTAGGCTGGATGAAGAGGAGACTTGACTGAGTTAGTCAAAATTATGAATGGTTAAGAAATAAGGGGAAACTCTTTCCAGTAGCAGAAGAGTCAGTAGCCAGAGAACACAGCTAAGGTGACTGGCAAAAGAACCAGGGGAAACTTTTATTGACAGTGAGTTATAATAATGTGAAATGCACTGCCTGTAAGCAGGGTCAATAATAATCCCACAACACTCAAGATGCTTGACACCAGTCCAGGACAAAGCAGCCCACTCAATTGGCACCACATCCACAAACATTCACTCCCTCCACCACCGAAGCACAGTAGCAGCAGTGTGGATCATCTACAAGATGCACTGCAGGATCTCACCAAGATTCCTTCGACAGCACCTTCCAAACCCATGACCACTACCATCTAAGACAAGGGCATCAGACAGATGGGAACACCATCACCTGGAAGTTCCCCTCCCGATCACTCACCATCAAACTTGGAAATATATTGCCATTCCTTCACTATCGCTGGCTCAAGATCCTGGAACTTCCTTCCTAACAGCACAGTGGGTGTACCTACACCACGTCGACTGCAACGGTTCAAGAAGGCAGCTCAGCACCACCTTCTCAAGGGCAACTAGGGATGGGCAATAAATGCTGGCACAGCCAGCAAAGGTCACATACCATGAATGAATTTTAGAAAATAATTTCAAAAGGAAACTGGATAAATATTTGAAAGAGAAAAATTGGAATGGTTATGGAGAAAGAACCAGCAAGTGGGATTGATTAGCTAGCTCTAAAGAGCCAGCACAGGCAGGATAAGGCAAATGGCCGCTTTCTGTACTGTATTGTTCTATGATTCAATGCTTTAATAAAATTTCCAAAGAGAAATGGCATGCATGTGCAAATTTGCATCAAATTCACTTCAGCATGAAAAATATCCCAACAGATCCCCACCCTTCCAATGCTTGATTGAGTCAGAAGAGCATTTTGACCACTGCAAAGATAGGTTAAAGTAGTATACATAATATCACACCTTTCACATCCTCTGAATGTGCCAACGCACTTTACAGCCAATAAATTACATTAGTGACTTTGCTTCAAAAGTAATGAGCCCAAACACAGCAGACAATTTGTGCAGTTATATGTCATGAATGGCAATGAGACGAATGAGTAGGTCATTCTGAAATGTGAGCTCCACTTCTCTCTCCACAATGCTGCTTGACCCGAGTGTTTTCAACATTAGAAACTGTTTTTAATGTTAGACCAGGTAATCTACTTTTCTGATGATATTGGTTTCTTCACATCATGTCTGGGTCTATTGTAGACATTTTTATAAGAGATTGATTGCTGTGATTAGTCAATCTGGTGCTTTACAGAAGCATCAAACAGTTTTAACATCAAGCCACATAAAGGGACATTAGGAAAGATGACTAAATATTTTAGTTAAAGAGGTAGAATTTAAGCAGCATTTTAAAAGGAGAAAAGAATGGAGAAGTATAGCAAGGGAATTCAGGAAGTTAGTTGCCAAAGCAGCTAAAGTTGGAGCAAAGGAAGTGAGGGATGAATGGGAAGTGAGAATGGGACAAGCGCGGGGATCTGAGATTTGTAGGGCTGGAGGAGGCTACAGAGATAGGAAGAGGGCAAGGCCATGGAGGAATTTGAATACGGGGATGAGAATTTTAAAGTTGAGGCTTGTCAGACTGGGTGAGAAGGCAAATGGATGGCAAATGGAACTTGATGCAAGCTAGAATACAGCAGAGTTTTGGATCAGAAGTTTGTGAACAACTCCACTATTGTTGTATCATATGAAGAGCTGAAAGATGGATGCTGGTTGACTTTTTCATATAGCAATTCTTATGTATCCTGCGAAATCAGTTACTAGACATGGATAGGTGAATCCCACAAGCAATTGTTGCTGTTGCATTCCTGATCTCTGCTGACCAGACAGGACTGAAATTGCCCCTATATTTCTGCTCTTCAGTATTAATAAAATAACTTTTCTGCAGCAATAATTGTGTACATGTAGGTGTGAACAATATCTTCTGCAAACTTTAAGGTTAAAGGTCGAATCCCCCAATAAGTTCACACCTGATCCTCATATCCTTTGATTGCCTTAGTGCCCAAGAAGCTATCAATCGCAGTCTTCAATATGCACAAGGATTGATCATCCAGAGCTCTCTGGTTAGAGAATTCCAAATATTCACAACCCTCTGAGTGAAGAAATTCCCTTTCCAAGAATTTATCCAACTCCTTTTTGAAAGTTAGCATTGTTTTTCCACCACACTTCCAGTAGTGCGTTCCAGAACATAACCTGCGTGTAAAGAAATGTCATTTCCCCCACTGTGGTTCTTTCACAAAATAATCTTAAATCTGGATCCTCTGGTTACCAACTCTCCAATCAGTTGAAAGAGTTTATTTTACTCAATCAAACCCCCCTCCCCCTCCCAAAAGTCCTCAAAAAAAACCAACCACTGATCCCAACATCCTTGCAAACTATCATCCAACCTCCCTTTCTTCTCCAAGGTCCTAGAATGCGTTTTGTCACCTCCCAAATCTGTTCCCATCTTCCTGTAACTCCATGTTTCAATTCCTCCAATCAATTTTCCTCCCATGCCAGAGTCCCAAAACAGCTCTTACCAAAGTCTCAAGTAACATACCATGTAACAATGACAAAGGTAAAATTTTCCTCCTCACCTTTCTTGGCCCATCTGCAGCCTTTGACATGGTTGACCACACCAGCCTCCAATGCCTCTTGACTGTCGTCCAGCTGGGTGGGACTGCTCTCACCTGGTCCATTCTTATCTATCTAATCATAGCCAGAGAATCAGTTGCAATGGCTTCTCTCCTGGTTCCAACTCTGGTGTCCCTTCTAAGGATCTATTCTTGGCCCCCCCTATTTCTCAGCTATGTGCTTCCCCTTGGTGACATCATCTGAAAACACAGCATTAGTTTTCACATGTACGCCGACAACACCCAGCTTTACCTCACCACTGCCTCTCTCTCGGCTCCTCCATTATCACAATGCTTATCTGAAATCCGGTACTGAATGAGCAGAAAGCTCCTCCAATGAAATATTGGGAAAACCGAAGCTCTTGTTTGAGACCCCGCTCCAATCTTCATTCCCAAGCTACCAACTCCTACATTCCTCCCTCTGGCAGCAGTCTGAGATTAAGCCAGTCTGTTCACAACATGGGTAACACATCTGATCCGGAGATGAGCTTCTAACCATCACCAGGACCGCCTACTGCCTCCTCCATAACATTGCTCAACTTTGCCCCGATCTCAGTTCATCTGTTGCTGAAACCTTCATTCCTGTTGTCATTGCCTCTAGACTCAACTATTCCAATGCACACCTTGCTGGTCTCCCACATTCTACCCTCTGTAAACTTGAGGCCCTCTAAAATTCAGCTGCCCGTGTCCTATCTCTCAGCAAATCCCATTCCCCAATCACCCCTGTGCTCATTGACCTACAATGGCTCCAGATCTAGCATTTTAAAATTCTCATCTTTGTTTTCAAATCCCTCCATGGTCTCACCCCCTCCCTGGCTCTATAATCTCACAATCCTCCAAGATAACTGCACTCCTCAAATCTGGTCTCCTGTGATTTTAACTGTTCCACCATTGGTGGCCATGTTTTCAGCTGCCCAGGCCCCAAGCTCTGAAATTCTTTCTCTGCACCTTTCCACCTCACTTTCCTCCTTTAAGACACTTTGATTCAGCTTTTGTCATCTGAAATAATTCTCATGATGTGGTTTGGTGTCATACTTTGATTCATACTGCTTCTGTGAAGTGCCTTTGGACACTGTATTTCATTAAAGGCACTATATAAATATAAGTTGTTGTTTGTTTTGAACACCTCCAGTAAATTTCTCCAAAACTTTCTCTGTTTCAAGGAATATGATCCAAGCTTTTCAAGAATATCCAGATAACTGAATTCCCCCATCTCTGGGATAATTCTATTCAATCTTCCCTGCACCCTCTCCAAGGCCTTCACATCCTTTCCAAAGCATGGTGCCCAGAATTGGACACAAAACCCCAGGTGAGGTCTAGCCACTCATTTAGAAGGAGGTTTTAACATAGCGTCCTTACTGTTGCACCCTATATGTCACATATAATGCAAGCATCTTCTGGAGTTTCTGGGATGCTTGGTTGCCTATTTGTTAGTGTTCCTCTTTAAAAAAAGAATTGTCAGACATCATGGAATTGCCACCTGCAGTTACACCATGAAGCTGACTGCAGGACTAACTCAGTCAGCTATACAAATTCCTGAAAATCAAACGCTGGCTCATGTCTGAACTCTATCAAAAGGCAGAGGATGAATGTTCACATTCGTATACAATAAAGGGAGAGATAAATAAGCTACACCAGCACAGTCACACCAGAGGCAATACAGAAATTAGTCTCAGTGTTGAAGGACGAACATTTCAGGACTGGGGAGGGGAGCTGAGGGGAATTTCTTTTTATTCACCAAGTCATTATGATCCGGCACTGCCTGAAAGGGAATTGGATGTGTACTTGAAAAGGAAAATTTTACATGGGGAAAAGAGTGGAGGATGGAGTAATTGGATAGGTCTTCCAAAAGAGTCAGCACAAGCTCAATGGGCTGAATGTCCTCCTGTGCTGTATGATTCTATGAGCCTTTACAAAGTAAATGCAGCGAGGTTTTGTTATAATCGAGTCACTGAGTGCTCAACCTGTGTGAAAATGAGCTGCATGGATCAGAAAGATCCCGGGTTCAATCCCTGATGAAAAACTAGCTGATCCCATAAGACATAGGAACAGAAATTAGGCCATTCGGCCCATCGAGTCTGCTCTGCCATTCAATCATGGCTGATAAGTTTCTCAACCCCATTCTCCCGCCTTCTCCCCATAACCTTTGATCCCCTTACCAATCAAGAACCTATCTATCTCGGTCTTAAATACACTCAATGACCTCGATCTTAAATACACTCACAGCCTTCTGTGGCAATGAATTCCATAGATTCACCACTCACTGGCTAAAGAAGTTTCTCCTCATCTCTGTTCTAAAAGGTTTTCCCTTTACTCTGAGGCTGTGCCCTCGGGTCCTAGTCTCTCCTATTAATGGAAACATCTTCCCCACGTCCACTCTATCCAGACCTTTCAGTATTCTGTAAGTTTCAATCAGATCCCCCCTCATCCTTCTAAACTCCATCGAGTATAGACCCTGAGTCCTCAAATGTTCCTCATATGTTAAGCCTTTCATTCCTGGGATTGTTCTCTCAAACCTCCTCTGGACCCTCTCCAGGGCCAGAACATCCTTCCTGAGATACGAGGCCCAAAAGTGCTCACAATATTCTAAATGTGGTCTGACCAGAGCCTTATAAAGCCTCAGCAGCACATCCCTGCTTTTATATTCTAGTCCTCTCGAAATAAATGCCAACATTGCATTTGCCTTCCTAACTACCAACTCAACCTGCAAGTTAACCTTAAGAGAATCCTGGACTAGGATTCCCAAGTCCCTTTGCACTCCTGATTTCTGAATTCTCTCCCCATTTAGAAAATAGTCTATGCCTCTATTCTTCCTACCAAAGTTCATGACCTCACACTTCCCCACGTTGTATTCCATCTGCCACTTCTTTGCCCATTCTCTTAACCTGTCCAAATCCTTCGGCAGCCTGCAAACTTAGCCAGGATGCCCTCAGTTCCTTCATCTCGATCATTAATGTATAAAGTGAAAAACTGTGGTCCCAACACTGACCCCTGCGGAACTCCACTAGTCACCGGCCATCATTCTGAGAAGGATCCTCTTATCCCCACTCTCTGCCTCCTGCCAGAAAGCCAATCTTCTATCCTTGCCTCTAATAACCATGGGCTCTTATCTTATTGAGCAGCCTCCTGTGTGGCACCGTGTCAAAGGCCTTCTGGAAGTCCAAGTAGATAACATCCATTAGCTCTCCTTTGTCAAACCTACTCGTTACCCCCTCAAAGAATTCTAACAGATTTGTCAGGCATGACCTCCCCTTGATGAAACCATGCTGACTTTGCCTGATTTTACCATGCATTTGCAAGTATTCTTAAATCTCATCCTTAATAATGGACTCTAAAATCTTACCAACGACCGAGGTCAGGCTAATTGGCCTGAAATTTCCCGTCTTTTGCCTCACTCCCTTCTTAAACAGGGGAGTTACATTAGCGATTTTCCAGTCCTCTGGGACCCTCCCTGACTCCAGTGATTCCTGAAAGATCGCCACTAACGCCTCTACTATCTCTTCAGCTATCTCCTTCAGAACTCTGGGGTGTAATCCATCTGGTCCAGGTGATTTATCCACCTTCAGACCTTTCAGTTTTCCTAGCACCTTCTCCTTGGTAATGGCCACCATACTCACCTTTGCCACCCCGACTCTCTTGAACTTTGGGGATGTCACTCGTGTCTTCCACTGTGAAGACTGACGCAAAATACCTATTCAGTTCCTCCACCATTTCTTTGTTCCCCACTACTATCTCTCCAGCGTAATTTTCCAGTGGCCCAATATCCACTTTTGCCTCTCTCTTACTCTTTATATATCTAAAAATAATCTTGCAATCTTCTTTTATATTAATGGCTAGTTTACCCTCATATTTAATCTTCTCCCTCCTTATTTCTTTTTTAGTTGTCCTGTTGGTCTTTGTAGGCTTCCCAATCCCCTGGTTTCCCACTGCTCTTCGCCGCACTGTATGCTTTCTCTTTAGCTTTTATGCTGTCCCTGACTTCCCTTGTCAGCCATGGTTGCCTCGTCCTCCCTTTAGTATGCTTCTTCTTCCTAGGGATGAATTTTTGCTGTGTCTCCCAAATTACTCCCAGAAACTCCTGCCATTGCTATTCCACTGTCTTTCCTGCTAGGCTCAACTCCCAGTCAATTCTGGCCAGCTCCTCCCTCATGCCTCTGTAGTTGCCTTCATTCAACTGTAATACCGTTACATCTGATTCCAGCTTTTTCCTCTCAAATTGCAGGGTAAATTCTATCATATTATGGTCACTTCCTCCTAAGGGTTCCTTCACCTTAAGCTCCCTTATCAAATCTGCCTCATTACACATCACTAAATCTAGGATTGCCTGTTCCCTAGTGGGCTCCACCACAATCTGCTCCAAAAAACCATCTCGTAGACATTCCACAAATTCCTTTTCTTGGGATCCACTACCAACCTTATTTTCCCAGTCTACCTGCATATTGAAATCCCCTATGATCACTGTAACCTTGCCTTTCTTACATGCCTTTTTTATCTCCTGATGTATCTTGTGCCCCACATCCTGACGACTGTTCGGAGGCCTGTACATAACTCCCATTATGGTTTTTTTACCTTTGCGGTTCCTCAACTCTACATCATCTGACCCTACGTCATTTCTTGCTATCGATTTAATTTAATTTCTTACTAACAAAGCAACCCCACCCCCTCTGCCAACCTGCCTACCTTTTCGATAGGATGTATAACCTTGGATATTTAGCTCCCAGTCCTGATCCCCTTGCGGCCATGTCTCCATGATGCCCACCACATCATACCTGCCAATTGCAATTTGCTCCACAAGCTCATTTACCTTATTTCGTATGCTGCGTGCATTCAGATACAACACCTTCCTCCTGTATTTCCCGTCCCCTTTTTCATTGTCGTCCCTTTATCTGATGTGCTTGAAGTTAGGTTCCTAGCCCTTTCCACTCTGTCCTATTTTGTGTTCTGGAGACTTTAATAGCCTCTCCTGGGCTCTCCTTTCTTTTCAGTTTTTTCATAATTTTCCATGAAGTTGAATCCACCCCCTACACACTAACCTGCTACTTTGTTTCCCATTAGTCATACTTCTTAGAGTTTTACCCTTCTCTCCCCCTCACGTTCTAGTTTTAAGTCCTGTTGACCACACTATTTACCCTTTTCGCTAGAACATTGGTCCCAGATAGGTTCAGATGGAGACCGTCCCAACGGTACAGATCCCTCCTGTTCCAATATTGATGCCAGTGCCCCACGAAATGGAACCCCTCTTTCCCACACCACTCCTTTAGCCACGTGTTTACTTCCCTTATTCTCGCGTCCCTATGCCAATTTGCACGTGGCTCGGGAGGTAATCCGGAGATTATATCCCTTGAGGACCAGTTCTTTAATTTAGTTCCTATTTCCTGATAATCCCCAAACAGGTCCTCTTTCCTAGTCTTACCTATGTTATTTGTCCCGACGTGGACCACAGCAACTGGATCCTCCCCCTCCCTTTCCAATATTCTTTCAAGCCGGTCAGAGATGTCCCTCACCCTGGCACGGGGCAGGCAACATACCATGAGGGACTCTCGATCCTGCTTACAAAGGATGCTATCAATTCCCCCATTTCCCTTAATTATAGAATCCCCTACAACTACCAGAAATCCCAGAACAGCAGTATTGACCTCAGCCCTGAGCAAGGAAGGGGATGGATGCTGAAGCCATGTTACCATTCCAAGACACAGCAGGAAGCACAGCAATGATTGCAGAATGGTGCAGGATTCTCTGAAACAAAGCACAGCTGCGCAATTGCCTGATTTTTTTAAAACGGATACACTTTTGATGTGAGCATCACTATCATGACCAGCATACATTACCCATCAGTAGTTGGCCTGAGATTTTAGTTGCTCAACAACTAGCAGCTTTGTCTTCAGCTGTCTAGGCTCCAAACTCTGGAATTCCTGCTCTACACCTCTCGTCCCTTTTTCCTCCTTTAAGGCACTCCTTCAAACCTATCTTCCTGACCAAGCTTTCGGTCAACAGCCTCAATGTTCACTCATGGGGATTGGTGCTACATTTTGATCTAAGATGTTCGCATGAAGCATCTTGGTAGGAGTCTGATGTAGCTCAGTAGCTTGCTAGGCTACTTCAGAGGGTAGAAAATAGTAACTATGTTGCTGTGGAATCATACGTAGGTCAAAGCGGCAATTTCCTTCCCTAAGAAAGGACATTGGTTTACCAGCTGTGTTCATAACAATGGCTTCATGGCCACATATATTGATACCAACTTTTTATTCTTAAAATTCGCCTGATGGGAACTGAACTCACATTCCATCGAATTACTAGTCCAGGCCTAAGGATCACTAACATAACTACTATACTCCAAAAGCATTTGCATGCACGCTGGAATAAAGCTGCAACAATTACATTTCTGCTGAGCTACACAGGGTGTCAAAACAAAACAGGAAATAAGTTTAAAGTAACTATGGGAATCTGAAAGACATCATGGGTGAAAGGGAGTTGAAGCAAGATTAGGCTAAACAGTTAAGAGATAGTGCAAAAAGGTAAGGTTGCAATCAGGATATTTGCTGCAATTTTTGTTTGGGATTTTTAATTGCAAGGGGATGTTAATTATATTATCAACTGGTCTCAGTAATGTCAGGAATTATAAACACACTGTCCTGTGGAGGGCTGCACTGCATCTCTCTGCTAATTGACCTGGAGCACAAGAACGGTGAATAAACCCCAGCAAAGGTTAGCAGCAGTCTCTGCCCTCCTCTCTTATGGATTCCAGCAACTCTCTTTAAGCACATCCAGCTAGCTATTCTTCAAAAGAGATTACAGAAATCCTTCTGGGAGCACTGCCCTTTTTCTGATAACATCACTCCTACCCACACCCCACAATTACCAATACCCATTTCAAAAAAACTGCAGGACATTCTCAACCCAGAAATGAACTACTGACCACGTATCTGTGCGGTCACTAAGACCACTATTTCCAGCGCTGTACCATCACCCAACTCCAACCTTCCCTCAGCTCATAGAAACACAAGATTTATGGTACGGCACAAGAGGCCATTTGGTCCATCATGTCTGCTCCTGAAATCCCCAACCATGCTTTTGTTATCTCTAGAATTAATTATTCCAATGCTTGCCTAGCTGGGCTCCAGTCTGTTGATCACCATCAATTTAAGCTCATTCAAAACTCTCCAGTCCATATCCTAATTTGCACCAAGTCTAGTTCACTAACCTATATTGACTCATGGTACAGCAACCTCTAGATTTTAAAATTCTCCATCTATTCAAACCCCTTCATTGCCTCACCCCTTCCCATCTCTGACACCTTTTTAACCTTGACTGCCTTTATGCCAAAATTAAACGGACGTCCATAGATATACATGATCTACAGTTTACGGGTGACTGCAGTGTTGATCCGACTTTACACAAGATTTACAAGTCACTCCCAATCTCTTCAATTCTGCATACAAAAAACTTGGTCTGTGCTTGAATGTTGCCAAAACTCAAATTGCCCCACACCTTTGGTCAGCCGAATATTCCACCTCCCAAAAATGCTTAAGGACAGATTCTGGAACATGTTGAGCACATCCCATACCTTGGCAGCCGCTTCTCCCCAAAGGGCACCATTGACGAGGAGATCCAATACTGGATCAGCTGCGTCAGTTAGGCTTTCGACAATATACGGCAGTGAGTGTTTGATAACAAAGACCTCCACAAGTTAACAGAAGTCCGAGAGTACAGAGTAGTTGCCATCACCACACTGCTGTACTGTGTATCAGTGACACATAAGAGCACTAGAGAAATTCCATCAACAATCCCTCCACAGCATTCTCCGGATTCAATGGGAGGACCGTCAAACAAGTGCCAGTGTCCTTCTTGAAGCCAGTTCCACAAGCATTCAGGCAAAACTCCTGAAAAGCAACTTCAAATGGACTAGACATGGTGTCAGGATGGCCAAAAACTATCTCCCCCACCAGGTCCTGAGCTTTCAACTCTCAAATGGCCAGCGTTCCAGAGGAGTACAAAGGAAACATTTCAAAGACACTCTGAAGCTTTCCTTGAAGTGCTGCAGTATTGAACTCAATGACCGGGAGGAGCTGAATCAAGTGTTCAGAACGGCATCAAGTCTGTCAAGCTGCATCACTGTGTCACAACGTCTTAATAATGAGGCAGAGCAACGGCAGGGAAGGAAAGAAATGGAAGCCATTCCTGCACTCCAGATCCCAACTACCTCGTGGCACCCATGTGCCATAAGATCTGCGGATCGAGGATCAGCCTGTTCAGTCACATGAAGACCCATAGCAGAAACTCACAACTCTGAATAGACATCAGCCTCAAATCGGGGCACAGCCAACAATGATGACAAATTTTCCCCAACCCTGCAACCTTCAGGGACCTCTGCATTCCTCCAATTCCGGCCTTGTCCATTCCAGATTTTATGTGCTTCATCACCGGTGGCTATACCTTCAACTGCCGAAGCGTTAAGCTCTGGAATTCCCTCCTAAACCTCTCCGTCTCTCTACCCCATCTCTCCTCCTTAACCTCTCTGCCTCTCTACCGTGCACTCTCCTCCTTAACAACTCACGTTAAAACCTACCCCTTTGACCAAACTTTTGGTCACCTGTCCAAATGCTACCTTATACGGTGGTGTCAAATTCTATTTGATGATAGACTTGTGAAGCCTAAAAGCACAATATAAAGTTGTTGCTTGAGAACCACTAATAGCAGTTTGATGCAGAAGCCACCTCAGAGGGCAGTTAAGAGTCAGCCACATTGGTGTGGGGGCTGGAGTCACAAGCAGGTTAGATTGACTAAGAGAAGGCTCCCAAAAATGGGAGGGCATTAGTGAATTAGTTGGATTTTTGACAACCTGACAGCTTCACAGTCACTTTTACTGATACCAGCTTTTTAAACTGGTAGGATTTGAATTCACATTCTATTGGATTAAGAACATAACCACTAAACTACTGTCTGCACGCATGTGTCTTGAATTAAAGACGCACCATGTTCATTTCTGCAGAGTTTCACAGATGTCAAAAATTATAAAACAGAAAATGAATTTGAAGTAACTATGGGAATCTGAGAGACACATGGTGCATGGAGTGGAGCTGCAGCAAGATTTGTCTAATTAAGGCAATTAGAGAAATCTAATTAGGGAAAAAAAAAGCAAAGTTGCTATCCACTATCAGAATGTTTGCTACATTTTGTTTAGGCTTTTTATCGAGAAGGGATGTTGATTATGTTATCAACTGATCTTAGTAATGTCAGGAATTCTAAACACACGTCGCTGTGGAGAACTGCAGTGCATCTCTCTGATTGCTGACCCAGACTCAGTAATAGTCAATAAATCCTGATAAAGATTAGCTGCAGTCTCTTCCCTGGATTACAGGTCTGTGGATTCCAGTGACTCCATATTGCCACATTCAACCAGCTATTCTTCAAAATGGACTAGTCACCCTTTGAGAAGACTGCCTCCTCCTCTAACAGCTCAAACAGCTCACCCCCACCACACCACCCCCCAAACAATTACTACCAACATTTTCAAAAATGTTGAACTGTAGACTGTTTACAACCGGGGCTACATACTTAACCCCAAGTTGACCACATTTCTGCATCATTACTGAGACCACCTATTTCCACCTCCACAACACTGGCCAATTCCACTCCTGCCTCAGCTCATCTGCTGTTGAAATCCATGTCAAGGCATTTATCATCTCTAGACTTGAATACTACAACACTTCTGACCAGCCTCCTATGTCCCCACTCTCCCTTCTACACTTTGCAGCCCGTATGTTAACACAAAATCCTATTCACCTATCACCCCTGGGCTTACTGACCTACAATGGCTCCTAGTTAAAGCAATGCCTAGATTTTAAAATTCCCATTCTTGTATTCGGTGATCTCCTCCAGCCCTACAATCCTCCAAGATATCTGCAATCCTCCCATCCTGGCCTCTTACTCATCCCCAGTTTTCACTGCAGCATCATGGGCAACCACGCCTTCAGCTGCTGAGGCTCTAAGATCTGGAATTCCCTCTCTAAATCTCTCTGCCTTTGAGATACTCCTTAAAATCTGCCCATTTCAGCAAGGTTTCAGTCATTTGTCTTAATATTCCTAATTAGGCAACTCAGTGTCAAATTTTGTTTGACAACATTCCTGTGAAGTGCCTTGGGACATTTTATTACATTAAATACTAATTACGTTAGATGTTGAAGCAGGTAGCAAGGCCTGGACAACATTCAGGCTTGGGCTGATAAGTGGCAAGTAACATTTGTGCCACACAAGTGCCAAATAATGATCATCTCCAACAGAGAGAATCCAACCATCCCCCCTTTGACATTCAATGGAATTACTGAATTGCTGATTGGAATCGCTGAATCCCCCACTATCAACATCCCGGAGGTTACCATTGACCAGAAACTGAACTGGACCAGCCATATAAATGCTGTGGCTACAAGAGCAGGCCAGAGGCTAGGAATCATGCGACGAGTAACTCACACAAGCCACTCAGTTGTATTCAAGAAGGTGGCTCGCAACCACTTTCTCATGGCCAGTTTAGGGGCGGGTAATAAATGCCGGCCTGGTCAGTGATACTAACATCTTGTGAATGAAGTGCTTTGAACTGAAAACAGCAAGTCTAATCCCAAACTCTGTTCCCATCTGGCACCAAGTAGGATAAATCATCAGGACACGGCTGAAGGAAGTGAATATGGATTTATCACACAGGAGACTGCCAGGAGAGGATTAAGGGCATGGAATGAATGGGAGGGTAACCAAGGGTATTAAAACCTGGTGCAGGGGAGAGGAAAGAAAGAAAATGTCCAATCGAAAAACCAAAGGAACGGGATTGCTCTGGGCTTTCATGGCACCGTCCTGTTCGAGGCAGCTATCAGCACCATCCAATCATGGACAACCCCTGCAATGTCAGCCTGACTCCAGTACACTCCAGCCAGCATCCACCCTATATATTGAGGCAACCGAGAGGTTATGGAGCAGATTCATTCTAATGGTGCGGATATACAGAGAAAAAACTCAAAAGTTGGAATTGTTCTCCACCAGAACAGTACAGATTTTGGGTGGCTGGATAAATAAGTATGATATTATAATAGGTTGGAATGGAGTAGTTGAAAATGATTGAAGGGTCTTTAACATGGGGATATAGGAATAAAACTATGGATTGTGAGGCTGTGAGATTCAGTCTTGGAGTTAGCGACTGGAACAGAGATTGTGAGTCAACATTTAAGAATAGGTTAGCTAGGTGGTTGAGGGAAAGGATAAAGGGATATGGGAACTGGGTAGGCTTGTGGAATCCCAATTATTGCCTCTGTGAGGATAAACAATAGACTGAATGTTGTCATTTCTATTGTAATTCTGTGTCTGACCTGAATCAGTCTGTGAATAGTTTCCACAGTAAGCGCAGCCTACGTAATCCCAGCAGAAACCTACTCATTATTACTCTCCTTTCAATAAACTTCTCTCAGCAATGTCACAACGCAGGACATACTGCCACACAGTGGCCAAGCTACAAATTGAAGCAGTTAACACACTCATATCCACCAGCACAATCGAAGCATGATCCCCCCCACCCCACCTACTGATTTGGGTTTGGACTGGGGAGGGAGGAAATTGTCCTCTTTAGCAAATTTATGTTCCACCATTCAACTAGTCACGCATACACATCAACCTTCGCCTTCCCCCTTCAGACTCTGACTCTGCTTGTTGTCCGTTCCACCACAAGGCACTGTTCTTGCAGGTTGACACGCTATTGCACTTTGCAACTTTTTCCTCAAAACACTTCATCATGCTGCCTCTCGCTCTCTCTCTCTCCCTGCTTCTAGGTCTCTCTAAAACCTCACTCTTAACATAGGATCAAAATTTCCACATCAACTAATCTTTCCTCAAGCTCAGCCTCCTCTTCCTTGTTAAGATGCTCAGGTCATTCTCCTAAATGGTAACATAAAGATACAAGTTGCTGCTCAGGAGAGGGATGGGTAACAACTTGCATTTATATAGCACCTTTAACATAGCAAAATATCCCACGGCACTTCTCAGGAATGATTAATAAAATTTGATACTGAGCCACATATTAGAACAGATAAACGAAAGTTTGGTCACTTTGAACATTCACTCCCTCCACCACCAATGCACAGTAGCAGCAGTGTGTACCATCTACAAGATGCACTGTAGCAACTTACCAAGTCTCTTTCGACAGCACATTCCAAACCCACGACCTCTATCACTTGGAAGGACAAGGGCAACGGGTGCACGGGAACACCACTGTCTGCAAGTTCCCCTCCAAGCCACACACCATCCTTGACTTGGAAATATATCGCCGTTCCTTCACTGTCGCTGGGCCAAAATCCTGGAACTCCATTCCTAACAGCACGGTGGGTGTACCTGCACCACATGGACTGCAGCGGTTCAAGAAGGCAGCTCACCACCACTTCTCAAGAGCAACTAGGGATGGGCAATAAATGCTGGCCTGGCCAGCGACATCCACAACCCATGAAAGAATAAAAAGGGTAGGCTTTAAGGAGCAATTAGAAGGAGGTGAGACAGGTAGAGAGGCAGAGCGGTTGAGGAAGGAAATTTCGGAGCTTTAGGCCTTGGCATCTGAAGACACAGGTTCCAATAGTGGGGCAAAGATATGGAGAATGAACAAGATTCCAGATTCAGATGAGTGTAGATATCTTGGATATCTCCTCACAGCGAAGCTCTTTGCTCGACAAAAGAGCATAATTTCACACACCGCTATAGCTTTAACCAAAAATTGTTGTACAATTACCTAACCAAACCCTGCACAAACATTAGACCACATTGAGGGTGGCACTTGTTCCCTTCTACCACAAACAATGAATTCAGTCCAACATGACTGGAACTCATGCCAACTAGTGTCACTGCGACCTCAACAGTTGAAGGCTTCAAGCTATACTTAGCTCAATAAGTATAATCATCAGGTCCCTCCTAACCAATCACAGACTTCTGGACTCACTTCAGGGATTCCTCTTTGTGCTGCTTCACTTTCTCACACTCAATGCCAATAACATACGGTCCATATACAGCAGGGTTACATGGCAGTTCTAGCTTTGACAGGGAACTGAGGTGAGTGCAATAACAAGGTGGTAGCTCCCCAGAGAAAGGATTCCCTACAGGATTTATTTGCGACAATCTTCTATTTATGGCGCTTCATTCTGGTTTCCCAACAAGTGGAAACATCAACCTTACCGAACTCCTTCATAAATTTAAGGACAATCAGATCAACCCTCAACAGAAAAGAGCCCCGGCCACTTCAATCTTCCCTTCTAGATATAACCTCTCAGTTCCAATGTCATCCTTGTAAATCTTTTTTTGCACTTTCTCCAGTGCCTCTCTATACTTTTTTGTAAGATGGAGAATAGAAGTGTGCACAGTATTCCAAGGTTCTATGTAAGTTTAACATTAGCTTTCACTCAGACAAAAGAAAGTTCCTTTGCAGTAAAATTGGCTAAGTAGCATTGAAGTGTATGTTGAATGAAGTAAAACCTGCACAAAAGAAAAACAGAATTACCTGGAAAAACTCAGCAGGTCTGGCAGCATCGGCGTAGAAGAAAAGAGTTGACGTTTCGAGTCCTCATGACCCTTCGACAGAACTGTCGTAGGGTGATGAGGACGCGAAACGTCAACTCTTTTCTTCTACACCGATGCTGCCAGACCTGCTGAGTTTTTCCAGGTAATTCTGTTTTTGTTTTGGATTTCCAGCATCCGCAGTTTTTTGTTTTTATCTCTGAGGTAAAACCTGCATTCATTTCTTAAGGCTGTTTTAGCATCATTGTGATAAACGCTCCCTCTAGTGGCCTGGTGAAGAATATATGTGAGCTGAATTCCCTCCCTCAGCAGTGTTGTCCAAGCCACTCACCATATGTGGTAAATTGAGCAGAAGTGTAGCAAGTTGATTCTCTGCATCAGGGAATTAGGACCATGCAGCAGCCCATTCAATTGAGGACACGGTTCCAGACTCCATCTTACACAAATCCATGGTCACGTCAGAAGTAATTAGAAAATGCTTCAGGAAAAACCTTCTTTAAAGTTAATGGAGCCATCATGGTGTGTGATGAACTGGAAGCTCCAAGAGTCATATTGGACTCAAAACATTAACTCTGTTTCTCTCTCTACAGATGCTGCCAGGCTTGCTGAGTTTTTCCAGCATTTTCCGTTTTTATTCCCCTGCTCTTCATTGAAATAGTGGCAATGGGACTATTAATATCTACCTGAGAGGGCAGGCCTTGGTTTAACATCTCATCTGAATGACCAGCAGCTTTAACAGTGGAGTACTCCCTCGGTACCGCATGGGAGTGTCAGTATGGATTATGGGGTCAAGTGTCTGGAGCGGGACTTCAACCTGAGGCTCACTCGGAGTCAAAGATACCCACTGAGCCAAGCTGGAACCCTGTAGCTATTAAGGAAGTGTAAAAACCACATATCAATCATGAGCAATCAGCAAAGCCCTTGATAAAGAGGAGCTGTTGAACCCAGTCATTCATAAGACAGTTGGTGCATTCACTGTGTGAAGAAGCTCAAAATGCTTACTTAAATTGGTAGTCGCAGTTCAGGAACTACAGTTCCTGGAGGGCCTCGGACCTTCTATGCATGCGTCAGCCCGGAAAGGGCCGCATATGCACAGTTGGCGGTTTTTACATTCTTTAGACCAGGAACCAGCCCTGCACACATGCCCAGAAGAAAAGGAAAGAGAGAAGTGAAATGGCCCAAAACTGCTGGTCAGGCGTCCTGGAACCGGAGCGCCATTTGAGAGAAGGTGTCCCAGGGAGCAGGATACAGGGAGGGGGCCAGGCAGAAGGTCACAAGCCAAGAAGAAGGTCCCAAACCAGAGAGTGGAACAGAAAGAGGTGCCATGAGAATGTCTCAGGCACAAAAACAGGGATCAGAAAGAGGTCATGGAAGAAAGGCCCAGGTGAGGGACAAAGACAGAGATCAGAAACAGATCCTGTTAAGTAAAGTTGAGAGAAAAGAGTAGAGAAATAGGCTCCGAGTTGGACACCGAGCTACAAGTAGCAGACTTGAAGTGAAGCAAGTTTGAGAGGAGCCTAGAAGATCCAAAAGGGCAGCCATAGGTTGGTGACTCCTTACTGCAGGACTTTGGAGCAGTGACGTTCTGCTTGGCAAGGGCGAAGATCTGAAAGTGTGCTTGGAAGGTGAAGCTTGAGTGAACTCAAGGTCCAGGGGAAAGGAATGTCGGGAGGCGAGATTGAAACCCTGGAGATGGATCCTTCTCAAAGCTGTCCAAGTGGGAGCGACATTTGGAGAGAATTCCAAGGTGGGCTCCTCAAATGTGGAGATTGGAAACCCTCGTGAGAAAGACACAGTTTTAGTGAGACTGTTTGGCTCACCGTGTGACAAATGTCTAGATGGGTTGTTTAGAAATCCAAAGAATCTGCTTCGGTCACATCTGTCATTTACTTTGGAGTGCGGAGTGTCTGACCACAGTTCACCAGTTGGTTCACATGTACCACATGCTTACCGTGAATATTAAGAGTATAAGGTAGGTATAGTAGATTGTTTTATCTTTCCAAATTTGTATTTGTTTATAAAGATATAGCTGGGCTGAAGGAATAGTGAACATTTGAATCATTTTCTTCTGTTTGTGTTGAGATCTTTCCAACCTTTTTATAGTTCATTTTCCTTGTTTAATTAATGTTTCATTCTGTGATGTAATTCATCAACAAACTTCTGTGAATTTGTTCAGTAACTTTCCTCTAAATTCTAAAAGGAAAACAAAGTTAGGACCTATCAAGCTAGGTTTCATTCTGGGATCTGAATTGGCCAGTATTAATATCAGCTGAGAACGTACCAACTGCCAGTGTAGAACCAGTTGATAAGGACCAAGAAAGTCGCAGGTCTGCAACTTGGTCTGTGTTAAATTATATGATTTTCATTATGGCAGTGGGGACAGCAACTGGCTTCAGCACACACACACACACACACACACACATATATTCTCGGAGTAATTAGGGTTTAGGATAGGGTTGATTAGTAGAAGCTCTTTGCAGTTTTTCTACTCCTTAGTCAGAAGGAGCTGCACAACTGGTGTCAGCGTCCACTTGTTTCCCAGGTGATTCCAAACAGGGGGTTTGAACCTGGGAATCTGTGTGTGTGTGCCTGGCTCATTTATCATTAAGCAAATCCACGCTTATAGATTCATCCACCAAAAGGTACAGCAATGAAAACAGGAGGCACGTACCTGGAATGTAGATCTTCTGTCATTGTAACATCGCTTTCGTTTGCCTCGTACTCAATGTTCATGCAATCTGGAGCAAACTTCACCTTCCTGCTCTTTTCAGGCAAGTTGGCATTGAGGTTAGAGGACAGTTTTTTCTCCTGCCCACTCGGGACCTGCCCTCTCTCTCGCTCCAACAGCCTTTCTGCGCAAAGGTCATCCGCTGCCTCATGGTACCATCTGAAATCTTGAGGCTTCTGACTGCTTCGGCTGCCTGTATAAAGACAGGGGTGCTTCTTCTGGGGGTAGTCCTGGGCAGATGTGCCATCTGCCATGTTATCCACCATCAGCGTGCCAGCAGCGGGAAGCCAGTCAGAGCAGGTAGCGCTTTCGCACGAGGTGCCAACCTGTCGTACGTACCCCTTGAAACAAGAGCCACTGTCAACGTCGCTCTCAATTGCATGTAAAGCCAGGCTAGATCCAGAGGCCCGTTTAATCAGGCGCTTTTTGGAGGAATCCTGCACACGTGGAAAAAGTCAATAGAAAAGATTATTCAAGGGTTAGAGCATCTGAGGATTAGTCTAACTCCAGTCCTGGGTGTGTTTGGGTTAGTTTAACTCCAGTCCCGGGTTAGAGCATGCAAGGGCTAGTCTAACTCCAGTCCCAGGTTAGACCGTGCGAGTCTTAGTCTAACTCTAGTCCCGAGTTAGAGCGAGCAAGGGTGAGTCTAACTCCAATCCCGGGTTAGAGCGTGCAAAAGTTAGTCTAACTCCAGGGCCAGGTAAGATCTTGCAAGGTTAGTCTATTTGAGGGCTGCAAGGGTTAGCACATTCCAGGGTTAACGTGCACCAATGTTACAGTCTCGGTACAGAAGTAAGGGTGTTTGGTCTTGGGTCCAGAGCTTTACATGTTCATCAAAGTGAGCAATGCTGGAGAATCAAACACAATCTAAATGTGTAATAATGAGACCACACCTGGTCTCAGCATTAAGTATTGCCAGGTTAGGTTCAGCATTGATTAAGTGAAGAATAAAACACCCTCAACCCTGTCTCAACAAAATGGCCCATCCCCATACTGAGAAGTCTAGCCTGGACTGCACATGTCCTCTCTAATTGAGATTACCAGTCCAATGTCAATTAGAAGCATTTTCCTGCTTTGCGTTTACACCATCAGAACTGAATTAAGACTGTCTAAACTCATTTTAATAAAACCTCTGTAACCAGGAATCGGAGATTGCTCAAGGCTGGATCTGGACTCTGGTCTGCCGATTTGGATCCTATGTCCAACCCACTCCTCGCCTTTGTTAACCATGACAAATTATTGCTCCTTGTCCAGTTCAGAGGACCAAAGGACACAGCTTGCCCTTGAATCGGGTGATGGCAGGAAGAATAGAAAAGCGGTATACTATTTAAATGGGGGAAGACTGCAGAACTCGGTGGTACAAAGGGATCTGGGTGTCCTGCTATATGAATCACAAAAAATGAGTATGCAGGTACAGCAAGTGATTAGGACGGCAAATGGAATGTTGGCATTTATTGCAAGGGGAATGGAATGTAAAAGTAGGGAAGTTTTACTACAGTTGTACAGGGCCTTGGTGAGACCACATCTGGAGTAGTGTATGCCGTTTTGGTTTCCTTATTTAGGAAAAAGATATAATTGCTTTAGAAGCAGTTTAGAGAAGGTTCACTGGACTCATTCCTGGGACGAAGGGGTTGTCTTAAGAAGAAAGGTTGAACAGGATCGGCCAATACCTACTGGATGTTTAGAAGAATGAGAGATGATATTATTGAAACATATAAGATCCTGAGGGGATTTGATAGGGTGAATACCCAGAGGGTGTCTCCTCCTGTGGGGGAGACTAAAACTAGAGGACATAGTTTAAAAATAAGAGATCTCCCATTTAAGACAAATGAGGAGAAACTTTTTCTCCCAAAGGGTCGTTGGACATGTGGAATTCTCATCCCCAGAAAGTCATGGAGGCAGGGTTTTTGAATTTATTTAAGGTGGAGTTAGACAGATGTTTGTTAGGCAAGGGATTCAAGAGTTATGGGGAGATGGGGGGGCAGACAGAATAGTGGAGCTGAGACCACAACCAGATCAGCCATGATTTTATTGAATGGTGGAGAAGGCTTGAAGGGCCAAATGACCTACTTCTGCTCCTATGTTCCTAAAAACCTAGCCTGACATTCCAGTGCAGTACTGAGGGAGTGCTGCACTCTCATAGGTTCCATCTTCCTAATGAGGATTAACTATGGCAACTAAGATGTAACTAACAGTTGCTACACTTACTGGAAAAGAGTTGGGAATAGTAACAGACTGAGCAATTATTGTATCCAGTCTGGAATTACAGATAAAACATGATACTGAGAAAAGTTGCTGAATTGGTACAGTCTGATGGCATCATTGTAAAGTGTTATAATGTATGATCAAACCTTGAATAGATCTCTCTTGTGGCTTGGTGACCTGAGCAGCATTCAAACTCCTGGAAACAATGCAGTGAAGCACGGACACAACAGTCCAAATGGCCTTCTTCTGTACTATGACAATTCTGTGATGAGACTTTTAACCCGAGGTCTGGTCTGCTCTCTAAGGTAAATGTAAGGGTCCCGTGGCACTGTTAGAATAGAGAGGAGTGGAGCTCCTGACAACATTCCTGGTCAGTACTAATCCCTCAATCAGTAACACTAAAAATAATCTGATTTTCTGGACATCACCTTGCTGTGTTTGGGAACTTGCTGTGGACAAATTGGCCGCTGCGTTTCCCACTCTACAGCAGTGACTACATTTCAAAGGTACTTTATTAGCCGTGAAGCGCCGTGGGACACCCTGAGTCCATGAAAAGGTGCCATAAAAATACGAGCCTTTCTTTTCTTTATTTGGGTAAATGACTGAAGGGCTTCCAGTCTTGGTGGAATTGTGTTATACTGAAAATCACCATCCTCAAGTGAAATGGGGAGAATAATGCAGGGAGGAAGCAAAAAGCAGTGTAGTCACGTTCCGGGATCCAGATGGAATATTGTTAGGATGTCAACCAAGTGATAAAGTGATCACCTACCTCCTGTACTGTGCGGATTGGGCCAGACATCATGCCACGTACAATGCGACCTGACCGTGGTCTCGGTGACTCCATATTTGTTCCTCTGGTCTCCACAGGAAATACACCGGCCCTGGAAGAATCTGATGAAAGGATGTTAACAGGAAGGAGTCCTGGTTCACCTCCTGAAGAGCACCCATTCCGACCAGGAGATCTATCTTTCTTCTTCAATGAACTCTGTAGAGTCTTGGAAGAAGGCACTGGCATACAGGCCAAACCGGCTGAATCATTAGGGAACCTAGAAATTGAACAGAGTCTTGGTCAGGAATGTTATGCTAATAAAATATAGTCAACTTTGACCCATAACTACGAAGAGAAAGGCAGAGAAGCGCAACTAATCAGGTAGCTCTTTCAAATGTGAAACTTTCACTTTCACATTACACCTGATAGGGTCCTTGGTTCGATTCAGGGCGGAAGCGTTCTGTTTAGCAAATGGCTTCTTAGCGCAGTGGCAGCACGTCAGTCTCATAATCTGAACGTCTTTAGTTCAATCCTCGGAGAAGACAGCAAATCCTGAACAGCTTTAAGCATTAGGGATGGGCAATAAATGCTGACCTAGCCAGTGACGCCCACGTCTCTTGAAAGGATACAAAAAATATCGCTCTGGTGCAATAAGTTAGTGTGCTCAGCAGGTCTGGCAGCATCAGCGGAGAAGAGCAAAGTTGACGTTTTGAGTCCTCATGACCCTTCAACAGACCCGTCAACTTTGCTCTTCTCCGCCAATGCTGCCAGACCTGCTGAGTTTTTCCAGGTATTTCTGTTTTTGTTTTGGATTTCCAGCATCCGCAGTTTTTTGTTTTTTATATTATATAAGTTAGCGTGCTCGGCTGTCAACTGAAAAGTTGATGGTTCAAGACCACACAGGGATGAAGATGGGAGCTCGACAAGAGATGGGAATAAACAGTTACAATGTTAGATTTGGATGAGGAAAAATAGGAGGAAATGTGGTCAGAGCATAAATGTTGGCATGGACAAGTTGGGCCAAGTGACCTATTCGTGTGCTATATAAAGAGCTGGCAAGGCATAAATGTTCTCTGTACTGCATCATTCTATGAATGAACAGGTTTTTTTTAAAAAAACAAATTGCTTGTCCGCAGCACCAAATTATTCCAGTTTGCGTATATTAAAATACAATGAGTTGGACCTATGCACACACAAAATTACTCACAAGTGTATATTTCAACAAAACATCAAGTGGAGGTATAATGGCTGCTTAGGCACTATGAGGTTAATGGAGCAATACTGAAGTTGGATAAATATATGTCTTAGAATGCGACTGCAGTTAGGGGAACAGAGCGATTCCAAATGATCAAAAGGGATGCGATGCTTTTGTCCTACTGGAACCATGGAAAAATGACTGGAGAATGGGAAACTTTCCTTAAAAATATACACAAAGATGAAACGGAAGTTGTCAACAATGACTGCACTCAGTGTCACTGATGCATGGCAACATCCTCACTGAAGAGGTGGCAACTGACTTGCAATCAATCGCATAATGAACAACACTAGGGGAAGAGGGTGGTGTAGTGGTAATGTTATGACCCCAGCCAATGCTAATTGCTGTGCAAACCAAATCCCAGAGAGAAACTTGGCTACCGGGCCATACCCACTTTCTGTATTCTGAAAACGAGTTGTTTTGTACTGATCTCAGCAGTAAGAAGCCCAGCAAAACTTTTAGGATGTTAAAAAATAAAAGTAAAAGTTTTGTTAACAGGAATAAAAGAAAACTTAAGCACACAAGATTACAGTTACACAATTAAGCTAAGTCTTACAAAACATTCCCCCTAAAAGACTCTCTAATCGGTCAGAACCGCAAGTAAACGCCTTCCAAGCAACACTCCTTTATAGATGTTTAACTATAAAAACCCAGTAATATTATTTTTTATTCATTCATGGGATGTGGGCTTCACTGGCTAGGCCAGCATTTATTGCCCATCCCTAGTTGCCTTTGAGGAGATGCTGAGCTGCCTCCTTGAACCGCTGCAGTCCATGTGGTGTAGGTACACCCACAATGCTGCTGGGAGCGAGCTCCAGGATTTTGACCCAGCAACAGTGAAGGAATGGCGTTATAGTTCAAAGTCAGGATGGTGTGTGGCTTGGAGGGGAACTTTCAGGTGATGGTGTTCCCATTTATCTGCTGCCCTTGTCCACCTAGATGGTAGTTTGGTTTGGTTTGGAAGGTACTGTCGAAGGAGCCTTGGTGAATTCCTGCAGTGCACCTTGTAGATGGTACACACTGCTGCTACTGTGCATCGGTGGTGGAGGGAATGAATCACAGATGCCAATCAAGCGGGCTGCTTTGTCCTGGATGGTGTCATGCTTCTTGTGTGTTGTGGGAGCTGCGCTCATCCAGGCAAGTGGAGAGTATTCCATCACACTTGTGCCTTGTAGATGGTGGACAGGCTTTGGCAAGTCAGGTGGTGAGTCACTCGTCACACAATTCCTAGCCTCTGACCTGCTCTTGTAGCCACAGTATTTATATGGCTAGTCCAGTTCAGTTTCTGGTCAATGGTAACCCCTAGGATGTTGATAGTGGAGGATTTAGTGATGGTAATGCCATTGAAAGTTAAGGGGCAATGATTGGATTCTCTCTTGTTGGGGTGGTCATTGCCTGGCGCTTGTGTGGCATGAATATTACTTGCCACTTGTCAGCCGAAGCCTGGATATTGTCCAGGTCTTACTGCATTTGGGCATGGATACTGCTTCGGTGTCTGAGGAGTCGCGAATGGTGCTGAACATTCTGCAATTATCAGCGAACATCTTCACTTCTGACCTTATGATGGAAGGAAGGTCATTGATGAAGCAGCTGAAGATGGTTGGGCCAAGGACATGGGCCAAATGGCCTATGAAGACACTCAGTTTAAGGGCAATTAGGGATGGGCAAAAAATGTTGGCCTTGTCATCAATGTCCACATCCAATCAAAGAATAAAAAAAAGCAACATAATTCCCATCTCTAAACTGGTTTGTGATTGCAATATCAGCTTGGAGAGTTGTGGTGGTGCTAAGTATGGGAATTGGCTGGCGTGTTTTGACATGTCTCTTGCTAGATAATCATCCTGCAATCAAGTTACCAAAGCCTTAATTTAGCCAGTTTTGCAGAAAACTACTGCCTCTGCCACATGCTGATGAAACATATTTCAACGGTGCCACGTAAATCTCATCCACCATAAGCCTCAAGATTTACACAAATCTACAGAATGGAAAGAGGCCATTCAGCTCAACTGGTCCATGTTGATGTTTTTGCTCCACATTTGCCTTCTCCCACCCTACTTCAGCTAACCCCTATCAATATATTCTTCCATCCTTTTCTGCCTTATGTATTTAAGTAACTTGCTCTTAATGCACCTATGCTATAGGCCTCAGCTACTCCCTCTGGTAGAGAGTTCCACATTCTAACCAGTCTCTAGATAAAGAAGGCTTTCCTGAATTCCCTATTGGGTTTATTCGTGCCTTTCTTATACTTATGAACACCTAATTTGGACTTCCCAACAAGCGGAAACATCTCTATGTCTACTCCATCAAACTTTTTCATAATTTTCAACACCTCTATCACCTTAGCTTTCTCTTTTCTAAAGAGATTCTAACCTTTTGCGGTTATAACCATACGGTTCTGATATCATAATTTAACCTCCAACATTATCATCTTCTTGTTACTAGCCCATTTACCATGGAGAAAATCAAGGCCACTTTTCCAGTATTATAAAGCAATTGTCATGCACCAGAATCAGACTTATTGTACCTGCAAGGCTCTGATTTATTCATGTCGTGAAATGCTACACTTCCACCTTTGTCCTCATCAGAAAGGTCGTAGATATTGACAAAGGTACTGTCAAAACGCACTGCTGTTGCTCTTTGGCTTACTATAGCTGGTGCTCGAAAATTGTCCCGTGCCACAACCTTCGTGTTCTCATTAGTGTCCAGGAAGTATTTTGTGATAATCTCGAGCATTGTCTTTAAAGGCATCACTTGGGCCTGCAAAATAGTTTTTTAAAAAGATGCAACGTTCACTATGGTTGCTGAGTCAACAATCATCATTGCAAAGTATAACATTCATGGGTCTCAAAAATAAATCACCCACAAATAGTTTTTGGCCTATGCACATCCCTCTAATTCTAGCCTCTTGTGAGTTCCTGGTTACCTTTGACCTCTCCATTCGCAGCCCTTCAACTGCCTTGGTCCCAAACTCTGGAATTCCCTCAACAACAACAAATTTTTATATAGAACCTTCAACATAATGACACATCCCAAGGAGCTTCGGAGGCATTATAAAACTTAATGTATTTATTACAAAATTTGAGAGTAGATATTAGGAACAGGTGACCAAAGATTAAGTTTAAGTAGTTCAGTCTCAAATTTTGTTTGATAATACTCCTGTGAAGGGTATTGCAATGCTTTTTTGCTATTTTAAAGGCACTTTCAATCACTCCAAAAAAAGCATGCTTGGCTCTTTCAAACTTTATCTTCATCACTTAGCTTGATGCAGAGTAAGTCGTCAAAAGATATATTTCTCTGTCCATGTTAAGACCGTTATTGATTTCCATCTACCCATACTCCAGGAGGGATACAAAATCTGAACGCTATTCAGTTCCTTGGTTTGCTAATCATACTTGAAGAATGTAGGGACAAACAAATCGCAAACACATTTGGAAAAACTGGTGGAAGAGTGGGGAACCAATGAAAAATAGAAAACAATGAAAAGTAGAAAACCTGATGTGCTCATCACCAGCTATAGGTTCAGCCATCTGGACAACCTAAATGATAGAATGTTACAATCACACTTCGAAAGGTGCACAGGTAGTCTATCTCTAGTTCTTGACTCGGTCACAAAATACATAGACTAGTTAATTTGAAAAGCGATTACTCTATGTCAAGAGGCTATGCACACAGAAGTGGAATCTTAATGCTCCATAGCTGTTAAGATTCTAACCATATCACACCCTTAACCAAGGACTTGGCACTTAGAAGGGTCTGTAACCAGAGGGCACAGATTTAAGGAAATTATCTAAATAAAAAAAAGGAAGATGGTGTTGGTGAGGGAACCTTTTTATCCATCAAAACAAACTTGTTCTGATCGAGAATGCACTGGCTTTAGGGCAGTGGAACGCAAATTCAGTGGTCGCATTCAAAAAGGGAATTGGATAAATACTTGAAGAGGAGAAAACTGCAGGGCTATAAGGAAAGAACAGGGGCGAGACTCTTCAAAGAGTCAGCAGAGGCACGATGTGTGCCAAAAGGCCGAATTCTGTGGTGTGGGATTCTATGAAGTCATGTAAGCTTGCTTTCAATATTGTGGCAGTGGGAAGTGTATTTTGCCACTGTTTTACCGGTACAGACAAGCCCTGCAACCCCTGCAAGTAAGCTTGCAACAGAGTTCTGTATCATCAAATGAATGAAGACTCGATGGAGTTTAGAAGGGTGAGGGGGCATCTGATTGAAACTTACAGAATATTGAAAGGCCTGGATAGAGTGGACGTGGGAAAGATGTTTCCATTAGTAGGAGAGACTAGGACCCGAGGGCACAGCCTCAGTGTAAAGGGAAGACCTTTTAGAACAGAGATGAGGAGAAAATTCTTTAGCCAGAGAGTGGTGAATCTATGGAATTCATTGCCACAGAAGGCTGTGGAGGCCAGGTCATTGAGTGTATTTAAGACCGAGATAGATAGGTTCTTGATTGGTAAGGGGATCAAAGGTTATGGGGAGAAGGCGGGAGAATGGGGTTGAGAAACTTATCAGCCATGATTGAAAGGCGGAGCAGACTCGATGGGCCAAATGGCCTAATTTCTGCTCCTATGTCTTATGGTCTTAAGACAGTGCACAAAAGCCATCACTGATCGCATGGATTTTGATGTTCGTTCCAGCTCCTGCCATTCATTCCGCAAGTTAAGTACAATCCTTCTTCACCTTGTTCTGTTTGTAAAGTGATTCCAGGTGCAGCACTTTCTTCAGTTCATTTCGGGTGTTAATGCTGCCCTCTGTGCGTGGAAGCTCCTGGTCCATGGCAGAAATAGTCTTCTTTAAACCCTGCAGGAATGGGAAGAGAAAATAATTCGGCTGCAGAAACATTTTCTTTTCCCTTCTTACTGGGAGAAATGTCAGAGTTCAGTCACAGTTATTTGCCACATGCAACATCCAGGGGTAGTAATACTAGAGAGAACTTTTTCTGCGCAATGTTCGAGTCTCAAACTCCCTTATACTTCACAATTTATAACCAATGCAGTGCTGCCACACAAATCACAAAGGTCACCTCCCACACAATCCTCAATGCTACCCAGTAGACTTGCTGCAAAGTGCATGATGAAAAAAAGGATGCAGGCTTAGCTTTGAGACTCCTACTTAACATTCAATCATATAGTCAGAATAGCCATCAGCCACGAGCCACGAGCCAGTACTTCAGCCTTCAGCAAGTCTTCCTGCAATTATGTAAGGCCTTGGTGAGACCACACCTGGAGTTATGTGTACAGTTTTGGTCTCTGTACCTGAGGAAGGATATATTTGTCTTAGAGGACATGTAACAAAGGTTCAATAGATTCATTCATGCAATGAGAATTCTCCTATAAGGAGAATTTGAGTAGAATGGACATGTACTCAAGAAGATTGAGGGTTGTTCTTGTTGAAATATATGTGATTCTGAGGGCTTGATTAGTCAGATACTGAGAGGCTATTTCCCCTAGTTCTCAAACAAATGGGGGGGAACAGCTGGAACTTTCACAGGAAGACTTGGATTTATATAGCACCATATGTGCGCTCAGCTTCACAGCCAATGAAATACTTTCTGAAGTGTAGTCACTGTTGTAATGTAGGCTACTTAGGACAGAAATGGAGAGAGATTTCTTCACTTAGTGGCATGTGAATCTTTACAATTCTGTACTCGAAAGCACTGGGAATGCTCAGTTCAGTACATTCAAGGCAGAAGTCAATGGATTTTTGAACTTAAAAGGGAATCAAAATGGACATGGGGATCAGGTGGGAAAAGTAGAGCTGAGGTCAAAGATCTGCCATGATCTCTCTGAATTTTGGAGCAGGCTCGAGAGGCCACATGGCATACCCCTGTTCCTACTTTCTGTGTTCCTACATTCAGAAAAAATGTGGGGAGATGGTGGCATAGTGATAATGTCACTGAACTGGTAATACAGAGACCCAGGCAAACGGCTCTGAGAACATGAGTTCAAATCCCAGCATGGCAGCTAGTGGGAATTTAAATTCAATTAATAAAAAATCTGGTACTGAAATCTAGTCCCAGTAATAATGACAAGGAAACTGTCATCAATTGTTGTAAAAGCCCATCTGCAAATCTGCCATCCTTACCCAGTTTGGTTTATATGTGACTCCAGATCCACAGCAATGTGGTTGATTCTTAACTACCCTCTGAAATGGCCTAGCAAGTCACTCAGCTCAAGGGACAACAAATGCTAGCCTTGCCAGCAATACTCACATCCCATGAAAGAATGAAGAAAAAAATAACTGGAAGGAGAAAAAAAGTCTACAATGATCTCTCAAATTTGAGCTGGCACAGACCACACAACACCAACTTAATACCCTGGGAGAAATGTCAAAACCAAGACGATAGGCTTTTGTACGTCAAGAGTATTTAGGGTTATGGAACCAAGATAGATAGATGGAGTTAAGGTACAGATCAACCATTCTAATCGAATGGCAGAACAGGCTTGAGGCGCTAAATGGAATTCATGTTGAGACACAGTTCTATTGACCCTAACCAATAGTATTCTTTGCCCAGGCAGACAATCGTCCTATGTTAACATAGGAATCGGATGAGGCATTAAACTGGAACCCTATCTGTTCCCTGACGTGGATGTAAAAGATCCCATGACACTATTTTCAAGAACAGGGGAGTTATTCCCAGTGGCCTGGCTAATAATTATTCCTCAAACAACATCATAAAAACAGATTACCTGGTCATTATCACATTGCTGTTTACGGGAATTTGCTATCTGCAAATTGTCTGCTGATTTTCCTACAACAGTGACTACATTTCAAAAAGTATTTCATTGGCTGTAAAGCTGAGCTCACAAAAGACGTCCTATAAATGCAAATCTTCCATGGCCTTGAAAGTTCCAACTGTTCCTCCTAATTGATTTTTAGGTGATACCATTTGTATGAAAAAGGGCTTCCTCATTTCTCTAAAATGGTCTAATTTTAACTTTAAAATTATACACACTCTTTCTTAAATACCCTATCTGTATCGGTTCTCTGCATCCACCCTAGATCAGTGCTTGGGCTCCAGCTATTCATTAGAGAGGTTATAGCTTGATACTTAGAAAAACTCAAGGTAATCGGAAAGAGTCAGCATGGTTTTGTGAAAGGGAAATCACGTTTAACCAATTTATTCAAGTTCTTTGAAGGAGTAATATGTGCGGTGGATAAAGGGGAGCCTGTTGACATACTGTACTTGGATTTCCAGAAAGCATTTGATCAGGGCCAGATCAAAGGTTATTGTGGAAAGTAAAAGCTTGCGGTGTAGAGGGTAACATATTAGCATGGATGGACAAATGAACCTGCAACAGGCAGATTGGTGAGGATGAGGTCAAGTATGTGTTTTCCTCACCACTTGCTGCAGACCCAGTCTAGCAGCTATATTGGTCGGCTTGGTCTGTAGTCGTGCTACCAAGCTATTCTTGGTGATGGACATTCAAGTCCCCCATCCAGAGTACATTCTGCACCCTTGCCACCCTCTCTGGATTACTAGGCCAGTGACAATACCTCTAACAATTGTATAAATGCAATGCTCCATCAACAGCACTACCCCTCTCCCTTTACCTAGGTTCCTATTCTTCTTGAATGTCATATACCCTTCAATATTCAGGGCCCAATCCTCATCATCCTGCAGCCACGTCTCCAAAATGGCTATCAGCTCTGACCAAATCAGAAGACCCTATCCTAAGTGGTGTGACTGCCTCCTGGTATGAAGCATCCAGGTAACTTTACCCCTCTCTGATGTGTCGCAGAGTCTGCAGCTCAGCCTCCAGCTCAATGACTCTGAGCTGAAGTTCCTCAAGCCGCAAACGCTTACTGCAGACGTGTTTGCCCTGGATCACAATGTTATCCAGGAGCTCCCACATGCTGCAGCCTTGACACGTCACCCGTCCTGCCATCCTTAATGTTTTAATTAATTACTTAATTATATTATGCACTTATTTATGTTGCTTTGTTATATATTTTATGAACTTTACCTCCAGTTTCTATACTATTTTAAACCTTAGAATAGAATAGACCTTAACCACTTACCAGATACTCACCAGTTAGCTCCTTTCCCTGTATTACAGTAAGATTCCTACAGGGTGAAAAAGATAGAAAAGCAAAAAGAAACAAACACTTCCTTTCCCCCAGATAGCCAGGTAAGATTGCGATTATAACAGATAGTGCTTTGGGAAACGTGCAAAAGCGGCTACAGCGACACTCATCCCAGGTACTTTAAAAGAAGGAAACTCAAAGGGATATTGTCAAAATGTCCACGAAATTCTCCAGTTTGAATTGGGATTTAGCTAGCCCATTATCCGAATTCAAAATGTTTAAAAAGCTTACAGAGCTATGGTTCCTTGATTCAGGTGTGTCTCAAACAGACAAGCAAGCCATAAAAATTCACCCATCAATTGGGAATGAAAAAACAAAAACAGAATTACCTGGATAAACTCAGCAGGTCTGGCAGCATCGGTGGAGAAGAAAAGAGTTGACGTTTCGAGTCCTCATGACCCTTCAACCAGCATCCGCAGTTTATTGGGAATGAAAGTCTGACTACATTGAAAGACCAGTTCAGTATCAGGTTTACTTCCATAGTCATTGACTACAGATCATGACATTGACTACAGATCATGTCATTTCAACAATAGCCTACAGAATCCATAGACCACTTCATAAGTAGATGCAGAGAAAAGGGTTGTACTGTGATTTTTCAAACACAGAGCTAGCAGACAGAATTGTTGAGTTGGTGGTCTCATCCACTCTCAGGGAAGAATTCCAAAAAGATCTGCCAGACAAGCCTAAAACATATAGCATCAAGAACTACTCAAGGTGTACGCAAATATGAAGCGATCTTCACAGGTCGATGAAGCTTACAGGTACCACCCCAATTGTAGACGCATTCACTAGAACACACAAACACAGCAAGACATGTGGGAGATGTTGTCTGCTGCATGCACCAAGAAAATGCCCAGCTTTCCAGCAATTTTGCAAGGCATGTGGCAGAAAAGACCATTAGCAGCAGCAGTGCCTCCCACATTTAAGTCCAAATCATTAATATATACAACAAACAGAAAGGGTCCCCAACACTGAGCCCAGTGGAACGCCACTGGAAACCACTTTCCATTCACAAAAACATCCATCAACCAAAAACATCCATCAACCATTACCCTTTGTTTTCTGGCGCTGACCAAACTTATGATCCAACTCGCCACCTTCCCCTGTACCCCATGGGATCTCACTTTTCTGACCAGTCTGCTACATGGGACCCTCTCGTGGAAAACCTAGGTGCTATGACACCATCCAAGCGTTTGCCTAGATTCAAATGATCTGCCCTATGAAAGTTGGTAACTACTCATTATTGGCTAAGACTGAAACAGGGGCAAGTGCCAACATACAAACTTGCAGATTCTAAAAGATCCACAGACATGGTAAGCCGTGGCGAGACCTACTACTGTGCAAATTTCAGCGTACAAGGGTTCACTAATTCCATGTGCCAGAGCCTCGTCCTGGAGTGCAAGTAAATCAATCCTCCTCAGTGTCACGACTGTTCTGCATCACGTGCCATGATCTCACACTGGTGACAATCCATGGAATCAGTCAGACCTCATATGGCAGATCAACCTCAGAAGCTATGCCTATCACCTCGGCTCACGACGTAACAGAAATATCCAGAATGTTTTGACAAAATTTGCAGTTTCAAGGGAGCTGCGACATCACGCTTGCAAGTCTGTCAACTGATCCGATACATTTTGCACAATGCAAATAACAGCAGCTACAAGAAGAAACAGCGCAAGATTCCACACTACAGAAACTATGGAAAACCACCATTGAAGGATGGCCTGATTTAATTCAGAACATCCACTAACATGAGACCATTTTGGCCTTATCGGGACGAGAGGCATCTCCAGGGGAATCATTTTTAAAGGCAGGAACGTCATCATACCGGAATCTTTGCAATTTGATATTCTTCAACAACATCCTCACTCAATGTGGGCATAGATCGGATGACAAGAGAAAGAAAAGACTATTGGCCAGGTATCAACAGTGACATTGAAGTCATCGTCAAGAAATGCAAGGCATGTCAAGAGCATATGCAAAGTCAGCACAAAGATGCACTGGTTCTGCAGTGGCAGACATTTAATGGGATATTTCAGGATACAGGGGGGACTAGATACAGTCCAACGAGAAAGAAAGATTCCAAGGAGAAGACGCACCATCTACGGTTAACTAAAAAAGTGAAAGATAGCATCAAACTTAAAGAAAAAGCATATCACAGAATCTCACAGTGCAGAAGAGGCCATTCGGCCCATCGAGTCTGCACCGACACATGAGAAACACCTGACCTATCTACCTAATCCCATTTACCAGCACTTGGCCCATAGCCTTGAACGTTATGACTTGCCAACTGCTCATCCAGGTACTTTTTAAAAGGATGTGAGGCAACCCGCTTCCACCACCCTCCCTGGCAGCACATTCCAGACCATCACCACTCTCTGGGTAAAAAAGTTTTTCCTCACATCCCCCTAAACCTCTGCCCCTCACCTTGAACTTATGTCCCCTCGTGGATAAATATAGGGTAATCAGGCAGTGTCAACATGGTTTTGTGAGAGGGAAATCATGTTTAACCAATTTATTGGAGTTCTTTGAAGTAACAGGTGCTGTGGATAAAGGGGAACCAGTGGCTGTACTGTGCTTAGGTTTCCAGAAGGCATTTGATAAGGTGCCACATCAAAGGTTATTGTGGAAAATAAAAGCTCATGGTGTAGAGGGTAACATATTGGCATTGACAGAAGATTGGCTAACTAACAGGAAGCAGCGTAGCCATAAATGGGTCATTTTCTGGTTGGCAAGATGTGACAAATGATGTGCCACAGGGATCAACTGTGGCCTCAACTTTTTACAATTTATATAAATGACTTCGACAAAGGGACCAAAGGTATGTTTGCTAAATTTTCTGATGGCACAAAGATAGGTAGGAAAGTAAGTTGTGGAGAGGACATAAGGAGCTGCAAAGGGATACAGATAGATTAGGTGAGTGGGCAAAGATCCAGCAAATGAAGTATAATGTGGGCAAATGTGAAACTGTCAAAAAGAAAAAAGAAGCATATTATCTAAACGGTGAGAGATTACAGAGCCCCAAGATGCTGAGGGATTTGGATGTCCCAGTTCATGAATCACAAAAGGCTAGTGTGCAGGTACCGCAAGTAATTAGGAAAGCTAATAGAATGTTATACTTTACTGCAATGGGAATTGAACACTAAAGTATGGAGGTTATGCTTCAGTTGTACAGGGTATTGCTGACACCACATCTGGAGTACAGTATACAGTGGTATTGGTCTCCTTATTTAAGGAGGGATATAAATGTGTTGGAAGCAGTTCAGCGAAGGTTTACTAGACTAATACCAGGAATGGGAGGGTCGTCTTATGAGGAAAGGTTGAACAAGCTAGATTTGTACCTGCTGGAATTTAGCAGAGTAACAGGTGACTTGTTTGAAACATATAAGATCCTGAGGTGTCTTGACAGGGTGGATGTGGAAAGGAGATGTGGGAGACTCTAGAACTAGTAGTCACTGTTGAAAAATAAGGGTTGCCCATTTAGGACAGAGATGGGGAGAATTTTTTTCTCTCAGAGGATCATGTGTCTTTGGAACTCTTCCTCAAAAGAGAGTGGAATATTATAATCCAGAGCTAGATAGATTCTTGATAAGCAAGGAGGTGAATGGTTATCCTGGGTAAGGGTGAATGTGGAGTTGAGCTTACAACCAGATCAGCCATTGAATGGCTGAGCAGGCTCGAGGCGCCAAGTGGCCTACTCTTGCTCCTAATTATCCTGCTCGGGCAGGCGGTGGTGTAGTGGTATTGTCATTGGACTAGTAATCCAGACACCCAGAGCAATGTTCTGTGGGATAGTGGAATTTGAATTCAATAAAAATCTGGAATTGAAAGTCTAATGATGCCCATGAAACAACTGTCGTAAAAAAAAACCCATCTGGGAAATCTGCTGTCCTTAGCTGGTCTGGCCTAAATGTGACTCCAGACCCATAGCAATGTGGTTGACTCTTAACTGCCCTCTGAAATGGCCTAGCAAGCCACTCAGTTGTATCAAACCTCGATGAAGAATGTGAAAGAGGGATGAGGTCTCGTATCCAGGGAGTTAGGCAGTAGACTAAAAAGCAGGACCTCTCGGGTTGTAATATCTGGATTTCTCCCAGTGCCATGTGCTAGTGAGCTCAGAAATAGGGGAATAGTGCAGATGAATACATGGCTTAAGAATTGGTGCAGGAGGGAGGGTTTTAGATTCCTGGATCACTGGGACCATTTCTGGGGAAGGTGGGACCTGTACAAGCGGGACGGTCTACATTCTGAACCAGAGCGGGACTAACATCCTTGCGGGCGGGTTTGCTAGTGCTGTTGGGAGGAGTTTTATTCAATTCAGCAGGGGGAGGGGACACGGAATGTTAGCATTCATAACACAGTAAAACAATCAAGTCAGAGGGAGTACAGCTGCATCAAGTTTCAGGAAAGTAAGGCAAGGCTGGATGGCATCTACTTTAATGCCAGTAGTATTACAGGTAAAACGGATGAAATAAGTGTGAGGATTGACAAGTGGAATTATGATATAGTAGCCATCACTGAGACATGCTTGAGGGAGGTGCAAGATTGGCAGCTCAACATTCCGGGATAAAGAATCTTCAGGCGAGACAGGGGAGGGGGTAAAAGAGGACGAGGCATTGCATTATTAGTTAAGGAGTCAGTTACTACAATAAGGAGAGACGATATCTTGGAGAAGGCATCGAATGAAGCTATGTGGGTGAAATTTAGGAATAAAAAAGGGCAGCCACATTGTTAGGTGTTTATTATAGACCCCCAGATAATCAGCAAGAAATTGAGGAGCAAATATGTGCACAATTTGCAGAGGTGTGTAAAAACAATAACAATAGGGTAATTATATTAGGTGATGATCTTAATTTTCCCAATATTAATTGGGATAGACATAGTGTTAAGGGCTTGGATGGAGTGGATTTCTTGAAATGTGTACAGGAGAACTTTTTAGGCCAATATGTAAAGGGTCCAACAAGGGACTGCGCAGTGCTGGACCTAATTCTGGGGAATGAAGCCAGACAGATGGCTGAGGTGGTTTGGAGGAGCATTTTAGTGATGGCAACAGCAACATGGTACAATTTAAGCTTGTTATGGGCAAAGAAAAGTTGCAAAAAAATGTTTTGGATTGGGGGAGAGCAGATTTCAGTAAAATAAGGCAAAATCTGGCCAAGATAGACTGGGAACAGCTACTTGTGGGGAAATCTACAGAAGAGCAGTTCAAAATGGGCTCAATATGTTCCCTCTAGGGTGATAGGAAGGAGTAACAAGCCCAGAGAACCATGGATGACCAGAGATATTCAGGATACGATGAGAAGGAAAAGAGAGGCTTTTAGCAGATACAAGGGGAGCAAATCAGCAGAGGCATTAGTGGATTGTCTGACATTACATTGCTGTGGCAATTCCATCCTTCCTTCCTCCTCAAACCTAAAAAAAAGAGAGGAAGAGGCAGTGCCTTCAGGAGTGCACCAGACCTGCCTTCTGAAAGTGGATTTTAAAGAAAAAGCAGCTGATTGGTGAGAAAATCATGAGAGCAGAATCGGAAGGAGAAGCACCAGAGCGGTGAGTATAAATCTAGGAACACCTCGTGAGTATAAATCTAGCTTACCTTGGGGATTCGTGGCCTTGTCTCCAGGGAGCAGACTCAGAGGGAGGAGCACCGGAGCAGTGAGTATAAATCTAGCTTACCTCGGGGATTCGCGGCCTTGTCTCTAGGGAGCAGACTCGGAGAGAGGAGCACCGGAGCGGTGACCTCGGGGCAAAGAGTAACTGAAGCCAAAACTGAAAAAGTGACATCACAGGAAAGCTGTGACCTGATTGGTTGGTAGGAAATCAAATTTGAAAAAAAAAACACTGTAAAGCTAATTAATTAATTATCTCAGTAGAGATAGCTGGGCAGGTGATGTGCTGTAGCTGTATGATGTGGGAGCTGGCAGATCCCATTGTGAGCCGCAGTGACCAAATCTACAGCAAGTGCTGGTTGCTGGAGGAACTCCAGCTCAGAAATGTTGAGCTGGAGTCCGAACTCAGGACGCTGCGGCACATGCAGGAGGGGGAGAGTTACCTGGACGCTTTGTATCAGGAGGTGGTCACACCCGGTAGATTAAGTACCTCAAGTCCGGTCAGTGGTCAGGGTCAGCAGGGTGTGACTGCAAATGAGGCAGGTAGAAGGATCCTGTGTTCAGGAACAGAGGAGCCTCAGCTCTTGACCTTGTCCAACAGGTAAGAGGTACTTGCTCCCTGTGTCGATGAAGAGGGGTGTAGGGAGGATGAGTCAGCTGACCACGGCACCATGGCATAGGAGGCCATTCAAGAGGGGGGAGCAAAGACAAGTGGTAGTTGTAGGGGATTCTATAATTAGGGGAATTGATAGCTTCCTTTGTAAGCAGGATCGAGAGTCCCGCATGGTATGTTGCCTGCCCGGTGCCAGGGTGAGGGACATTTCTGACCGGCTTGAACGGATATTGGAGAGGGAGAGGGTGGATCCAATTGTTGTGGTCCACGTCGGGACAAATAACATCGATAAGACTAGGAAAGAGGACTTGTTTGGGGATTATCAGGAACCAGGAACTAAATTAAAGAACAGGTCCTCAAGGGTGATAATCTCCGGATTACTACCCGAGCCACGTGCAAATTGGCATAGGGATGCGAGAACAAGGGAAGTAAACACGTGGCTAAAGGAGTGGTGCGGGAAAGAGGGGTTCCATTTCGTGGGGCACTGGCACAGTATTGGAACAGGAGGGATCTGTACCATTGGGATGGTCTCCACCTGAACCGATTTGGGACCAATGTTCAAGCGAAAAGGGTAAATAGTGTGGTCAACAGGACTTTAAACTAGAAGGGGGGGTAAAACTCCAAGAAGTATGACTAATGGGAAACAAAGCAGTAGGTTAGCGTGTTGGGGGGTGGGTTCAACTTCATGAAAAATTATGAAAAAACTGAAAAGGAAAGCCCAGGAGAGGCTATTAAAGTCCCCAGAACACAAAATAGGACAGAGTGTTTGGAAAGGGCTAGGAATATAACTTCAAGCACATCAGATAAAGGGACGACAATGAGAAAAGAGACGGGAAATATAGGACTGAAGGTGTTGTATCTGAATGCACGCAGTATATGAAATAAGGTAAAGGAGCTTGTGACGCAGATTGAAATTGGCAGGTATGATGTGGTGGGCATCATGGAGACATGGCTGCAAGGGGATCAGGACTGGGGCTAAATATCCAAGGATATACATCCTATCGAAAAGATAGGCAGGTTGGTAGAGGGGGTGGGGTTGCTTTGTTAGTAAGAAATTAAATTAAATCGAAAGCAAGAAATGATGTAGGGTCAGATGATGTAGAATCTGTGTGGGTAGAGTTGAGGAACCGCAAAGGTAAAAAAACCAATAAGGGAGTTATGTACAGGCCTCCGAACAGTAGTCAGGACGTGGGGCACAGGATACACCAGGAGATAGAAAAGGCATGTAAGAAAGGCAAGGTTACAGTGATCATGGGGGATTTCAATATGCAGGTAGACTGGGAAAATCAGGTTGGTAGTGGATCCCAAGAAAAGGAATTTGTGGAATGTCTACGAGATGGCTTTTTGGAGCAGATTGTGGTGGAGCCCACTAGGGAACAGGCAATTCTAGATTTAGTGACGTGTAATGAGGCAGATTTGGTAAGGGAGCTTAAGGTTAAAGAACCCTTAGGAGGGAGTGACTATAATATGATAGAATTTACCCTGCAATTTGAGAGGATAAAGCTGGAATCAGATGTAATGGTATTACAGTTGAATAAAGGCAACTACAGAGGCATGAGGGAGGAGCTAGCCAGAATTGACTGGGAGATGAGCCTAGAAGGAAAGACAGTGGAACAGCAATGGCAGGAGTTTCTGGGAGTAATTTGGGAGACACAGCAAAAATAAATCCCTAGGAAGAAGAAGCATACTTAAGGGAGGATGAGGCAACCATGGCAGACAAGGGAAGTCAGGGACAGCATAAAAGCTAAAGAGAAAGCATACAATGCGGCGAAGAGCAGTGGGAAACCAGAGGATTGGGAAGCCTACAAAGACCAACAGAGGACAACTAAAAAAGAAATAAGGAGGGAGAAGATTAAATATGAGGGTAAGCTAGCCATTAATATAAAAGAAGATTGCAAGAGTATTTTTAGATATATAAGGGGTAAGAGAGAGGCAAAAGTGGACATTGGGCCACTGGAAAATGACGCTGGAGAAGTAGTAGTGGGGAACAAAGAAATGGCGGAGGAACTGAATAGGTACTTTGCGTCAGTCTTCACAGTGGAAGACAGGATGACATCCCCAAAGTTCAAGAGAGTCGGGGGGCAGAGGTGAGTATGGTGGCCATTACCAAGGAGAAGGTGCTAGGAAAACTGAAAGGTCTGAAGGTGGATAAATCACCTGGACCAGATGGATTACACCCCAGAGTTTTGAAGGAGATAGCTGAAGAGATGATGGAGGTGTTAGTGGTTATCTTTCAGGAATCACTGGAGTCAGGGAGGGTCCCAGAGGACTGGAAAATCGCTAATGTAACCCCCCCGTTTAAGAAGGGAGAGAGGCAAAAGACGGGAAATTACAGGCCAATTAGCCTGACCTGGTAAGATTTTAGAATCCATTATTAAGGATGAGATTTCAGAATACTTGCAAGTGCATGGTAAAATCGGGCAAAGTCAGCATGGTTTCATCAAGGGGAGGTCATGCCTGACAAATCTGTTAGAATTCTTTGAGGAGGTGACGAGTAGGTTACACAAAGGAGAGCCAATGGATGGTATCTACTTGGACTTCCAGAAGGCCTTTGACAAGATGCCGCACAGGAGGCTGCTCAGTAAGATAAGAATCCATGGTGTTAGAGGCAAGGTACTAGCATGGATAGAAGATTGGTTGTCTGGCAGGAGGCTGAGAGTGGGGATAAGGGGTTCCTTCTCAGGATGGTGGCCGGTGACTAGTGGAGTTCTGCAGGGGTCAGTGTTGGGGCCACAACTTTTCACTCTATACATTAATGATCTAGTTGAAGGAACTGAGGGCATCCTGGCTAAGTTTGCAGATGATACAAAGATAGGTGGAGGGACAGGTAGAATTGAGGAGGCTGGGAGGCTGCAGAAGGACTTGGACAGGTTAGGAGAATGGGCAAAGAAGTGGCAGATGGAATACAACGTGGGGAAGTGTGAGGTCATGCACTTTGATAGGAAGAATAGAGGCATAGAATATTTTCTGATTGAAACTTACAGAATACTGAAAGGCCTGGATTGAGTGGACATGGGGAAGATGTTTCCATTAGTAGGAGAGACTAGGATCCGAGGGCACAAGGTGAGGGGCAGGAGATTTATAGGGGATGTGAGGAAAAATTTTCTTACCCAGAGGGTGGTGACGGTCCGGAATGCACCGCCTGGGAGGGTGGTGGAGGCGGGTTGCCTCACATCCTTTAAAAAGTACCTGGATGAGCACATCATATAACATTCAAGGCTATGGGCCAAGTGCTGGCAAATGGGATTAAGTAGGTAGGTCAAGTGTTTCTCAAGTGTCGGTACAGACTCGATGAAGGGCCTCTTCTGTACTGTGTGATTCTGTCTCTCCTTATTCCCAATCCCCGATCCCCAATTCTCCCCTCTTTATCTCTCCCTCTCCAACCCCCAATCCCCCCTCTATCCACCCTGCCAATCCCCCCTCTCTCTACCCCTCAATCCTCCCTCTCTCCACCCCTCCAATACCCCCCCTCTCTCCACACCCCCCAATACCCCCCCCTCTCTCCACACCCCCCAATACCCCCCTCTCAACTCCCCAATACCCCCCTCTCTCCACCCGCCCAATATCCCCTCTCTCCACCCCCCCCAATTCCCCCCTCTCTCCACCCCTCCAATACCCCCCTCTCTCCACACCCCCCAATACCCCCCCTCTCTCCACACCCCCCAATACCCCCCCTCTCTCCACACCCCCCAATACCCCCCCTCTCAACTCCCCAATACCCCCCTCTCTCCACTCCCCCAATACCATCCCTCTCTCCACCCCCCCAATACCCCCCTCTCTCCACCCCCGCCTCTCCATTCCCCAATACCCCCCCTCTCCACCCCCCAATACCCCCACCCGCCCTCTCCACTCCCCAATACCCCCCTCTCCACCCACCCAATACCCCCCTCTCGCCATCCAATACCCCCCTCTCGCCACCCCAATACCCCCTCTCTCCACCCCCCAATACCCCCCTCTCTCCACCCCTCCAATACCCCCCTCTCTCCACCCCCCCAATACCCCCCTCTCTCCACCCCCCCAATACCCCCCTCTCTCCACCCCCCCAATACCCCCCTCTCTCCACCCCCCCAATACCCCCCTTTCTCCACACCCCCAATTCCCCCCTCTCTCCATGCCCCCAATACCCCCACTCTCTCCACTCCCCCAATACTCCAATCGCCTCCCCCTCCCCACCCTCCAATTGCCCAACGCCTCCCTGCCCCCCAATCTCCTCCCCTCACCCCATCCCATTCCCCTACACCCTCCTTCCCCATCACCCCGTCTCCCCTCCCCCACATCCCACTCTCTCCACTCTCCTCACTCCCCACTCTCTGCCTCCCCCTCTCTTCCCCATCCCCCCTCTCCCCATCCCCCCTCCCTCCCCCATCCCACACCCCCAATCCCCCTCCCTCCCCCAATCCTCGCCCCCTCTTCCTCCCCCAATCCCCCCCACCACTTCTCCCTTCCCCAATCCCCCCCTTCTCCCTACCCCCATCCCACACCCATCTCCCCTCCCCCAATGCCCCCTCCCCCCCCAATCCCCCCCTCTCCCCCAATCCCCCCTCTCCCTCCCCCTCCCCCTAATCCCCTCCTCCGCTTCCCCCCAATCCCCCCCTCGCCTCCCTCCCCAATCCCCCCCTCTCCTCCCCACCTCTCCCTCCCCCTAATCCCCCAATCCCCCCTCCCCCTAATCCCCCCTCTCCCTCCCCCTAATCCCCCCGTCTCCTCCCCCTCTCCCTCCCTCCCCCCAATCCCCCCTCCCTCCCCCAATCCCCCCTCCCTCCCTCCCAATCCCCCCTCCCTCCTCCCCAAACCCCCCCGCCACTTCTCCCTTCCCCAATCCCCCCCCCCGCCACTTCTCCCTTCCCCAATCCCCCCTTCTCCCTCCCCCATCCCACACACATCTCCCCTCCCCAATCCCCCCAATCCCCCCTCCTCCCCAATCCCCCCTCTCCTCCCCCTCCCCTAAGCACCCCCTCTCCTCCCCCTCCCCTAAGCACCCCCTCTCCTCCCCCACCCCCTAAGCACCCCCTCCCCCCTCCCTCCCCCTAATGCCCCCCTCTCTCTTCCCCCTAATCCCCCCTCCCCCTCCCCCTAATCCCCCCAATGCCCCCTCCCCTTAATACCCCCTTCATCCCCAATTCCCCCTCCCTCCCCCTCCCCATCACACACGCGTCTCCCCTTCCCACAATCCCCCCTCCCTCCCTCCCCCAATCACTCACCCCCCCCCCCCTCCCCCAATCACTCACCCCCCCCCTCCCTCCCCCAATCACTCACCCCCCCTCCCTCCCTCCCCCAATCACTCAGCCCCCCCTCCCTCCCTCCCCCAATCACTCACCCCCCCCTCCCTCCCTCCCCCAATCACTCACCCCCCCCTCCCTCCCTCCCCCAATCACTCACCCCCCCTCCCTCCCTCCCCCAATCACTCACCCCCCCCCCCTCCCTCCCCCAATCACTCACCCCCCCCCTCCCTCAATCACTCACCCCCCCTCCCTCCCTCCCCCAATCACTCAGCCCCCCCTCCCTCCTCCCCAATCACTCACACCCCCCTCCCTCCCTCCCCCAATCACTCACCCCCCCTCCCTCCCTCCCCCAATCACTCACCCCCCCTCCCTCCCTCCCCCAATCACTCACCCCCCCCTCCCTCAATCACTCACCCCCCCCTCCCTCCCTCCCCCAATCACTCACCCCCCCTCCCTCCCTCCCCCAATCACTCACCCCCCCCTCCCTCCCTCCCCCAATCACTCACCCCCCTCCCTCCCTCCCCCAATCACTCACCCCCCCTCCCTCCCTCCCCCAATCACTCACCCCCCCCTCCCTCCCTCCCCCAATCACTCACCCCCCTCCCTCCCTCCCCCAATCACTCACCCCCCCTCCCTCCCTCCCCCAATCACTCACCCCCCCCTCCCTCCCTCCCCCAATCACTCACCCCCCCCCTCCCTCCCCCAATCACTCACCCCCCCCTCCCTCCCTCCCCCAATCACTCACCCCCCCCTCCCTCCCTCCCCCAATCACTCACCCCCCCTCCCTCCCTCCCCCAATCACTCACCCCCCCTCCCTCCCTCCCCCAATCACTCACCCCCCCTCCCTCCCTCCCCCAATCACTCACCCCCCCTCCCTCCCTCCCCCATCAATCACTCACCCCCCCTCCCTCCCTCCCCCAATCACTCACCCCCCCTCCCTCCCTCCCCCAATCAATCACCCCTCCCTCCCTCCCTCCCCCAATCAATCACCCCTCCCTCCCTCCCTCCCCCAATCAATCACCCCTCCCTCCCTCCCTCCCCCAATCAATCACCCCTCCCTCCCTCCCTCCCCCAATCAATCACCCCCCCCTCCCTCCCTCCCCCAATCAATCACCCCCCCTCCCTCCCTCCCCCAATCAATCACCCCTCCCTCCCTCCCTCCCCCAATCAATCACCCCTCCCTCCCTCCCTCCCCCAATCAATCACCCCCCCTCCCTCCCTCCCCCAATCAATCACCCCCCCCTCCCTCCCTCCCCCAATCAATCACCCCCCCTCCCTCCCCCAATCAATCACCCCCCCTCCCTCCCTCCCCCAATCAATCACCCCCCCTCCCTCCCTCCCCCAATCAATCACCCCCCCTCCCTCCCTCCCCCAATCAATCACCCCCCCTCCCTCCCTCCCCCAATCAATCACCCCCCCTCCCTCCCTCCCCCAATCAATCACCCCCCCTCCCTCCCTCCCCCAATCAATCACCCCCCCCTCCCTCCCTCCCCCAATCAATCACCCCCCCCCCTCCCTCCCCCAATCAATCACCCCCCCCTCCCTCCCTCCCCCAATCAATCACACCCCCTCCCTCCCTCCCCCAATCAATCACCCCCCCTCCCTCCCTCCCCCAATCAATCACCCCCCCCTCCCTCCCTCCCCCAATCAATCACCCCCCCCTCCCTCCCTCCCCCAATCAATCACCCCCCCCTCCCTCCCTCCCCCAATCAATCACCCCCCCTCCCTCCCTCCCCCAATCAATCACCCCCCCTCCCTCCCTCCCCCAATCAATCACCCCCCCCTCCCTCCCCCAATCAATCACCCCCCAGTCCTTAAAGCGGCAATGACATCTCCTCTGTCATAATTTGAGGGGTGAATCTGTTTCAAGGCAGCTTGCTCAATGCCTTCCTGAGCCAAATTTTTTCCCCTCCACTCAGATAGCGTAGTTTTTTTTTATTCAGTAACGGGATGTGGGCTTCACTGCCTGGGCCAGCATTTATTGCCTATCCCTAGTTGCCCTTGAGAAGGTGGTGGCAAGCCGCTGCAGTCCATGTGGTGTAGGTACACCCACAGTGCTGTTAGGGAGGGAGTTCCATGATTTTGACCCAGCGACAGTGAAGGAATAGTGATATCAGAGAGGTGATGGCGTTGTGGTATTGTCGCTGGACTAGTAGTCCAGTAAAGCCAGGGTAATTCTCTGGGGAGCTGGGTTCGAATCCTGCCGCGGCAGATAGTGGAATCCCTCCCCCAATCAATCACCCCCCCCTCCCTCCCTCCCCCAATCAATCACCCCCCCCTCCCTCCCTCCCCCAATCAATCACCCCCCCCCTCCCTCCCTCCCCCAATCAATCACCCCCCCCTCCCTCCCTCCCCCAATCAATCACCCCCCCCTCCCTCCCTCCCCCAATCAATCACCCCCCCCTCCCTCCCTCCCCCAATCAATCACCCCCCCCTCCCTCCCTCCCCCAATCAATCACCCCCCCCCTCCCTCCCTCCCCCAATCAATCACCCCCCCCTCCCTCCCTCCCCCAATCAATCACCCCCCCTCCCTCCCTCCCCCAATCAATCACCCCCCCTCCCTCCCTCCCCCAATCAGTCACCCCCCCCTCCCTCCCCCAATCAATCACCCCCCCCTCCCTCCCTCCCCCACCCAATCACCCCCCCCTCCCCCAATCACCCCCCCTCCCTCCCCCACCCTCCCTCCCCCAATCACCCCCCCTCCCTCCCCCCACCCTCCCTCCCCCAATCACCCCCCCCTCCCTCCCCCACCCAATCAACCCCCCTCCCTCCCTCCCCCACCCAATCAACCCCCCGCCCCCCCTCCCCCACCCAATCACCCCCCGCCCCCCCTCCCAAATCCCCTATCCCCTCCCCCTCCCCCAATCCCTCTCCCCTCTCCTTCCCCCGCAATCTCCCTCCCCCCTCTCTCCCCCTCCACTCCCCAATCCCCCCATCTCCCCCCTCCCCAATCTCCCCTCCCCTAATCTCCCTCGATCTCCCTCCCACCAAAACTCTCTCCCTGGCTCTGAGCCGCTCCGCTGCCGGCGAACCCACCTTGCGGCTCAGATATTCCCTCACAAGAGCTGCCGCCGTCTCCTCGACGTTGCTGTTGTCCATCCCGGAGGCCTGGGCTTGTTACTAGCCGTTATTCTCTCTCCTCCTGCACCGGGCCGGCCCCGGCTCAGCTGCGCCAACTTTTCTCTCTCCCTCCCGATCGGGGAACAACACTTGCTAGCGGATGTCCCGCCCCGTTCCCTTCTCCAGACGTCTATTGGCTGAAGGTGGAGACAGCCTGCCAATTCTGCGCTCCCATTGGTTCACTGATCTGACGGTCAAAGCTCAGACTGACAGTAGAGTTTGGTTGCGGCAACACCGTTGCTGAGGGAAGCACCTGGGTAGCAACGGTAGCGCGCCTGCGCATTTTGGGCCAGTGTGGGGACCACAGGCAGCAATTTAAAGCGGCAATGACATCTCCTCTGTCATAATTTGAGGGGTGAATCTGTTTCAAGGCAGCTTGCTCAATGCCTTCCTGAGCCAAATTTTTTCCCCTCCACTCAGATAGCGTAGTTTTTTTTTTATTCAGTAACGGGATGTGGGCTTCACTGCCTGGGCCAGCATTTATTGCCTATCCCTAGTTGCCCTTGAGAAGGTGGTGGCAAGCCGCTGCAGTCCATGTGGTGTAGGTACACCCACAGTGCTGTTAGGGAGGGAGTTCCATGATTTTGACCCAGCGACAGTGAAGGAATAGTGATATCAGAGAGGTGATGGCGTTGTGGTATTGTCGCTGGACGAGTAGTCCAGTAAAGCCAGGGTAATTCTCTGGGGAGCTGGGTTCGAATCCTGCCGCGGCAGATAGTGGAATTTGAATTCAATAATAATCTGGAATTAAAAGTCCAATGATGACCATGAAACCATTGTCAATAGTTGACTCTTAAATGGCCTAAGAAGCCACTACAAAAAAGGAATGAAACCAGACAGACCACCTGGCATTGACCTAGGCACTGGAAATGACAATGGCAATTACAGCCCTGTCAACCCTGTAAAGTCCCCCTTACTAACATCTGGGGGCTACTGCCAAAATTGGGAGAGCTGTCCCACAGACTGGTCAAGCAAGAGCCTCATGAATTCATACCTTACAGGTAATGTCCTATACTCCACCATCACCATCCCTAGGTATGTCCTGTCCCAGCAGAGGTGTCGGCACAGTGGTATGGAGGGAGATGCCCTTCGAGTCCTCAACATCGACTCCGGATCCTATAAAGTCTCATGGCATCAGGTCAAACATGGGCAAGGGAACTTTCTGCTGATCACCCATGTACCTCCCTCAGCTGATAAATCAGTCCTCCTCCAGATTGAGCACCACTTGGAGGAAGCACTGAAGGTGGCAAGGGTGCAGAATGTTCTCTGGGTGGGGAAGCTTCAATGTCCATCACCAAGAGTAGCTTGGTAGCACTGTTGCTGGCAGAGTCCTAAATGACATAACTGCCAAACTGGGTCTGTTGCAGGTGGTGAGGGAACCAACAAGAGGGAAAAACATACTTGACCTCATCCTCACCAACCTGCCTGCTGCAGATGCATCTGCACATGACGGAGTGAGCACTGCACAGTCATTGTGGAGACAAAGTCCCACCTTCACATAGAGGATAACCACCAATGTAAAACAAAAACAGAATTACCTGGAAAAACTCAGCAGGTCTGGCAGCATCGGCAGAGAAGAAAAGAGTTGACGTTTCGAGTCCTCATGACCCTTCAAAAAGGGTCATGAGGACTCGAAACGTCAACTCTTTTCTTCTCCGCCGATGCTGCCAGACCTGCTGAGTTTTTCCAGGTAATTCAATTCTGTTTTTGTTTTGGATTTCCAGCATCCACAGTTTTTTGTTTTTATAACCACCATTGTGTTGTGTGGCACTATCACTGTGCTAAATGAGGTAGATTTCGAACAGATCTAGCAACTCAAGACTGAGCATCCATGAGGCGCTGTGGGCCATCAGCAGCACCAGTCATTGCTAAAAATGAGGTGTCAACCTGGTGAAGCTATAAAACAGGACTACTTGCATGTCAAACAGCATAAGCAGCAAGTGACAGACAGAGCCCACAACCAACGAATCAGATCAAAGCTCTATGGTTGTGAACAGTTAAACAACTCACTGGAGGAGGAAGCTCCACAAATATCCCCATCCCAATGGTGGAGGACCCCAGCACAGCAGTGCTACAGATAAGGCCAAAGCACTTGCAACAATCTTCAGCCAGAAGTGCCAAATGGATGATCAATCTCAGCCTCCTCCTGAAGTCCACAGCATCACAGATGCCAGTCTTCAGCCAATTCGATTCACTCCACAGGCTATCAAGAAACGGCGGAAGGCACTGGATACTGCAAAGGCTATGGGCCCCAACAACATTCCGGCAATAGTACTGAAGACTTGTGCTCCAGGACATGCCACAACCCTAGCCAAGTTGTTCCAGTACAGCTACAACACTGGCATCTACCCGGCTATGTGGAAATTTGCCCAGGTATGTCCTGCAAACAAAAGGCAGGACAAATCCAACCCGGCCAATTACCACCCCATCAGTCTACTCTCAATCATCAGTGAAGTAATGGAAGGGGTCATCAACAGTGCTGTCAAGCGGCACTTGCTTAGCAATAACCTGCTCACTGATGCCCAGTTTGGGTTCCATCAGGGCCACTCAGCTCCTGAACTCGTTACAGCCTTGGTTCAAACATGGACAAAAGAGTTGAACTTCCGAAGTGAGGTGAGAGTGACTGTCCTTGACAATCAAAGCAGCATTTGACAATGTGTGACATCAAGGAGCCCTAGCAAAATTGGAGTCCATGGGAATCAGGGGGAAAATTCTTCACTAGTTGGAGTCATATCAAGCACAAAGGAAGATGGTTGTGGTTTTTGGAGGTTAATCATCTCAGCTCCAGGACATTACTGCAGGAGTTCCTTAGGATAGTGTCCTCGGCCCAACCATCTTCAGCTGCTTCATCAATAACCTTCCTTCCGTCATAAAGTCAGAAGTGGGGATGTTCACTGATGATTGCACAATGTTCAGCACCATTCACAACTCTTCAGATACTGAATCAGTCCATGTCCAAATGCAGCAAGACCTGGACAATATCCAGTCTTGGGCTGACAAGTGGCAAGTAACATTCGCGCCACAAAAATGTCAGGCAATGACCATCTCCAACAAGAGAGAGTCCAACCATCGCCCCTTGATGTTCAATGGCATTATCACTGAATCCCCCATTATCAACATCCTGGGGGTTACCATTGACCAGAAACTGGACTGGATCCGGTGGAACACCACCACCTGGAAGTTACCCTCCAAGTCACTCACCATCCTGACTTGGAAATATATCACCGTTCCTTCACTGTCACTGGGTCAAAATCCTAGAACTCCCTGGCTACAAAAGCAGGTCAGAGGCTAGTAATCTTGCCTCCTGACCGCCCAAAGCCTGTCCACCAGCTACAAGGCACAAGTCAGGAGTGTGATGGAATACTCCCCACTTGCCTGGATGAGTGCAGCTCCTACAACACTGAAGAAGCTTGACACAATCTAGGACAACGCAGTTCATTTGATTGGCACCACATCCACAAACATTCATTCCCTCCACCACCGACGCACAGTAGCAGCAGTGTGTACCATCTACAAGATGCACTGCAGGAATTCACCCAGGCTCCTTAGACAGCACCTTCCAAACTCATGAGCTATAAGATCCTCACATTGCATCTATAAACGTTTGACACCTGTTTGGTTTATGGCAGCGCACATACTCTCCTGACATGGCAACGCAATGGAGACCCTAATAACAACATAAGAACATAAGAAAGAGGAACAGGAGTAGACCATTCGGCTCCTCGAGCCTGCCCCGCCATTCAATAAGATCATGGCTGATCTGTTTGTATTTCGAATTCCACATTCCCATCTACCCCCGATAACCTTTGATTCCCTTGCCTAACAATAGCTGCTTGATTGTAGGAGGATGATGACGACCTGCAGCGAGGAAGCTCCATAGATCTTCACATCGCTTCTGAGAATATCTGACTCCTGTCTGGCCGACGGCAGCTCATTTGCGTTCTGTGATCAGGGTCACATCGTAGGGCTGAATTTCACGCTGATCGGGCGGCGCACGCCCAACTCGATCGGGCGTGAAATCGCGTGAGATAACGACAGGCGTCATCCCACGTTCATGCGATATTTCGATTGGTGGCCAAGCACAAAAGTCGGAAGCGCGCCCGCCGACAATTAAGAGGGCAACTGAGCGGCGCAAATGCCTATCATTTTACGTAGCACATCCAACCTGACAGGTGATGGACAGATGAATTGGCGGCCTTTACATTTTTCAGCAAACCTCATCCAAGGGTGGGAAGAGATTAAATAAAATGAAAATGGAAATCAGCGGACAGCATTTTTATAATCTATATGTTCAGGTCCCCGTTTGTGATGCTTGGACATTTTTTCCTGATTATAAAAGCTTAATTTCCTGGGTTTCGGGTCTTCAACTCCCTGAGACAGCTCTCTGCCTTCGGGGAGCTCTCTGTCAGTGCTCGTCCTGCGCCAGCATTGATGATTTTGCTCGCCCTCCTCCTGCCCCCACGCTGGCGGCACTGAGCTTTTCAGTGCGCGCTTCAACAATGGCTGGCCAACTAATGGCGGTTCAATGAAGATGGGTAGGAGTAGACTGGCGTGGACTGAATTGGACCAAATGGCCTGTTTCTGGTGCTGTACATTCTGTGTCTTTCTGCTGAAACTATACTGTGCGGGAAAGAAAATGATTGGGCTGCAAAAAGTGAAACCAACTTTGTGTACACGAGAAACACTCTTTTATTAATTCTTCCCTTGTTTACACAGTGCTTCTGTGGCCTTCCTAGACCTCGAGGAACATTAACACATCAGATAACAGCTGTTATATACCAACCCAGGGAATGAAGCCACATCTAATTCGAATGTTATGTTCGTAGGTGACAGTGAGCATACTCAGGCTTCTTATTCCATGGGCTCAGTTTCCACTCTGTCAACTTTGATTTTCTGATTCAGTTGCTAAAATATAAAAAAAAAATCACCTTGTCATTGCTGTATGTGCATTTATTAGTAAACAAAAAAACTTGCTCAAACTGAGAATTAGAACAGAAATCATAGATTTTAATGTATTTTTCACGCTGCTTTTCTGTGCGTGGAGACTGGGTGTTCCAGTGGACAGAGTCATTGAATTTTAGAGCACAGAATTCAGTCATTTAGCCATCAAGTCTGTACTGATTTTCTTCTCTGGATTTTGGGAATGCGATGATAAATATTCTGAATTGTTTTTTATCTTGAACTCAGAGAGCCTGTTAACGTACCAATGGAAATTAAAGTAATATTTAATGCAATCTCTCCCTTTTTTGCTTCTGTATAATTTTACTTTTCTTAAGAAATGCAAATAAGTAGCTTTTAGCCTGAGCTACACATCAGCCAGTGTAATGATCACCATTGATTTGGAGAGGTGAGAAAAGACTGTTGACATCCTATACTATTTCCAATGGAAAACAAAAAGGTCAGTTACCTTGAGTGAACCAGGTTTCAAACGGCAGATAAGACCAAAACGGAAACGCATACAATTATCCTCAAAGGTCAATTCTGGAACAATCTGCAAGAAAACCATATATAGAGCCTGATTATAACTGTATAAGTGAATGGGTTTTAAGTGAGTTTAAAACATCACCCATGGCCTTTCTTATTTAATTTCCTATGACTGGTCTAAGGATTAGCCTTTGTCTGTATTAGCAGAACTGGATTTTCTCATTTGTTTTTCTGTTGTGTTAAATTCAACTGGTTGCCTCAACATTAAGGTAATAGGAGCAAAGCCAGGCTGGTTGCCTTGGTAATGTGAAAGCAGTCAGAACTGAGGCATGTCAGTGCTAATGGTGCCTATTTAAGTGAGTTTCTGTAGATCTAAAGCAACAAACAGATGAAATATCCAGTCATATATCAGCATCTTAGGAACATAAGTGTTCGGAGCAGTGGTGGGCCATTTTGTCCTTCAAGCCTGCTCCGCAATTCAATAAGATCATGGCTGATCATCTACCTCAACTCCACCTTCCAGCACTATCCCTATATCCCTTCATTCCCTTAATATCCCAATCTCTGTCTTGAATATACTCAGCAATGGAGCATCCAGCACCCTCTGGGATAGAGAGTTCCAAAGAATCACAACCCATTGAGTGAAGAAATTTCTCTTCATTTCAGTCCTAAATGGCCAACCCCTTATGCTGAGACTGTGCCCCACAAGTTCTAGGCTCTCCAGCCAGGAAAAAACATCTGTTCCCTGTCAAGACCTTATGAATTTTATATGTTTCAATGAAATCACCTCAAATTCTTCTAAACACTGGGGAATATAGCCCAATCTACTTAATCACTCTTCATAGGATAATCCCGCCCTTCCAGGTGTCAAGAAAATAAGAAATTGCAATATTTTTCTTCTGGTAATAACCCTGGCATATTTTCTTATTTACTGGAAGTCAGGCTGTAATTGGATTAAGAGCTAGAACGACTGAACTAAAACAACACAATTCAAAACTACAATTGGCTTTAGACCCTTGCAAAGTGGGTATATGCAGGTTGTAAAAAGGGTAATGAAGTGAGGTAAAGATAGGGTAAGTTTATTTTTACAAGTTTCAGAGCTAAAGAATGATTTGCTCAATTCTGGGAAGAAAGCATTTCTGAAGAGACTAACTGAAACAATAGAGAGATCAAAGGAAAGGAATGCATTTGAGGGAATGCTGAAAACTATGGGAGGGGTTAGCTCTCCCAGAGACAGCAGGGTAGCTGGTCAGAACTCCTAGAAGACAGTGTGAACAAGGCCAGGCTGAAAGAACCAGTTGCTATCAGCCTCAGAGGACACCTCAAGGTAAAAGCATTGTGTCATAAAAGATTATTGGACTTCTATAGATCCTAAAATCTATAGGGATAGTTGCTGAACAGAAAAGGGGAAGGTTAGCTCTGAGGGTAGTTAAGATTTGTGGAACCGTTTTAAAGTACTGTTCACTGTGTGTTCATGTTTAAGTTGTGTGTTTAAGTGTAATTGTATTTTATTTGGGTTTTTTTTGCTTACTTTACAATAAAATCATCACAACTAGTCAGGGACATCATTTCCTGATTCTAGAACCACTCCTCATACTATACAAATTGCAAAAACCATTTTGGCAGCTGTTTCAAGCTTGCCCCAATGGGATTTGAGCAGCTCGGCATTTACCATCAGCCATGCCATAACATAGGTAACCATCTAGATAAGCTTCAATGCACTCCCTCCAAAATAAATTTATTTGTTCTTTTGAAAGGAGACCAAACCTGTACACATCAGATGTGATCTCACCAATACCCCATATAATTGTAGCAAGACTTCTTTACTCTTGTACTCCAACCCCTTTGTAATGAAGGCTAACAGACTATTCTTTTAACTCATTTATGGGATAGCTAGGCCAGCATTTATTGCCCGTCCTTAATAGCCCATCAGGAGGTGCTGGGGAGCTGCCTTCTTGAACTGCTGCAGTCCCTGTGGTGTAGGTACACCCACAGTGCTGTTAGGGAGGGAGTTCCAGGATTTTGTCCAATTCTGGGTCCCACACTTTAGAAATGATGCCAAGGCCCCAAAGAAGGTGCAGAGGAGACCCACCAGAATGGAACTAAGGTTGTCGTTATTCAGTGTCAATGAATAATTTTTTTTATTTATCTAGACTACTCTGGCTGAGCCAGCATTTTTTGCCCATCCCTAATTACCCTCAATAAGGTGATGGTGAGCTGCCTTCTTGAATTGCTGCAGTCCCTGTGGTGTAGGTACAGCGATGTATTTCCAAGTCAGGATGGTGCATGGCATGGAGAGGAACTTCCAGGTGATGGGCTTCCTATGTGTCTGCTGCCCTTGTCCTTCTAGATGGTCATGGGTTCAGAAGGAACCTTGGTGAGTATCTGCAGTGCTTCTTGTAGATGGTGCACACTGCTACTACTGTGCATCAGTAGTGGAGGGAGTGAATATTTGTGGATGTGCTGCCAATCAAGCGGGCTGCTTTGTCCTGGACCGTGTCGAGCTTCTTTGAGTGTTGTGGGAGCTGCACTCATCCAAGCAAGTGGAAAGCATTCCATCACACTTCTGACTTGCGCCTTGTAGATGGTGGACAGGCTTTGGGGAGTCAGGAGGTGAGTTACTCACTGCTGCGTTCCTAGCCTCTGACCTGCTCTTGTAGCCACAGTATTTATATGGTGTAAAGGAAGTATCATTTTTTTTCCTAATATTACTGTAGGCAGGCTTGTGGAGCCTGTGTGTGTGTGTGTGTGTGTGTGTGTGTGTGTGTGTGTGTGTGTGTGTGTGTGTGTGTGTGTGTGTGTGTGTGTGTGTTGTGTGCGTGACTAATTTAATTAAACTGAAGCCAGTCAGACTGCAAGGTTTGAATTATCAAAGGGATGAGATAAAAGCAGGTATTTTGAAAGGGAAATGGATGAGCTAACATTTTGATTTCTAAAGGGGCCCACAATTGGACAAAATCCTGGAACTCACTCCCTAACAGTACTGAGGGTGTATCTACACCACATGGACTGCAGCGGTTCAAGAAGGCAGCTCACCACCACCTTCTCAAGGGCTATTAGGCACCGGCAATTTGAAAGTGGGTTAAAGAATTATGAGTGTGCATAATCTGAGGTGTATAGATATTCCCTATTAGCACCATGGACTGAATTTTATGGGCCACCTGCGGGCGGGAAAGTGGACGGGTGGACTCATAAATTGGGGCAAAGCACCATTGGCAGCAGGCCTGCCACTGGCCTGTCCAACCCTCCAACACCCACCCCAATTTTGTAAGTGGTGGGGGAGGGAGTCAGGGTGTGTTGCTCATCCCTGGTCCAATTGAGGCCCATAAGTGGGCAGTTAATATCCAATTAAGGGCTTCACCCCACCCCCGCTCTGATTTAACAGGCAGCGGGAGAGGCTGGTGCTCAATGTGCAGTCCAGCAGGTTTAATCTTGCTGGTTGCTGACCAGTTAAAGGGAAGAAGGTGTCTCTTGCCGGGCCCTCTCTCCCCACAGCTTTGCCTCCTCATGTCCACCCTTGACACCCTGCCCTGTCCAACATGCCTCCCGCTTCCCTCTCACCTGTCAGCAAGATCCTGAATATACCTGAATGCCCAGGTCCATCACTGAATGTCACTGTCTTAGCCTACCTGCAGTACTGGCAGTGACCACTGGCACTACTGGTGCCTCCAATTGGCTGGCAGGTGGGGCTTCCTGCTGGAGGTGGACGGAAGTCCTGCGTTATACTAGTTAAAGGGCTATCACCAGAAAAATTAAAGCAGGGCGAGTCCACTAGGCAGAGGCAATGTTGACGCTTGGGTGCGGGGAGCCTGCTTTCTGTGTATAAACCTAGTTCATATATTTTAAATCAATTATCGGTGGAGGCAGACTCAATGAGGGCATTCAGGGGGGAATTGGATAATCATCTGAAGAGAAAAGATTTGCAGCAGAGCCAGGGAGTAGAACTGGAGTGGTGCTGTTCTCTGCAGAGAGCCAACATGGACACGATGGACCAAATGGCCTTCTTCTGTGCTGTAACCATTCCATGATTTTAAGTTAGCCTAGGTGGGTTGGAAAGCTAGATTCAAAAATGTGACGGTAGATAAGCGATGGGAAACATTTAAAAAATTGATTCAGAATTTGCAACATATAATACATTTCCTTAAGGAATTAAAAACCCCATGGGAAATGTGGCTAACAAAAGAAGTAAAGGCAGGTATGAGGTGAATGGAAAAGAATTGAGGATTGAAAGGATATTAGTATTCAGAAAATGATGGCCAAAATGATGACAATAAAGAAAATAGAATGAGAGTAAACTAGCGAGAGAAATGAAAACAGATTATAAAGGCTTCGATAGTATGTAGAAAGGAACATATGGCCTAGAAGCAGGAGTAGGCCATTCAGCACTTTGAGCCTACTCCTCCATTCAATAAGGTCATGGCTGACCTGGTTGTGGTCTCAACTCCACTTTGCCATCTGTCCCCATAACCCTTGACTCCCCTGTTCATCAAAAATCTGTCTAACTCTGTCTTGAATAGATTCAATGACCCAGCCTCAACTACTTTCTGGGGAAGAGAATTACACAGACTGATAACCCTTTGAGAGAAAAAATTTCTCCTAATCTCCATCTTAAACAATAGACCTCTTATTCTTAAACTGTGTCACCTAGCTGGAGTCTCTCCCACAAGTGTAAACATCTTCCTGGTATCCACTCTATTAAATCTCATCAGGATTTTATGTTTCAATAAGATCACCTTTCATCCTTCTGAACTCCAATGGGGAGAGGCCCAACCTGCTCAACCTTTCTTCATGAGATAAGCCCCTCAACCCAGGAATGAGTTGAGTAAACCTTCTCTGTACTGCTTCTGAGGTGATCTCATTAAAGGGATAGACAGGGTCAATGCAGCTAAGATGTTTCCCCTGGCTGGGGAGTCCATGGGACACAATTTCAAAATAAGAGAGAAGCCACTTAGGACCCAGATGAGGAGAATTTTTTTACTCAGTGGGTGGTGAATCTTTGGAATTCCCTATCTCAGAGGACTGTGGAAACTCAGTCATCGAGTATGTTTAGAGCAGAGATTGATAGATTTCTAAATACCAATGACATAAAGGGATATGGGGATAGTGTGGGAAAAAGACATTGAAGTGGATGATCAGCCATGATCGTGTTGAATGGTGGAGCAAGCTCGATGGGCTGAATGGTCTACTCCTGCTCCTATGTTCCTATGTTCTAATGCAATTATATCTTTTTCAAACAAGGAGACCAAAAGTGTACACAGTATTGTAGATGTGGTCTCAATAAGGCCCTGTACAGCTGAAATAAAACGTCCCTACTTTTTAGAGATTAGCAAAAGTAAATATGGGTCCCTTAGAAACAGGGACAGGCAAAATTTTAATGGGAAATAGGGAAATGTTAAAGACACTAAATAAATTCTTCGTATTTGTCTTCATTGTAGAAAACAGAAAATACATTCTGGGAATATTGGGGAACCAAGTGTCAAGTGAGAATACGGAACAGAAAGAAATTAGCACTGGAAAAGAAATAGTACCGGAAAAATTAATGGGACTAAAAGCCAACAAAATGCTTGGACCTGACTGCCTGGGGTTTATAAGAGGAAACTGCAGAGATAATGGATGCATTGGTTTTGATCTTCCCAAATTCCTTAGTTTATACAACAGTTCCCATGGATTGGAAGGTAGCAAACACAATCCTGCTATTCAAGAAAGGAGGGAGAGATAAAACAGGGAACTACAGGCCAGTTATATTGACATCAGTGGTTGGCAAAATGCTAAAATCTACTATCAGGGTCGTGGTAACAGGACACTTAGAAAATCATATGATTGGACAGAAGTAACATGGGTTGACAAAACTGTTGAGTGTTTTAAGGTTGTAATTAGTAGAGTGGATAAGGGGGAACCAGTGGATATAGAGTATTGGGATTTTCAAAAAGCATTTGATAAAGCGCAGCACAAGAGATTATTACAAAAAATTAGGGTTCATGGGATTGTATTAGCATGGCTCGAGGATTGGTTAGTGGACAGAAACAGGTCATTTTTGCATTGGCAGTCTGTAACTTGTGGGGTACCACAAGGATCAATACTTAGACATCAACTGTTTACAGCTTATATCCATGGTGTAGATGAGGGGACTGAGTGTAATATATCCATGTTTGCTGACAATACAGAGTTAGGTTTAAAAGCAAGCAGTGAGAAGGATGGACAAAGGAACTGCGTTGATGTCTAAGTATTGATCCTTGTGGTACCCCACAAGTTACAGACTGCCAATGCAAAAATGACCTGTTTCTGTCCATTAACCAATCCTCGAGCCATGCTAATACAATCCCATCTGTCGAGGGGTCATGAGGATTAAAAAAGGGATGAAGATAGAGGAGAGAGTTCATGGTCTGGAGATGTTTTGGATTTCCAGCATCCGCAGTTTTTTTGTTTTTACCTTTTTTAATCCCTTTTTTAAAATGTATTTTTACTTTTCATCTACTTATTTTGAATTTTATTTATATTCATTTATTCATTGTTTTATCCCCTTTTTTATTCCCCCTTTTTAACCCTTTCTCTATCCTGTTTTCCCCAACCCCACCACCCCCTCTCCCACCCCCACCCCCAAAAGGGCCACCTGTTCCGTGTTCCTTGTTGTTCTTTCACAGAGCGCTGACCCTTGTTCTGCTATTAACACATTCTGCTTTCTTACCTTTACACCACTGCCAGCACCTCCTTTAGCCCTTATCACTACCGTTAACACTCCCTTTGTCTTTTTGTTTGTGACATCTTTGTCAATCTCTCCTTTGTCCCCACCTATCGCTGGCCTTCTATCCAGCTCCACCTGCTCCAACCCCCTTAAACAGTATAAATTCCATCACATTTCCACTTCTCTTTAGTTCTGAAGAAGAGTCACACAGACTCGAAACGTTAACTCTCTTTCTCTCTCCACAGGCGCTGTCAGACCTGCTGAGATTGTCCAGCGTTTTCTGTTTTTCACCTGCCATATGCACCCTTTTCCAGCTTCATCTCTGGGCTGAATGTTCCCAGCCCATTGCCAATGTGCTGAGAAGCAGTGGGGAGGGGGCTGGCAATGTGGCAGGGGAAGGCGTCAGGAGGAGAGTCAGACGTCTTCCCGCTGCCATACTATATTGCTGGGGGTGGGAAACTTGGCGGCTCGGCCATTTTACCCATGTCGGGAGGGCCCACTGCCACATGGGGAGACCGCCAGGTAAATCCTGGTGGCTACCCAGCGGGTTTTGGGTGGGGAAGCCCTCCTTGATGGGTGCTGCACCGCCCACGGAGGGACACACTGACAACGATGGCCGTCCTCATGGCAATGCCGTGGTTGGTGCATCACCGGCCTCACAAGTTCCCGATTACCATGCCTGCCTGCCTCACCCTGGCTTCTCCCAACCAAATTTACCTTTCCTCGAGGGCGTCCCACCATTCATCCCTGGTCAAAATGCGTCAACAATGGCCACTGATGGCAGTGGTGTTGTTGAGGCTGCTGAGCCCTCTGACTGGGCCGGGAGTTCTTTTATTTAATTCATTCACGGGATGTGGGCTTCGCTGGCTGGGCCAGCATTTATTGCCCATCCCTAATTGTCCTTGAGAAGGTGGTGGTGAGCTGCCTTCTTGAACCGCTGCAGTCCATGTGGTGTAGGTACACCCACAGTGCTGTTAGGAAGGGAGTTCCAGGATTTTGACCCAGCGACAGTGAAGGAACGGCGATATATTTCCAAGTCAGGATGGTGAGTGACTTGGAGGGGAACTTCCAGATGGTGGTGTTCCCCTCTATCTCCTGCCCTTGTCCTTCTAGATGGTAGTGGTCATGGGTTTGGAAGGTGTTGTCGAAGGAGTCTTGGTGAGTTTCTGCAGTGCACCTTGTAGATGGTACACACTGCTGCTACTGTACATTGGTGGTGGAGAGAGTGAATATTTGTGGATGGGGTGCCAATCAAGCGGGCTGCTTTGTTCTGGATCGTGTCAAGCTTCTTCAGTGTTGTGAGAGCTGCACTCAAGTGGAGAGTATTCCATCACACTCCTGACTTATGCCTTGTAGATAGTGGACAGATTTTCGGCAGTCAGGAGGTGAGTTACTTGCTGCACGGTTCCCAGCCTCTGACCTGCTGTTGTCACCACAGTATTTATATGGCTAGTCCAGTTCAGTCTCTGGTCAATGGTAACCCCAGGATGTAGGGGATTCAGTGATTGTAATTCCATTGAACATCAAGGGTCAATGGTTAGATTCTCTCTTGTTGGAGATGGTCGCGAATGGTGCTGAACATTGTGCAATCATCAGTGAACATCCCCACTTCTGACCTTATGATGGAAGGAAGGTCATTGACGAAGCAGCTGAAGACAGTTGGGCCAAGGACACTCTTCTGAGGGACTCCTGCAGTGATGTCCTGGAGCTGAGATGATTGACATCCAACAACCACAACTATCTTCCTTTGTGCTAGGTATGACTCCAACCAGTGCAGAATTTTCCCCGATTCCCATTAACTCCAGTTTTGCTAGGGCTCTTTGATACCTCACTCGGTCAAATGCTGCCTTGATGTCAAGGCCAGTCACTCTCACCTCACCTCACGAGTTCAGCTCTTTTGTCTATATTTGAACCAAGCTGTAATGAGGTCAGGAGCTGAGTGGCCCTGGTGGAACCCAAACTGGGCATCAGTGAGCAGGTTATTGCTAAGCAAATGCCGCTTGATAACATTGATGATGACCCCTTTCATTACTTTATTGATGATCGAGAGGATGGAAGGAAGTAATTGATGGGGCAGTAATTGGCAAGATTGGATTTGTCCCGCTTTTTGTGTACAGGACATGCCTGGGCAATTTTCCACATAGACGGATAAATTCCAGTGTTGTAGCTGTACTGGAACAGTTTGGCTAGGGGCGCAGCAAGTTCTGGAGGACAACTCTTCAGTACTATTGCCGGAATATTGTCAGAGCCCATAGCTTTGCACTATCCAGTATCTTCAGCTGTTTCTTGACATCATGTGAAGTCAGGGCAGACCACCTTCCTGAATTGTCCTTTGACATTTAATTCACTTGACCCATCTTGTTCCCCAGAACCCTGTTGGGTCATAAACGTACTCAACAGGAAAATTTTCCTGAATGCATTTCAGAAACTCATCTCTCTCTCTGCTCTCTACAGTATCTCTATCCCAGTTTATATGAGAATGATTAAAACCCCCATTATCACTATAATTGATGCACCTCTCTGCAATTTCACTGTAACTTTGCTCTCCCATGTCTTGTTTGTAAATGCAAATTGGTGTGGAATTGGGGCCCAGTTTTTTTGTCGCATTGCTAGATCTGCACACTGCACCTTTTTCAAAGCGTTGAACACACATGAAGTTCTGTTCGTGGCTCTCTCCTCCTCCTGTGAAGCCATAGCAGAAGAAACTGCTTCCTGGTCCATCGGTGGAGTTTGCGGAACCGGAACGGCAACAGTCACCGTGACTACTCCAGCACAGAGGAGTAGATTCACTAAGATTTTCATCTTGTCTCGCCTGGTTTCCAGTGTAGTCACTGTCTGATGCACTGGCCCAAACAGAATGACACTGAATATTGATTACATGGGTTAATTATTACAGATTGTATTTGTACAGGGCTTACGTTTTGTTTGCAGGATCAGCTATCTGCAGGAGTTACCGGTCACCAATGTTGTCCTTGAGGACTGCTTTTGTAGTTGTGTGTTGTTAAGTAGAAATAAGGAAAGAGGGAGTGAGCAGTTGTTGGGTGAGGGGAGGGGGAGGGTGACCTGGAGCTGGAGAGAGGGGTTCCATCAGTGGGTGGAAGGGGAGGTTATAGAGTCAGTTGGCAGCAGTTTCAGGGCTGAGGACTGGGTACTAACAGAGAAAGAGATTGGGAGGCGGTGGGAAGGCGATCAGAGGTCTGGATTCTATGGGCCAGGGGAAGGTCAGGCTGGGGCAAGGAGAAAGGGCAAGCATCTCGGGACAAGTGATCGGAGTCAGGATTTCGGAGGTCAGGTCAGGAGATCTGAGGTCAGGGATGGGGAATCCAGAGGTTTGGCGGGAAATGGGGTGCGGTTTGGGATCTCAGGGCTTGGTGATAAAGATCCAGGGCGAGGGTTCCTGAAGTCTGGGAGTTAGGGAGCAGTAGCGATTGGGAGTTCTGGGCAGCGCACTTTGGAAAAGATGTGAAGGCGTTGGAGAAAGGATTCACGAGAATGGTTCCAGGGATGAGAAATTTCAGTTATGCAGAAAAGTCAGGGCTGTTTTCCTTGGAGAAGAGAATGTTGTGAGGAGATTTGATAGAGTTATTCAAAATCATGAGAGGTCTGGACAGAGTAGATAGGGAGAAGCTGTTCCGATTGGTGGAAGGACCGAGAACCAGAGGGCACAGGTTTAAGGTCATTGACAAAAGAGGCAATGGAAACATGAGGAGAAACTTTTTCACGCAGCAAGTGGTTAAAGTCTGGAATGCGCTGCCTGAGAGTGTGGCAAAGGCAGGTTCTATCGAGACATTCAATAGAAGGAGTGGATTATCTGAAAGGAAAGAATGTGCAGGGCTACAGAGAGAAGGCAGGGGAGTGGCACTAGGTAAATTACTCCTTTGGAGAGCCTGTGCAGACACAGCAGGCCCAATGGCCTCCTTCTGTGCTGCAACAATTCTCTGATTGTGTGGGAGGTTGGTTTAATGTGGGGTCTGGAGAAGTACTCCTACTCCACTTGGCGGACTCTACAGCCAGCGGTAAGTAAATGAACCTTCTTTCTTGTTGCAGGCAACTTTGAGCTTCTTGAGCACAGCCAGCCACAGCATTATCCTTTGGCACTTCAAGGCAAACTCCTGTTGCTAGACAACCATGTTCCACGATGTGAAAAATGTAGATTCTGCAGCAAATTTGTCAAGGATTGTTAGGACATTTCAACACCTTTAATGCTAAAAATCTTTTCCCTTCTACAAACCTTGCCTCCTGTTGACACGGCTTTTAATGGCATTCTCCCCATTGCAAAATCCTATGTCCACATTTTCCAATCCATTCTGCTCTGTCAAGCAACTCCAGTGGTAATGTCAATGGATTCTCTGGTAGCTCTAAAGTTTCGGAGGGCAGAATTGGTCTAAGCTGTCGTAGAAAGGGTTAACAGATGGGATATGCTAACGTATGACGTAGATGATGATGTATCACTGAAATCAGTCGGTCACGTGTTAGGCTCTCTCTCTCTCTCTCGAGAGAGAGAGAGAGAGATACAGTGGGGTTGGACCACCAGGCCCAGGAGCAACATGCCTACCCTATAACCTGTTTAGATGTAGTACTAATAAACAAGCGTTAAGCAAGTACCAGAGTATGACTACACTCTGTCTAGTAACCAAGTAACCACGCCAAGAACACACCAATAAGAGGGACCATACCAGAACCCAGTCGTGTGGAATGAGCTCACAGAAAATCAGTTGCCTGCTGTGCCTTAAGAACATAAAAACATAAGAAATAGGAGCAGGAGGAGGCTGGTTGGCCCCTCGAGTCTGCTCAGTCATACAATAAGATCGTGGCCTTAACTCCACTTCCCTGCCTGTCCCCCATAACCCTCGACTCCCATTTGGATCAAAAGTCTGTCTAACTCAGCTTTGCAATATATTCAACGATCCAGTCTCCACCGGGGAAGAGAATTCCAAACACTAGTGGCCCTCTAGGATAAGAAATCCTCCTCACCCCCCATCTTAAATGGGAGACCCCTTACCTTTAAACTCAACCCCCCTGGTTCTAGATTCCTCCACAAGGAGAAACGTTCTCTCAGCATCCAGTTGAAGCCAACGGAAAGGAGAATTGGAGCACTGTTAAATAACAACTTGTATTTATGTAACATCTCTTAACATGGGCTGGGATTTTCCGATCCCGCCCACCGCAAGACCGGAAATTCCCGCCCGAAGACAACAGACCTTTGGCTGGTTGATCAAATTTTCTGCAACGATTCCCACCACAGATGGACCGCAAAATCCAGGCTGTAGTAAAAGTGTTTCAAATGGTGTTCCCATGTATCTGCTGCCCTTGTCCTTCTAGATGGTAGCAGTCGTGGGTACACACTGCTGCTACTGTGCGTTGGTGGTGGAGGGAGTGAATATTTGTGGATGTGGTGCCAACCAAGTGGGCTGCTTTGTCCTGGATGGTGTTGAGCTTCTTGAGTGTTGTTGGAGCTGCACTCATCCAGGTAAATGGGAACTATTCCATCACACTCCTGACTCGTGCCTTGTAGATGGTGGACAGGCTTTGGGGAGTCAGGAGGTGAGTTACTCGTTGCACGATTCCTAGCCTCTGACCGGCACTTGTAGCCACAGTATTTATATGGCTAGTCCAGTTCAGTTTCTGGTCAATGGTAATCCTCAGGATGTTGATAGTGGGGGATTCAGTGATGGTAATGCCATTGAATGTCAATGGATGATGGTCAGCTTCTCTCTTGTTGGAGATGGTCAATGCCTGACACTTGTACGGCACAAATATTACTTGTCACTTGTCAGCCCAAGCCTGGATATTGTCTAGGTCTTGCTGCATTTGGTCATGGACTGCTTTTGAAGGAAAAGAGAGAAAGATAGAGAGGTGGAGAGGTTTAGTGAGGGAATTCCAGACCCCGACAGCTGTGAAGATGGGTGTTCTTTTTTGTGTCTGTGTCTGTCTGTGTGTGTATGTGTGTGTGTGTGTGCGTGTCTGTGTCTGTGTGTGTGGGTCTGTGTGTGTGTGTGTGTCTGTATCCGTGTGTGTGTGTGTGTCTGTGTGTGGGTCTGTGTGTGTGTCTGTATATGTGTGTGTGTGTATGTGTGTGCGTGGGCGTGTGTCTGTGTGTGTGGGTCTGTGTATGTGCATCTGTATATGTGTGTGTGTGTGTGTGTGTGTATATGTGTGTGTGGGTCTGTGTGTGTGTCTGTGAGTGTGTGTGTGTGTGTGTGTGTGTGTGTGTGTGGGTCTGTGTGTGCGTACCTGTGTGTGTGTGTGTGTGTGTGTGTGTGTGTGTGTGTGTGCGTCTGCATGTGTGACCATGATTAGTTAAACTGGGGGGAAGGTTCATAAAGACATCTTGACTATGGGAACTGAGAGATGAAAAGTAAAGATGCTAGATGCATGCATTTGCAATGAGGGACCATGGAAAAGTTGGAATTACTAGTAAATAGATTGGTGTTATGACACAGCAATTGGTAAAGGCTGAGTTATTTAAAATCCCAGAGGAAAACTTTAAACAAATGTCATAACCTATATTTTCAATTGGTATGTTTGAAATGCAGCTCTGAATTCAGAAATGAAACCATCAAGTCTCCAAGGGTTTTTTATATAAATTAAATTAAACATTTATTAATTTTACAAGGTATTAAACACATACACATCTACAAATTACTACCATAATAACTATTAGACAAATCCCCAAATTAATCACTCCTATGTAAATCTTCACCAAGAGAACAGTAACCCATAGACCTAAACAGACACCAGGCAAAGCACATTTTATCTTACAAATTCAAAATGAGGTTTCTTTCAATTTGTTTCCTTTGCAGATAGTTGTAGGCTTACAGGTGGCTTAGATCTCACATCCCTCTGACCCACACACAAAACTCTTCTATATATACATAGCCTTCCCCTTGAATGTAAACTCTCATTGTATCACCAGGCCCTTTGAACTCCACCTCTCCTAACAATAAAACCCCTTTCACAGTACCAATTTTATTAGCAATACAAACATATTGCTTGATATCTCAAGATTTCACCCCCCAGTTTTTGAATAGTTTATTCAACAAAATGCAAATGCACCCTTTACCTTACTGTTTACATCTCAAAACTAATATACATCAAAGCACTTAGACTAGCTGGCTTTAATCCAATTAAGACCCACACACTCACAGACACAGACCCTACTACATGTCCAATTTAAAGTAATTTCCAGAAACATTATAGAATATCCTCATGACAGTTGGGTTTTAAAATTTGCATTAGGTGATAGGTAAGGACTTAACTTTTGAGCTGTTAAATTTCAAAGAGAGTTTAAGGGACTTTTACAATTTACAAAGGTTTCATAAGTAAACAAGGGAAGCTTATTAAATTTTATTTGACTTGAAGGTGGAGGCAACAGGAAAACATGAAAGATTTTTTTATTTTAGAAAGGTTGGGTTCAAAGAAATGCTTAGGACAGTGGAGTCTAGGATGAAAGGAACAAAAAGATATTTAAGGAAAGATATTTAGTTGAGTTGTGTTGGCTGTGTGGAGGAGACATCCTGCTGAGAAAAGTTGTGAAGGATTTGAATTTGAAGCAGCCATCCAATTTCAAGCCAGAAAAGTCTTTGTTTTCAGAAACAAGTCTCTTCCCAAATTTTTCTTTTAGGTTTCCACAGCAGAATGGAAGAGACTGAGAAGGCGAGTGGTATGCTTGACTAAAGTAGCAGCAGCTTTTGCCTTGGGTAATATTACTGGATTTTTATGGTTAAAAATCTATGAGGGAGCTGTTGCCAAGTAGTTTACTTGTGTGTTCTGACCAAGTGGGGTTTGTTTGGGGAATATTTTGTAAGACTGCTTCAAATGTGTGCTTAAGTTATTTTTTCCCTTCTTCTTAATAAATCTTTCAATTTTTAAAATCCAGAAGTGTTACTGGGATTCTATGCTTCTGGAATCAGTAGTTTTCCCCTCATTTTCAAAATACACAAAAAAATGGTTATGATCAGTACAGGTTTCCCTCTGGAATTTGGCTTGCTCAGCGATATACATCAGCTGTGTCATAACACAGCTAAAGACAGTCACCAGTGGTGGAGTGAGTAGAATTGGGAATATGCAAGAGACCAGCATTGGAGGAGCACATATAGCTGAGAGGGTTTTGGGGTGGAGGAGATTACAGAGAAAGGGTGGGGCAAGGCCATGGAGGGGTTTGAAATCAAGAATGTGGAAATTAAAAATAGAGGCATCCCTATCCCCAGCCAAAACAGCTTTCTGGCAAACAACTTCCAACCTGGGCTTCCTCTAGATGCTGAGAGGCCAAGAGTCCTTTCTGCCAACCCTCAGTCCATTCCCTCATATCAACTTGCCATAAGGAAAATAGGCTGAGGTCTGAAGATCAAAGTTCAACATGCAGGGGAGGGTGGGCAATGTCACTGGACTGGTAATCCAGAGGCCTGGACTAATGCTCTACAGGTCATGCCTTTAAACCCCACCATGGCAGTTGGTGGAATTTGAAGTCAATCAATTAATAAGTATGGAATATAAAGCTAGTCCATGAAACTACCATCAATTGCTGTAAAAACCCATCTGGTTCACTGATGTCCTTTAGGGAAGGAAATCTTCCAACTTTACCCAGTCTGGCCCACACGTGACTCCAGGCCCACTGCAATGTGGTTGACTCTTCACTACTCTCTGAAATGGATGAATAACACACAGTTCAAGGGCAATTAGGGATGTCCACATCAGACCGGGGTGGGGGGGGGGGTGGGGGGGGGGGGAGCAGAAGAACCTACAAGAAAGAGGTGGGGATACATAGAATTACATAGACTGTAAAGCACAGAACCAGGACATTCTGACCAAGTGGTCCATGCTAGTGTTCATGCTCCACACAAGTCTCCTCCTAACCTAGTTCATCTAACCGCGTCAGCATATTGAGCCATAACTTCCAACTAGCGTTGGAAAGAGATGGCCCGCAGGATTTAGAAGAAATAAATACCTACTTTCCTGCCCTTGAATATTACGCTGACGCTTCCATTCGCCGGAGCTGCTTGAGGCCTGCATTGAAAGGCTCCTCGCCAGTCTCAGCGAAGAGCAGCTCCGGCGGATTCGAGGAGGCCAGGCCCCCGTTTTTTTTATGGTGCTAGTTGCCGTAAGGTAGGTAAGCTTAAAGGGCCCGAAGTTTGTGATTTAGGCCTCGTTTTTGGATGGTTCCCAGAGCAGGCAATTTCCCAGGGGAAGTTAGCACTTCCGGGCAATTGCCATGCAAACCCTTACCCGGGAACTTCCGAGAAGGATTCCCCAGCCCGTCTTTGGGGTACCAGCCCCCCTCTCCCGATCCGACGCTGGGGAGCTCGGAAGTTAGGGCCCATCCTTCTATTCCTTTCTCCCTCGTGCACTTATCCAGCTTTTTCGTAAATGCGTCTTTGCTGTTCACCTCAACAACTCCATGTGACAGGGAGTTCCACATTCTAGCCACTGCCTGAACCTCCTATTGGATTTATTCTAATATCCATGGCCCCTGATTTTGGCCTCCCCCACAAGAGGAAACACCTTCTCTATGTTCACCCTATCAAATCCCTGCCTAATTTTAAAGACCTCAATCAGGTCACCCTTCAGCCTTTTTTTTTAAAAGTGAAAAGAGCCCTAGCCTGCTCAGACTGCCTCTGAAGATCCTGTTACTGAAGCTCGCGTTGACACAATGATAGGAGGCCAAAGACTGGACAGAGAGAGAGAGAAAGAGAGATTAAGCCACAGCTAGTGTCCTCCACCTTGTCACAATGAAATGAGATAATTTCGCTAGAGGTTATATCCCGTCTGGGAAGAGAAAAGATCAAAGGTATTCGGACGATAATAAGAAATACTGTCCAGTTAAATTGACAAGTTCATTATAATCTCATCTCACTATATTCCACGAAGTATCCAATAACTTGGACATTATTCACACAAATCTAACTCAACTCCTAAAAATCTGGGTCATTTTATTTTTTCTTTGCCCACATGTTCCATTTACCAGATTTAAGTGGGACTCTTGGGTTCAGAGAAAATTGTGAGCTGAGCTTCGGATTTGACTTAAACAATTGTTAGGAACTAGATATATTCTAGGCAAGTTGCATTTGTATTTGTGGGTGTTAGGAACAAGCTATAGCTTTAAGTTTAATTTGTTTTTTTTTATTTGGTGTTAAGGAAGGTGAAACCTGGGTTTGGGTTCAGTTTAGAGATTTTGTGAGATGGAGCTAGCATGCCTGGGGGCCTGTTTGCAAACATGTAATTTTAATGAGGTTTTACGACACTTGAAGTAAAGAGATGGGTTACCAAGGGGTTGGTAGTTTAGGGAAGTTAAAACAAACACAAACAGTAGAAAAAAAACTTGCGCTGTTGCCTAGCAACAGGGGATCAGTGAGAAACCCACAGAAATACAGGGAGAGACAAGAAACATAGCTTTTGGTTTGTGTTGGTCACAGAATGAAGATAGAAAAGGTGTAAGACTCTCTCTGGCTGGAAATGACGCCAGACTGTTAAGGAACTCATGCATTGCTCTAAAGTTAAAGTTATTGTGAATTTAGAGTGAGTTTTCTGGATATCTTAAGGGAGGTTCCAATTGTGGAAGGGCTTCTAGTGAATGTTCAGAAGTCTACTGGGAAATAAACGTCTTTGTAACTGAACCAGTTCTAGCCTTGGTGTGGAAATAGTGGTAGCTCTTCACTGGAGGGTTGGGTCTGTAAGTGTATTGCTGGGATAAAAGGGTTAGCGTGAGTTTGAATAATTTTTTCCTTGGTGTCTGTGTTGAAATCTTTCCAGCCTTTTTGCTGTCTGTAATACTTGCTTAATAAATGTTTTATCCTTTTGTTAAAAAATTAACAGCAGACTCCTGTGAATCTGTTACAGTAAGTACCCTGCACAGTGGAAATAAAAAAAATTATGGTCTATAAGTCGGTTTCCATTCTGGGACCTGACTTGTCAGTAATAACATCAGCGGGGATCCCAACACAGTGGGAAAGAAAGTTCACAATTTATGCAAAAACTAATGAACTGACTTCAATCTTAAAGGAAAAATGATTTGCACAGAACTTGTGGTACATTAGGAACAGAAGTAAACCAGTCAGGCCTATTCTGCCATCCAAATAGATCACGACCATGTGCCACTTTGCCCCACAGTTAGCACCATGTGTCACTTTGTCCCGCAGTTAGCACCATGTGCCACTTTGTCCCACAGTTAGCACCATGTGCCACTTTGTCCCGCAGTTAGTGCCATGTGCCACTTTGTCCCGCAGTTAGTGCCATGTGCCACTTTGCCATGCAGTTAGCACCATGTGCCACTTTGCCCCGCAGTTAGCACCATGTGCCACTTTGTCCCACAGTTAGCACCATGTGCCACTTTGTCCCGCAGTTAGTGCCATGTGCCACTTTGTCCCACAGTTAGTGCCATGTGCCACTTTGTCCCACAGTTAGCACCATGTGCCACTTTGTCCCACAGTTAGTGCCATGTGCCACTTTGTCCCACAGTTAGCACCATGTGCCACTTTGCCATGCAGTTAGCACCATGTGCCACTTTGCCCCGCAGTTAGCACCATGTGCCACTTTGTCCCACAGTTAGCACCATGTGCCACTTTGTCCCGCAGTTAGTGCCATGTGCCACTTTGTCCCACAGTTAGTGCCATGTGCCACTTTGTCCCACAGTTAGCACCATGTGCCACTTTGTCCCGCAGTTAGTGCCATGTGCCACTTTGTCCCACAGTTATTGCCATGTGCCACTTTGTCCCACAGTTAGCACCATGTGCCATTTTGCCCTGCAGTTAGCACCATGTGCCACTTTGCCCCACAGTTAGTGCCATGTGCCACTTTGTCCCACAGTTAGCACCATGTGCCACTTTGCCCCGCAGTTAGCACCATGTGCCACTTTGCCCTGCAGTTAGCACCATGTGCAACTTTGCCCTGCAGTTAGCACCATGTGCAACTTTGCCCTGCAGTTAGCACCATGTGCTACTTTGTCCCGCAGTTAGCACCATGTGCCACTTTGTCCCGCAGTTAGCACCATGTGCTACTTTGTCCCGCCGTTAGTGCCATGTGCCACTTTGCCCCGCAGTTAGCACCATGTGCCACTTTGCCCCGCAGCTAGCACCATGTGCCACTTTGCCCCACAGCTAGTGCCATGTGCCACTTTGCCCTGCAGTTAGCACCATGTGCCACTTTGTCCCACAGTTAGCGCCATGTGCCATTTTGCCCCGCAGTTAGCACCATGTGCCACTTTGCCCCGCAGTTAGCACCATGTGCTACTTTGTTCCGCAGTTAGTGCCATGTGCCACTTTGCCCCGCAGTTAGCACCATGTGCCACTTTGCCCCACAGTTAGCACCATGTGCCACTTTGCCCTGCAGTTAGCACCATGTGCTACTTTGTCCCGCAGTTAGTGCCATGTGCCACTTTGCCCCACAGTTAGTGCCATGTGCCACTTTGCCCCGCAGTTAGCACCATGTGCAACTTTGCCCTGCAGTTAGCACCATGTGCTACTTTGTCCTGCAGTTAGCACCATGTGCTACTTTGCCCTGCAGTTAGCACCATGTGCCACTTTGCCCCACAGTTAGTGCCATGTGCCACTTTGCCCCGCAGTTAGCACCATGTGCCACTTTGCCCCGCAGTTAGCACCATGTGCCACTTTGCCCCACAGTTAGTGCCCTGTGCCATTTTGCCCCACAGTTAGCACCATGTGCCACTTTGCCCCACCGTTCGTGCCATGTGCCACTTTGCCATGCAGTTAGCACCATGTGCCACTTTGCCCCACAATTAGTGCCATGTGCCACTTTGCCCCACAGTTAGTGCCATGTGCCACTTTGCCCTGCAGTTAGCACCATGTGCCACTTTGTCCCACAGTTAGTGCCGTGTGCCACTTTGCCCTGCAGTTAGCATCATGTGCCACTTTGTCCCACAGTTAGTGCCGTGTGCCACTTTGCCCCGCAGTTAGCACCATGTGCCATTTTGCCCCACAGTTCGTGCCATGTGCCACTTTGCCCCACAGTTAGCACCATGTGGCACTTTGCCATGCATTTAGTGCCATGTGCTGCTTTGTCCAGCAGTTAGCACCATGTGGCACTTTGCCCTGTAGTTAGTGCCATGTGCTACTTTGCCCTACAGTTAGCACCATGTGCCACTTTGCCCTGTAGTTAGTGCCATGTGCTACTTTGCCCTACAGTTAGCACCATGTGCTACTTTGCCCAGCAGTTAGCACTGTGTGCCACTTAGCCCTTCCATGCGACATTACATTTCCAGACAATGCATGGAAAGCACTTCCAGGTGAGGAAGGCAAAACATAGGCAGCAGGAAGAGAGGGGACACTTGTCCGTTTTGTTCATGTCTGCAGAGCAAGGTTTCCTCTGGACTTGGTGGGGAATTGACTTCGAAAAGATGAGACACCGGCTTATGATCACTTCACTTGTTTCTGGTGGTACAACGATAAAAACGGAGAAGGTGCTGCATCTGAGGAGCTGAAAGGCTGTTCCTGTCGTGACGGAGTTGGGGGGTGGGGAGGGTTGACTTTTAAAAATCTGGTCACCCTACCCATCGTGCCCATACTGGCCGATAAGGAGCCCTCCAGTCTAACCTTACTGTTTTTTAAATTATTTTTCTTTCATGGGATGTGGGTGTTGCTGGCAAGCCCAGCATTTGTTGCCCATCCCTAATTGCCCTTGAGCTGGATGACTTGCTAGGCTATTTCAGAGGGCGTTTAAGAGTCAACCACATTGCTGTGGGTCTGGAGTCACATGTAGGCCAGACCAGGTAAGGACAGCAGATTTCCTTCCCTAAAAGGGTATTAGTGAACCAGATGGGTTTTCACAACAATCAATGGTAATTTCAATTAGCTTTCAATACCAGATTTTATAAAATTCATCGAATTTAAATTCCACCAGCTGCCATGGTGGGATCTGAACCCATGTCCCCAGAGCATTAGCCTGGGGCTCTGGATTACCAGCCCACTCTTTTATGCAGCTTCGGACTGATCTAACACACTAACAATGAAGATCATGGGCAGTGGCAGTATGGAGCGTTGGCTGAGAAACAGAAAGCAGAGACCAAAGCAAAATATCGCGGATGCTGGAAATCTGAAACATAAACAAAAATTGCTGGAAAAACTCAGGAAAAACTCAGCAGGTCTGACAGCATCTGTGGAGAGGAAGACAGAGTTAAAGTTTCGAGTCTGTATGACTCTTCTTCGGAGCTAAAGAGAAGTAGAAATGTGTGCAAATGTGTCACATGTTTCTACTTCTCTTTAGTGCTGATGAAGAGTCATACGGACTCGAAATGTTAACACTGAAAGCAGAGAGTTGCTTCTTTTCAGACTTGAGGGACATGGACAATTGTTGCCATCCAGGGCTCGATATCTTAACTATATCTTGCTCTTCTTGACTATACGTTAATAACCTGCACATTTGACATGGCATTATTTTAAAGCTTGCAAATGACACAAACCTTGGAAAAGTAATAAACAGCGAGGGACTGTAACAGACATCAGAATGATATAGTCAGGCGCATGGCAAAAGGACTTTAATGCAAAGAAGAATGAAATGAATCATTTGGAAGCATGATGAGGGCTGCCAATATAAACTAAATTATACAATTTTGCAGAGGGAGCAGGAACAGGGGAGCTTGGAGGTCACATACAAATCTTCATAGGTGGCAGGATAACATGAAAAGCCAGTTAAAGATGTACATATGATACTGGGCTTTAATCATAGAGCTACCAACTACAAAAGCAAGGAAGCTATGCTAAACCTTTGTCAATCAATGTAGATCTCAGCTGGAGGCTTCTAGGGACCACACCTGAGGACAATGTCAAAGCTTGAGAGAGGAGGCAGAGGAAATTTACTAGAATAGTGCCAGCTGGTGGAGAGGCTGGAGAAGCCAGGATTGTTCTCCTTCGAGTACAGAAGGTTAAGGGGAGATTAATGTTCAAATAAGAGTAAATAAGAATGAACTATTTCCACTGGTATGCAGAGGACGCAGATTTAAGGAAACTGGAACAAGAATCAAGGGGTGGAGGGGTGGAATGAAGAGGTTATTTTTGACGCAACAAGTGATCTGGAATGCTATGCCTGAAAGTTTGGTGGAAGGACATTCAATGACAGCTTTCAAGAGAGAACTGGGTAAATATTTCAAGGAAATATTTGTGGGGTTATGGGGAAAATACAGGGGAATGGGACTTGTTGAGCCAGTACAGGCACAACAAGCTTAGCATGGGTCAGTTATTCACTCACCCTTAACCACTGGTGATGTATTTGCTGGAAAACCATTTAGCCATTTTTGCACCACAAGTTGCCACATTTAACCATTCTTATACCATAAATTATCGCATTTAACCATTCTTGTATCACAAGGTGCCACATTTAACCATTCCTGTATCACAAGTTACCACATTTAACCATTCTTGTACCTCAATTTACCACACTTAACCATTCTTCTATGACAAGTTACCACATTTAACCATTCGTGTACTTCAAGTTACCACATTTAACCATTCCTGTATCACAAGTTACCACATTTAACCATTCTTGTACCTCAATTTACCACACTTAACCATTCTTCTATGACAAGTTACCGCATTTAACCATTCTTGTACCACAAATTACCACATTTAACCATTCCTGTGTCACAAGTTACCACATTTAACCATTCTTGTACCTCAATTTACCACACTTAACCATTCTTCTATGACAAGTTACCACATTTAACCATTCGTGTACTTCAAGTTACCACATTTAACCATTCCTGTATCACAAGTTACCACATTTAACCATTCTTGTACCTCAATTTACCACACTTAACCATTCTTCTATGACAAGTTACCACATATAACCAATCTTGTATCACAAGTTACCACATTTAACCATTCCTGTATCACAAGTTACTACATTTAACCATTTTTGTACCTCAAGTTACCACAGTTAACCATTCCTGTACCACAGCTTACCACATTTAACCGTTCCTGTACCACAAGTTCTATGGAGGTTTTCGAGAAGACGAAGGTCAGTGCATTTTTATTAGATAAATTGTTGAATGTTCTGTCCTCCATTCCCACCTAAGGTGGGCATTGTCACGGATGGGACTGGAAAATTCCAGCCCTAGATCGGAAACTTAACTGGCACTATTGTCTCTGAACCCACCTAATCCGATGAACTGGATCTCGGAACATGAGAGCAACAGAAATGTAAAATCACCCAAACCATTCAGAGTTAAATTAGAATTGTTTGAAGGAATCATTTTTGAAGATGCAATGGAAACCAGTAAGATCAAATTCTTTCAATGAAACTTGTCAGTTTGTGCAGACGGCACTTCATATTAGAATTGGAATGAGTTTGATCTCTCAGCTGCTCGGGCAACATGTACTTTCCTTGCCAATTAAGCCTTAACGAATTCATCTTGTTTTATTTCATTTTTATGATTGATGAGGCAACACAGGAAACTAGGCTGTGTCAGCTGTGACTCAGCGGTAGAACTCTCTCACCTCCGAGTAATAAAGTTGTGAGTTCATTGTCCCATTCCAGACAGGTGGGCGTAAAACTTCAGTGCAGTACTGTGGGAGTGCTGCACTGTCAGAAAGACCAGAAAGACAGTACCTCCAATGGCGCAGCACTCCTTAGTGGCTATGCTGCACATTGAACACAATAGCAAATTGGCAATGATTAGCGGATTGAAGCAAAATACTGCAGGTACTGGAACTCTGAAATGAAAACAGGAACTTCTGGAAATTCTCAGCAGGTCAGGCAACATTTGTGGAGAGGGAAAAAGCGTTAACGTTTCAGATCAATGTCCAAGCAAGCCTTTGGCATCATTGACTGTCCCTGGATTTGGGGATGACATCTATTCAAGGTTGCAGGTTTCTGCCCTGGGTCTTTGTGTATCTGGACAGGCTGATTCTCAGCCCAGAGATCTTTGGGACCACGGGGCAGGATGTAATCAGATTCAGAGTACAGCCTTTCCTTCCCTGCCTCATTATTAAGACATTGGGACTCAAAACGAGATGCAGCTTGATGGACAAGTTGTCACTATTCTGAAAGATTGGTACCAAGCTCTTGCCAGTCATTAAGGTCAATGCTGCCACGCTTCGAGAAGAGCTTCAGGGTGTCTTTGAAGAGTTTTCTTTGTCCTCCCCTAGAACGTTGGCCATTTGAAAGTTGAGAAAACAGGGCCTGCTGGCGAGACAGTTATTGGCCCTCCAGACACAGTGTCCAGTCCATCAAAGTTGATTTTACACGAGCTTTCCCTGAACGTCTGTGGGTGGATCTGGCTTCAAGGAGGCTGTCCCAGTGCAGAAGCAGAGAAATGGGGAAGAGGGGTAGAGCAAAGGAAAAGGTCTGAGGGTAGGGTAGAGGGTAGGAGGGATCAAATGACAAAAGAGATGAAGATGCAAAGCAAAAGGAGATGGTAATGGGGCAAGTAGAAAAGCAAGAAGGGGTTGGAGGAGGTGTCAGTGGCAACAGCATTATTGGTGCCTGCCGTCTGACAAAAATGCAGGCAATAATTGTGATCTGAAGTCACTAAAATCAATAACTGATGAATGGTCATCAACCTGAAATGTTAACTCTGTTTCTCTCTCCACTGATGCTGCCTGACCTGCTGAGTATTTGCAGCATTTTCTGTTTTTATTTCAGATTTCCAGCGTCACAGGGATTTTGCTTTTGCATTACTGAAATCAATGTTGAGTCTAGAAGACTGTAAAGTATCTAACTGATGGATGAGATGCTGTTCCGTAAGCCATGATTAATGATCGCAAGCTGATATTGAGTTAATTTGACATGACTTAAAGTGCCTTTGTAATCTTTGTTAATAATATCTAAGTACCTTGTGTACTCATTATTAAGATGTTTCTGATTGCTTTATCAGTAAATTAGGATAATGAAATGTAAATTCATGATTTTGTCATCTGTTTTGTCAGGTAAGACAACATTAACCCATTCATCCAAGTTGTTTTTAGAAGCTGTTTGGCTCTCTTGCTCTCATCCCTCATACCCCCTCACCCCACCTATTCACTATGCCTCCTCCATGCAAACTCATGCCCCCTACTCACCCTCCCATGCCCGCTTATATCCATATCCCCTCCATGCCACTTCATACTAACATACCACCTCTATAGCCACTTACACAGAATTCACTATGGGCAGACCTCAGGAGCCATGTGGAGATGAAAAAACAATTAAACTTCTAACAATCTAGTACAGCTCTCACTTTTACACATTTGATACTGAAAAAAACTTCCATTCATGAAACACATTCAAAGATTTTAAATCCCCTCAAATGTTCGATCTGTTATTAAAACAAACACACCTCTTTTCAGTAACCAAATCAAAGACAGCTAATTCTTTAAAAGCTTTTTTAAACTGTCAATCAAAATGGGCTTTGTAGCTTTTGAAACTCAGTCAGTCATTCATAATGACCTCCTCTCCAAAAACAGCTCTTGGGAAATGTCAACAAAGAACTCTATTGAAATTGCAGGAACAGATGGTAATGTATTTTTTCTAACCTGAACCAGAAAGTGATCCAGCAGAGGGCGTTTTCTGAAATCTAACTTGTAGCTTCAGCCTATCCTTTTCATATTTAAAAGGCCGAGATCTTAAAATCCTCAGATCATGACACTTAAACAAATTGTATCCATCCTTCAAGAGAATTTACGCCAACTCCATAAATTTGTGACACCCGCACTATGGGTTAAGGCTGTTTGAACAGTGAAAATGGGATCTGTTTGAACTCAGCAAATGGCCCTGCAGAGCTCAGGTTCCTTGTCTGTGCAATTCATGCCCCACCACATTCTTCCTGTCAGCAAAAAAAAGGATCTTTTGGAAATGGGGCGGAACTTCCATATCCGTTTCCTGCAGGCCATTTTTAAAGTCTCCAGAGTTGGCCTGGCTCCACGAAAATCCAGCCCTTTGTCTCAATTCGTGTACATTTGCCTGCTTCCCTGATTCTCACTTGGCACGACTCGTTATGACTTCCAATCTGCAGCATAACCGAGTTCTGTTCCTATCTCACCTGTATTCTCCATGGTACAGACTTTTAATTATTATTCATTCATGGGATATGGGTGTTGCTGGTTAAGCCAGCATTTATTGCCCATCCCTAATTGCCCTTGAGAAGGTGGGGGTGAGCTGCCTTCTTGAACCGCTGCAGTCCATGTGGTGTAGGTACACACACAGTGCTGTTAGGGAGGGAGTTCCAAGTCAGGATGGTGAGTGGCTTGGAGGGGAACTTCCAGGTGGTGATGTTCCCATGTGTCTGCTGCCCCTGTCCTTCTAGATGGTAGTGGTCGTGGGCTTGGAAAAGAACCTTGTTGAAGTCCTGCAGTCGATCTTGGTACACAGATGGTACACGCTGCTGCCACTCTGCCTCGGTGTTGACGGTTGTGAATGTTTGTGTATGTGGTGCCAATTAAGTGGGCTGCTTTGTCCTGAATGGTGTCAAGCTTCTTTAGTGTTGTTAGAGCTGCACTCATCCACCCATGCAAGTGGAGAGTATTCCATCACACTCTTAACTTGTGCCTAGAAGGTACTGGACAGGCTTTGGGGAGTCAGGAGGTGAATGACTCACTGCAGGATTCCCAGCCTCTGACTTGCTCTTGTAGCCACAGTATTTATATGGCTAGTCCAGTTCAGTTTCTGGTCAATGGTAACCCAGGATGTTGATAGTGGGGGATTCAGTGATTGTAATGCCATTGAACGTCAAGGGGCGATGGTTAGATCCTCTCTTGTTGGAGATGGTCATTGCCTGACACTTGTGTGGCGTGAATGTTACTTGCCACTTGTCAGCCCAAGCCTGGATATTGTCCAGGTCTTGCTGCATTTGGACATGAACTGCTTCAGTATCTGAGCAGTAGCGAATGGTGCTGAACATTGTGCAATCATCAGCGAACATCCCCTCTTCTGGCCTTATGATGGAAGGAAGGTCATTGATGAAGCAGCTGAAGATGGCTGGGCCTAGGACACTATCCTGAGGAACTCCTGCAGTGATGTCCTGGAGCTGAGATGATTGACCTCCAACAACCAGAACCATCTTCCTTTGTGCTCGGTATGACTCCAACCAGTGGACAGTTTCCCCCCTGATTCCCATTAACTCTAGTTTTGCTAGGGCTCCTTGATGCCACACTCGGTCAAATGCTGCCTTGATTTCAAGGGCAGTCACTCTCACCTCACCTCGGGATTTCAGCTCTTTTGTCCATGTTTGATCTAAGGCTGTAATGAGGTCAGGAGCTGGGTGGCCCTGGTGGAACCCAAACAGGGCGTCAGTGAGCAGATTATTGCAGCTTGATAGTTATTATGCATAGCACTGCGCTTCCTGTCGGGAAGGCCGCTGGGCTGGCCTTAATTGGCCCGCCCACTCAAAATGGCGGGGGGCCCCGTTTCAGCGGCGGGGGTCGGCTGTCCGCCCGCCACCGAGCCAGTGGGGCCCACACGCCTACCAAGGGCAAAATTCTGCCCATTGTTTTTTCTAAATGCGCCACTAAAAAAAAGAGACATTTTTCCATTGTTTAAAAAGTGAAACTGTTTTTATTGTATTTTGACCCCAGTAACCCTTGAACTACATGCCAAGACAAGAGTGGCCTTACGAACATTCAAAATAGAAGCAGAAATAGGCCATTCGGCCCCTCAAGCCTGTTCCGCCATTCATTAAGATCATGATTGATCTCTTAGTGTTTCGAATTGCACATTCCCAGCTACTCCCCAATAACCTTTGATTCCCTTGCCTAACAAGTATCTATTTACTTCTGCCTTAAAAATATCCAATGACCCCGCCTGATGGCACAGAGAGTTCCAAAGTCGCACAACCCTCTGAGAGAGAAATTTTTTCCTCATCTCGGTCCTAAAAGGGCAATCCCTAATTTTAAAACAGTGCCCACTAGTTCTGGATCACCCACCATCGTTTCCACATCCACCTTGTCAATACCATTCAAGATCTTATATACTTCAATAATGTCACCTCTCACTCATCTAAGCTCCAGTGGAAACAAGGCCAGTCTGTCTAACCTTTCCTCATAAGACAACTCGCTCATTCCAGGTATCAATCTAGTAAATCCCCTCTGAACCGCCTCCAAAGCATTTACATCCTTCCTTAGATAAGGAGACCAAAACTGCACATAATATTTGAGATGTAGTTTCACCAGTGCCCTGTATAACCGAAGCTTAACATCCTTACTTTTTTGTTCAATTCCTCTCATAATAATGGCTGGCACTCTATTAGCCTTCTTAATTACTTGGTATACCTACATACTAACTTTTTGTTCCTCATGCACTAGAACACCTAGATCCGTCTGTAGCTTGGAATTCTGCAGCCGTTCTCCATTTAAGCAATACTCTGCCTTTTTATTCTTTCTGACGAAGTGAACAACTTCATATTTTCCCACATTAAACTCCGTTTGCTAGATCTTTGCCCACTCATTCAAACTATCTCCTTATGTCCTCTTCATAACATGCTTTCCTACCTATCTTTGTGTCATCTGCAAATTTGGCTACCATGTCTTTATTCCCCTCATCTAAGTCATTGATATAAATTTTAAACTGAGGACCCAGCACAGACCCCTGTGGGACTCTACTCATCACATCCTACCAATCAGAAAAATACTCATTTATGTATATTCTCTGTTTCTGCCAACAAACCAATCTTGTATCCAGGCTAATACATTACCCCCTACACCGTGAGCTTCTATTTTCTGCAATAACCTTTGATGTGACATTTTATCAAATGCCTTCTGGAAATCCAAGTACAGCACGTCTATTGGCTCCCCTTTATCCACAGCACAAGTTACTCCTTCAAAGAACTCCAATAAATGGGTTAAACATGATTTCACTTTCACAAAACCATGCCGACTCTTCCCAATTATCTTGAGTTTATTTAAGTGTCCAGCTATAATCTCCTTAATGATTGATTCTAACACTTCTAACATTTCTCAAAGAAATCAGTATTCGTAGGGAAATGGTGTTGGGGAAGTTGATGGGATTGAAGGCCGATAAATCCCCAGGGCCTGATAATCTACATCCCAGAGTACTTAAGGAAGTGGCCCTAGAAATAGTGGATGTGTTGGTGGTCATCTTCCGAGATTCTGTAGACTCTGTAAGGTTCCTACAGATTGGAGGGTAGCTAATGTAACCCCGCTATTTAGAAAGGGAGGTAGAAAGACAACAGGGAATTATAGACCAGTCAGCCTGATGTCAGTAGTGGGGAAAATTCTAGGGTCCATTATAAAAGATGTAATAGCTGAGCACTTGGAAAACAGTGGCAGGATCGGACAGAGTCAGCATGGATTTACGAAAAGGAAATCATGCTTGACAAATCTACTGGAATTTTTCGAGGATGTAACTAGTAGAGTGATGAGGGACTGCAAGTGGATGTGGTTTATTTCGACTTTCAGAAGGCTTTCGACAAAGTCCCACATAAGAGATTAGCGTGTAAAATTAAAGCACGTGGGATTGGAGGTAGTGTATTGAGATGGATAGAAAACTGACTGGCTGACAGGAAACAAAGAGTAGGAATAAACGGGTCTTTTTCCGAATGGCAGGCAGTGACTAGTGGGGTACCGCAGGAATCAGTGCTGGGACCCCAGCTATTCATAATATATATTAATGATTTAGGTGAGGGAACTAAATGTAATATCTCCAAATTTGCAGATAACACAAAGCTGGGTGGGAGGGTGAGCTGTGAGGAGGATGCACAGATGCTTCAGTGTGATTTGGACAAGCTGAATGAGTGGGCAAATGCATGGCAGATGCAGTTTAATGTGGATAAATGTGAGGTTATCCACTTTGATAGCAAAAACAGGAAGGCAGATTATTATCTGAATGGCTATAAATTGAGAGAGGGGAATGTACAACGAGACCTGGGTGTCCTCGTACACCAGTCTCTGAAGGTAAGCATGCAGGTACAGCAGGCAATAAAGAAGGCAAATGGTATGTTGGCCTTCATAGTGAGAGGATTCGAGTGCAGGAGCAGGGATATCTTGCTGCAATCATACAGGGCCTTGGTGAGACCAAACCTGGAATATTGTGTGCAGTTTTGGTCTCCTTATCTGAGGAAGGATGTTCTTGCTATAGAAGGGGTGCAGCGAAGGTTTACCAGACTGATTCCTGGGATGGCAGGACTGACACATGAGGAGAGATTGAGTCGTTTAGGATTATATTCACTGGAGTTCAGGAGAATGAAGGAGGATCTCGTAGAGATCCATAAAATTCTAACAGAACTAGACAGGGTGGACGCAGGAAAGATGTTCCCGAAGGTGGAGGAGTCCAGAACCAGGGGTAACAATCTGAGGATATGGGGTAGACCATTTAGGACTGAGATGAGGAGAAATTTCTTCACTCAGAGAGTGATGAGCCTATGGAATTTGCTACCACAGAAAGTAGTTGAGGCCAAAACATTGTATGTTTTCAAGAAGGAATTAGATATAGCTCTTGGGGCCAAAGGGGTCAAAGGGTATGGGGAGAAAGCGGGAGCAGGCTATTGAGTTGGATGATCAGCCATGAGCATAATGAATGGCGGAGCAGGCTTGAAGGACCGAATGACCTACTCCTGCTCCTAGTTTCTATACCAACAAAAGATGCGTAAATAACTTGGATTGTGAAGTCTGCAAAGCCTTTCAGTGACTGAGAGGAGAATAAGGATAAGGATTCATATTTTTCCAGTCATTGTTTTGAGAAAATGTGAACTAAGTCTCAAAGGGCTGGAATGGAGCCAGAAATTTGGCTTAAAGAGAGATTGCTTCTAGGATTTGGGCTGCAGTCGGAGTGGAATAGTCACCCACTGAAGACTATGGGAGGAAGGGACATCGGAGTGACTGGCCGAAGAGTCCACCCCAGAAGGCTACTCAGAATCTTAGTAACATATATACCAAGGGGAATTTTTACTAACTTAATATCCTGTCGTGGAATAGACTAAGTTGGGGTTATCGTTTATGCTTTAAAAAAACCTGTCTTTCTCCTTTTCTTCTGATATAGATAAAGCACTTTCTATTTTTAATGAAGTTATTATTTATTTTCTTTTTGCTTCTTTCTCTTTTCATATTATCAATTATAATTGTCATATCATTATTATCATCATTATTCAATAAAATTTTTATTTAATGCATTACTTGGCATTGTCACTCATTCCTGTTACATCCAGAGTATGACTCCGAACCTAAGTGATACGCTGAAGGGACTCTCACACCCTCTTACAGATTCATAACGTATATGTCTGCCGGTGTTTTGCCTTTCTGGACAGGGCTTAATGGGAGAGGACTCAGATGATTCACTCCCACGAAGAAGTGGTAGGGTTAACAGAGGCCACAGGAGAGAGAAAGACAATGTTCTTAACCTTAATTGCTAGCCTGTGCCCAGAAGCACAATTTCATCCACAGAGCCTCAATGTGTTTTGTTTTATTTTTTTGGAGAAATCTGGATTGACGACCAGTCAAAGATGTGGGCCCAAACGTTAATGATCAGTCACCTGTTAATAGCCATCCATACTCTGAAAGAGGTCATCCAGATTGGAAAGGCAATTTCTTTGATTGGTCCAGCCTCAGTGACCACAATTTCGCTTTTCCCGAACCCCAAGTAATTCCTGGGAAGCCGGGGAGGGTACACATGTGGGAATACCATGAGGGAGATTAAAGGTGATTGTCCAGGCAGTTGCTCTCTTTGAGGGACTCGACAAGTTTGGCGAATAAAGGAAGGAAAAGGAGTATGTTTAATCTATGAGCTGATGGAAGATACTTATGTCAGAGTCCGATACTACTCTTCCCCTTAGACTTTCCACATGTTGCTCTGAGATAAGTTGGGGAGTATGGCGAATGGGAAAAGGTGGGATAACACAGGAGACGATCTGAGAATAATGATAACAGGCCCGCCTGATAATTATATGCAGTTATGTTGGTCCAAATGGCAAGCTAAATTCCATTCAGGAAATTATGGGCAGAAATTTTCGCTCAGTGGGAGGGGTCAGGCCCAAACCGTTCGAGCCTGAAATGATGCGCATTGACATCAGCCGAGCATGCCGACGCCAATGCGTAGTCATGCGATAGTTCGGTCAGCAGGCGTGCACCGGAATCGGCAGCGTGCCCGCCAACAATTAAAAGGCCTGTTAAGGCCATCAAATAATCAATTAACCCAAAGTTAATTTTCAATTAACCTTAATTTTTTTACTGCCTGTCCAACCTAATGGTTGGCGGGCAAGAGAAAGGCAAAGCGGCCTTTGCATTTTTTTGGAAACCTCATTCACGGACGGGATGAGGTTTCCGAAAGCAAATAAAAATAAAAGTTTTACAATTGAATGAATGAAATGTCCCTGCTCATGTGACAGAGTCACATGAGGGAACATGTTTTATTACATTTTTATTTTCTTTATTTTTTTTTAACAACGCTTCATCTCCCTGAAGCAGCTCCAGGCCTCAGGGAGATTATGAAGTGCTGTCGGAGATTAATCACACCGAGGCATCATTAATACATAGAAACCCCATTTATTACTTGTGCGCAAGGGAGAACAATACAACGAGAGCTATTGTGCCGTCTCCAAGCAGAATACACAAAGACTTGCTTAAAAGCATTTTACAACCAATCATTAAATTTTGTACATCTCAATCCACTTATTTGCATAAGTTTACTGACCAATCCATGTTCCCGTAAATTTCCATTCCTACACCACAAGTGCAGTTGTTTATAATTTGACTATCACAACTTTGATTACATTCGGCCCAAGAAAGAGAGAGACACATGGAATGTCTCAAGGCTCATCCTGTTATAGTGGTCAGACAAGATGCTATTGTTCTTCAAGGTTGCAGTATTTTTCTCTTAGGCCTAAGCATTTAATTCAATTTCTCCACTAACCCTTTCAATACCGGGTGGGGTCCCTATAGTTGTCTAGCGCTAACTCGTGCACATGCGTGAAGCTCGCGCTCGGCCAATTCACCCTCCTCACCAACGCCCACACAGCCAGCGCTCAGCGCTGCCCCTCGCGTTTCACATTGGGCGGGCCATAATTGGCTCGCTAGTGTGTGAAATCACGGTCGGGTTCCGATCGCAGGCGGGAGTCAGCTTCCCAACCACCCCTGCCCACCAAGAGAAAAATTCTGCCCTATATATTTCTTAGGGAGGATGGCGTTCCAAGCAGAGTCAGCTGGTGAGGCCACAACTGGAGTATTGTGTGCAGTTCTGGTCACCACATTACAGGAAGGATGTAATAGCTCTGGAGAGAGTGCAGAGGAGGTTTACAAGAATGTTGCCAGGGTTAGAAAAGTGTAGCTATGAGGAGAGATTGGATAGTTTGGGGTTATTTTCCTTAGAACAAAGGCTGAGAGGTGACTTGATTGAGGTGTATAAAATTATGAGGGTAATAGATAGAGTGGACAGGATAAAATTGTTTCCCTTGGTGGAGAATTCTAGAACCGGGGACATAGATTCAAGATAAGTGGCAGAAGGTGTAGGTGGGACATGAGGAAGAATTTTTTACGCAGAGGGTAGTGGGTGTCTGGAATTCGCTGCCCAAGTTGGTGGTAGAGGCAGAAACTCTAAACACTTTTAAAAAGCACCTGGATCTGCACCTAAAGTGTTGTAAACTGCAGGGCTATGGGCCGGGTGCAGGAAGGTGGGATTAGAAAGGGCACCTGGGTGTCCTCGGGCTGGCATGGACAGGATGGGTCGAATGGCCTCCTTTCTGTGCTATAACTTTTCTATGGTTCTATGTACAGTGGAAGCTATTCGAGTTGATTTGAAGCCGGCACAAACTGCATGTGCAGGAGAGGGGGGAATACCGTGTTACCGCTATAGAACAAGGATATAATTATGGATATGAAAATCTGTGCCCTGCTCCAGAAAGAACTTTCTGTTTTCCCCAGAAATGCCTGTCAAGAATTGGTGATCGGCAATTGGTGGGTATTTAGCATCACAATATCACAGAAATAAGTGTAAAGATCAGGGTGAAAAGACGATTGATTACGGGGAAAGATTCGGTTATGATATCCCAGAGCTGCCAGAAAACTAAAAGAACTGAGAGAGAATGAGCATTGCTAAATCCCAGAAAGCATATTTCCACTTGCAGCAACATAATGAGTCTGTGAATTAAAATAAAATGATATCAAGGTTACCACACGGTGGGAGGATTTATGGAACTGGGGAATGAATGTGAACATTTATCCGTGGATTAGGATTATATCACATGTATTGGTCTTCGCACTGATGAGTCTGTAATTGCTGATGAACTGCTCGATACAGCAAGGTGTAAATAAAATGTACCAAAAACTGTCCTCACAAGTTACTGAACTGGAGCTGCCAACTCTACAAGTGTTTCAACCCCAGTGGGATATTTTTAAAAAAAGGGATTACTCCAACTGGATAAATTACAAACAAAGAAATGGTGATTCTGGATTACAAGATTCTGGATTACAAGATACTGCAATGATTCTGTATTTTACAGGTGGGGGTTTACCGCACATCGTGGGATCCGATTAAGGAAGTCAGTTCACCGTTCAGGTCATGCCACACACTCTACAGCGGCTAGGGATTGAGGGAAAGTGGCATGTGCCTTACAATCATCCGGGGTAGTGGAGCGCATGAGTCACACAATTAAAACTGCACCGGGGCAAGAGTTAATGGCCCAAAGGGGGGGTGGGGGGAGGTGGGGAAATGGGATGAAATTCTATCGCTGGTGCTTAAAACAGGACAGAAAAGTCCAAGGGAACTGGATATTCCCCCCAGGAGTTGGTTACAGGAAGACCTATGACAACCCCTGTACACCTGTGGATGTCTACTTTAACTGAGAACCAGGTTAGAGAAGTTACTGAGGAATGGTTTGTGGTAAACCTCCTACAGGTAACCCCTTTGGATATGGTCCCGGGATATCTTTGGGGGAGGTAAGACACCCTTTGGGATTGTTAAATGTGGACATGATTATGAACATTTACGCACAAACCCATTGGGACTGTCAAGCTGTCAAGAAACGGTCAAAGGACTGTCAGCTGTCAAGGAACTGCCAGCGCTGTCAAAGCTGTCAAGGAACTGTCAAAGGGCTGTCAGCTGCCGAGGCACAGCCAAAGCTGTCAGAGAACTGTCAAAGCCGTCAAGGAACTATCAAAGCTATCAAAGAACTGTCAAAACTGTCAAGGAACAGTCAAAGAACTGCCATAGGTACTAGGTGAGTTGGCACCGAGAGGGTAAGAGCTAGGTGGTTGGTGGGGGTCATGGGTTGGCATCAAGTTGGCATGGGGCTAGAAAAGGCCATTGTAATGGGACTTAAAGTGTATGAGAGGCATAGGGGTATATGGGGCCATGGAGGTTTATGAGGGGCATGAGGTGTCATAGGCTAGCATGGATGGGGGATAGGGAGTGTATGGGGTGAAGGGGGTGAGGGGAGAGAGCTGGATAGCTGTGTTTTGTTATAATTTCTTTTTCAATAAAATCAACAAATTGCTGGAGCACAGAGGCAGGCCTTCCCCTCCAGTCCGTCTCCACGCCCAGCACCCCCAGAATGAAAATCCAAACTGCAGGCAGTCATTTTTAAAGGTCAGGTTCCTGTCTCCTGGCCTGGGGACAAAAATCTGGGCCGAACCTTGACACTGAACCACATAAGGAGACATTAAGTCAGATGGCCAAAATCTTGGTCAAAGAGATCAGTTTGAAAGAGTGTCTCAAAGGAGGAAAGTGATGTAGAAAGACGGAGAGCTGAAGGGAGGGTATTCCAGAGCTTGGGGTCCAGGCAACTGAAGGTTTGGCCACCAGTAGTGGAGAAATTAAAGTTGGGGATGCGCAAGAGGCCAGAGTTAGAGTAGCGCAGTTATCTTGGAGTGTTGTGGGGTTGGAGGAGATTACGAACACCTAAAAACAGTCATTATCGAATTGTTGATTGTGGGATCTCACTGTGCTCAAATTGGCTGTCCTCTTTCCTATGTTGTAACAGTATTTTTAAAAAGTACTTCATTAGCTTTGAAGCTTTTTGGGGTGTTGGAAAGGTGCTGTAGAAAGAGGGTTGTAGAATGATGCTGCACAAATGTAGACCATTCGTCCATTATGCCTGTGCTGGCTCTGTGGTACAGCTGATCAATCAGTCCCACTCCCCTGATCTTTCCCCATAGCTCTATAAGTTTTTTTTTATCCAGTCAAGGATTTTCCAATTCATTTTGAATGCTCCTGTTGAATCTGCCTTCCCTTACAGGCGGTACATTACAGATCACAGCAACTCACGATATTAAAAAAATCCTTCAAGTCACCTCTGCTTCTTTTGCCAATCACTCTAAACCTATGCACTCTGGTTACTGACCGTCCTGCCACTGGAAACAATTTCTCTTTATTTACGCTATCAAACCCAGTCATGATTTTGAACAAGTCTATTATACCTCCTCCTCAACTTGTCTGCTGAAGGAAAATTGAAGTCAGTGGGAATCGGGGGGAAAGCTCTGCTGGTTTGAGTCATACCCAGCACAAAGGAAGATGCTTGTGGTTGTTGGGGGTCAATAAGCTCAGTCCCAGGACATCACTGCAGGAGTTCCTCAGGGTAGTGTCCTCGGCCCAACCACCTTCAGCTGCTTCATCAATGACCTTCCTTCCATCGTAACAGCAGATGTGGGGATATTGCTGGTGATTGCACAACTTTCAGCATCATTTGCAACTCCTCAGATACTGAAGCAGTCCATGTTCAAATACAGAAAGACCCAGACAATATCTAGGCTTGGACTGACAAGTGGCAAGTAACATTTGTGCCACACAAGTGCCAGGCAAAGGTCAACTCCAACAAGGGAGAATCTAACCATTTACCCTTGACATTCAATGGCATTACCTTCACTGAATCCTCCACCATCAACATCCTGGGGGTTACCACTGGCCAGAAACTGAACTGGGCTAGTCATATAAATACTGTGGCTACAAGAGCATGTCAGAAGCTGGGAATTCTATGGTGAGTAATTGACTTCCTGACTCCCCAAAGCCTGTCCACCATCTACAAGGCACAAGTCAGGATTGTGATGGAATACTCTCCACTTACCTGGATGAGTGCAGCTCCAACACTCAGGAGGCTCAACAGCATTCCAAAAAAAGCAGCCCACTTGATCAGCACCCCATCCAGCACCTTAAATATTCACTCCCTCCACCACCAACACACACAACGGCAGCAGTGTGTATCACCTACAAGATGCACTGCACCAACTCACCAAACTCCTTCAACAGCACCTTCCAAATCTGCATCCGCTGCCACTTAGAAGGACAAGGGCAGCAGATGCATGGGAAAACCACCACTTGCACATTCCCTCCAAGTCACACACCATCCTGAACTATATTCCCGTTCCTACATTGTCGCTGGATCAAAATCTGGAAACTCCCTCCCAAACAGCACTTTGGGAGTGCCTACACCACATGGACTGCAGCGGTTCAAGGAGGCAGCTCACCACCACCTTCTCAAGGGCAATTAGGGATAGGCAATAAATGCTGGCCTAGCCAGCGACCTCTGCATCCTATGAAAAAAATTTTAAAAGGAGAAAAACCCCAGATTCTCCAGTTTCTCCATTTAACCTAAGTCTTTCATCCCTTATAAGTTCTAGTAAATCCCCTCTGCATCCAATGTAAGGGCTCTTCCTAAAGAGTGATGTCCAGAACTAAACACAATACTCCAACTGGTGCTTATCCAGAGTTGCATCAAGATTTAACATAATTTCCTTGCGTCTGTGAGCCAGGAGTCCTATATACTTGTTTTTACAACAGCCTTCTTGACTTTATTATACCACATTAGGTGTATGTACAGCCCTAGGTCTGTCTATTCCTACACTCCCTTTAAAATTACTCATTAGTTGATATAGCCTCTCCTCCTTCCGACTAAAATGTGTCACTTTGCATTTCTTCCTGGCAAGTCTTTCTTTGTTTCTCGAGTTCTACAGCAGTTTAAAACAATGCAAAAAGGTATTAAATTTGACTATTTCTATGCCCTATCCTCTTTTCTCTGTCGAGTGAGAAAAGCAATGGTTGGTATCCACCGTGTTCAAAAAAAAAGGGCGTTTCAGCTCCAAGTCTACAAATCAATGACCCCAACATTAATGTGGTCGAGACAATTTGGGAAAACTCATTAGAAAGTGTGAGTGACAGCTACAAAGGAAAAGCCAATGATCCCCAACCTAGACCCAACACAATCCAGCACGAATTCACAAAGGTAAAGGTCAGAAGTCTAATTTTCCATCAAGAATGAAATGCAAATGAATACATTACTCAATTACATCAGTTGGTGGGCTAGTCTATTTATTAGGTTCAGGGTCTGTAGGGACTCGGCACTGAATGCAGCACCTGGGTGGCAGTCTTGCAAGTGTCACTTCCTCAATGACAAGATCTGATGGTCTGTTTGGTAAGTGTGGAGAGGGAGAGCAATGGGGAGAGGGGAGCGGAGAGGAGAGGTCAAGAAAGAGAGTAGAGAGAGAGAGAGCAGAGGACTGACCAAAAAGGAGGAAAGCAGCGGAGAGGAAAGGGAGAGCAGAGAAAAAGAAGGGAAGGTGAGGGGGAAAAGGGGAAAGAAGGGAAAAGGTGAGGGGAGGGAAGGGGACCAGAAAGGAGGGGATAGGGAAAGGGATAGAAGAGAGAATGAGAAGAGAGGTGAGGGGAAGAGAGGAAGAGAGAAAGGGAGAGAGAAGGAAAGAGAGAGGAGAGGGGAGGAGAGGAAAAGGGAGGAGAAGAAAGGGGAGGGGAGGAGAGGAGAGGAACGAATAGGAGAGCAGCGGAGAGAGGAAAGAGTAGGAGAGGAAAGGGGAGGAGAGGATAGGAGGAGAGAAAGCAGAGGGGAAACAAGAATATGGGGAGGATAGGAAAGGAGAGAAGGGGATGAGAGGAGAGGAGGGGAGGAGAGAAGAGAAAGGAGAGGAGATTGGAGGAGAGGAGTGGGGAGTAGAGAAAAGGTAAAGGGAGGTGAGGAGGAGTGGAAATGGGATAGTGAGAGGAGACGGGAGGAGACAGGAGATGAAGGGAGAGGGAAAGAGGGAAAAAGGGAAGAAAGAAGAGGAATTGAGAAGGATGAGAGGAATAGAGGAGGAGGATTGGGAATGGGATACGAGGAGGGGAGGGGAATAAAGAGAGAAGAGGTGAGAAAAATAGAGGAGCAGAAAGGAGAAATGGAAAAGGTGAGGATAGAAGGTGGAGATGGGAGGAGAGAGAGAGACAGGGGAAGCTTATATTTCTTCAATATATTGTTGGCAGATGCTACATTTAAACAGTGATTTAAACAGAAACCTATATTCAGCGTTTAGTCTGTAGGGGGATATACATAGGCAAAAATTTGGCAGATGGAGTATAATGTGGGAAATGTGAGATTGTCCACTTTGGCAGGTAGAATAAAAAAGCAGAATATTATTTAAATAGAGGGAGACTGAAACATGCTGCGGTGTCCTTGTACATGAATTACAAAAGTTAGTGTGTAGATACAGCAAGTGATTAGGAAGGCAAATAGAATAATTGCCTTTATTGCAAGGCGGGGGGGGGGTGAAGAATAAAAGTAGGGAAGTCTTGCTACAACTGTATAGGGCAGCGGTGAGGCTGCAGCTAGGATATTGTGTACAGTTTTGGTCTTCCTATTTGGGGAGAGAAAAATTTGAATTGGAAGTAGTTCCGAGAAAGTTCACCAGGTTGACTCCTGGGAAGAAGGTGTTGCCTCATGGGGAAAGGTTAAGCAGGTTGGGCCGATACTCACTGGAATTTAGAAGAATGAGAGGCGATCTTGTTGAAACAGGTAAGATTCTGAGGGGGCTGGACAGGCGAGGTGCTGAGAGGGTGTTTCCTCTCGTGGGGGAATCTAGAACTAGGGGGCACAGTTATAAAATAAGGGGTCTTCCATTTAAGGTGGAGATGAGCAGAAATTTCTTCTCTCAGAGGGTCGTCAGTCTTTGGAATTCTCTCCCTCAGAGATCAGAGGAGGCTGGGTCATTGGATCTGTTCAAGGCCGAGTTAGACAGAGTTTTGATTGACAAAGGAGTTGAGGTGTTATGGGGGACAGGCAGGAAAGCAGAGTTAAGGCCGCAATCAGATCAGCCATGATCTTATTGGATGGCTGAGCAGGCCCGAGGGGCCGAATGTCCTACTCCTGCTCCTATTTCTTATGATCTTATGACTTTAGATAGATATTAGATTATAAGTGACATCACAGGAAAGCTGTGACCTGATTGGTTGGTAGGAAATCTGCAACAAATTTGAAAAAAAAATACTGTAACGCTAATTAATAAATTAATTATCTAAGTAGTGATGGCTGGGCAGGTGATGTGCTGTAGCTGTATGATGTGGGAGCTGGCAGATCCCATTGCGAGCCGCAGTGACCACATCTGCAGCAAGTGTTGGTTGCTGGAGGAACTCCGGCTCAGAATTGATGACCTGGAGTCCGAGCTCCGGACGCTGCGGCACATGCGGGAGGGGGAGAGTTACCTGGATGCTTTGTATCAGGGGGCGGTCACACCCAGTAGATTAAGTACCTCAAGTCCGGTCAGTGGTCAGGGTCAGCAGGGTGTGACTGCAAGTGAGGCAGGTAGAGGGATCCTGTGTTCAGGAACAGAGGAGCCTCAGTTCTTGACCTTGTCCAACAGGTACGAGGTACTTGCTCCCTATGTGGATGAGGAACAGGGCTGTAGGGAGGATGAGCCAGCTGACCACAGCACAGTGGCACAGGAGGCCATTCAAGAGGGGGGAGCAAAAATACAAGTGGTAGTTGTAGGGGATTCTATAATTAGGGGAATTGATAGCATCCTTTGTAAGCAGGATCAAGAGTCCCGCATGGTATGTTGCCTGCCCAGTGCCAGGGTGAGGGACATCTCTGACCGGCTTGAAAGGATATTGGAGAGGGAGGGGGAGGATCCAGTTGTTGTGGTCCACGTCGGGACAAATAACATAGGTAAGAGTAGGAAAGAGGATCTGTTTGGAGATTATCAGGAACTAGGAACTAAATTAAAGAAAAGGTCCTACAGGGTTATAATCTCCGGATTACTACCCGAGCCACATGCAAATTCGCATAGGGACGCGAGAATAAGGGAAGTAAACACGTGGCTAAAGGAGTGGTGTGGGAAAGAGGGGTTCCATTTTGTGGGGCACTGGCATCAATATTGGAACAGGAGGGATCTATATCATTGGGACGGTCTCCACCTGAACCGATCTCAGACCATGTTCTAGCAAAAAGGGTAAATAGGGTGGTCAACAGGACTTTAAACTAGAAAGTTGGGGAGGAGGGAAGGGTAAAACTCCAAGAAGTATGACTAATGGGAAACAAAGCAGCAGGTTAGAATGTTGGGGGGGGGGGGGGGGGGGGGGGGGGGGGGGGGGGAGGGGCAGGTGGATTCAACTTTATGGAAAATTATGAAAAAGCTGAAAAGAAAGGAGAGCCCAGGAGAGGCTATTAAAGTCTCCAGAACACAAAATAGGACAGAGTGTTTGGAAAGGGCTAGGAATATAACTTCAAGCACAGCAGATAAAGGGACGACAATGAGAAAGGGGACGGGAAATACAGGACTGAAGGTGTTGTATCTGAATGCACGCAGCATACGAAATAAGGTAAATGAGCTTGTGGTGCAGGTTGAAATTGGCAGGTATGATGTGGTGGGCATCACGGAGACATGGCTGCAAGGGGATCAGGACAGGGAGATAAATATCCAAGGAAAATATCCTATCGAAAAGATAGGCAGGTTGGCAGAGGGGTGGGATTGCTTTGTTAGTAAGAAATGAAATTAAATCCTTAGCAAGAAATGATGTAGGGTCAGATGATGTAGAATCTGTGTGGGTAGAGTTGAGGAACCGCAAAGGTGAAAAAACCATAATGGGAGTTATGTACAGGCCTCCGAACAGTCGTCAGGATGTGGGGCACAAGATACACCAAGAGATAGAAAAGGTATGTAAGAAAGGCAAGGTTACAGTGATCATGGGGGATTTCAATATGCAGGTAGACTGGGAAAATCAGGTTGGTAGTGGATCCCAAGAAAAGGAATTTGTGGAATGTCTATGAGATGGCTTTTTGGAGCAGCTTGTGGTGGAGCCCACTAGGGAACAGGCAATTCTAGATTTAGTGATGTGTAATGAGGCAGATTTGATAAGGGAGCTTAAGGTGAAGGAACCCTTAGGAGGAAGTGACCATAATATGATAGAATTTACCCTGCAATTTGAGAGGAAAAAGCTGGGATCAGATGTAACCGTATTACAGTTGAATAAAGGCAACTACAGAGGCATGAGGGAGGAGCTGGCCAGAATTGACTGGGAGTTGAGCCTAGAAGGAAAGACAGTGGAACAGCAATGGCAGGAGTTTCTGGGCGTAATTTGGGAGACACAGCAAAAATTCATCCCTAGGAAGAAGAAGCATACTAAAGGGAGGACGAGGCAACCATGGCTGACAAGGGAAGTCAAGGACAGCAGAAAAGCTAAAGAGAAAGCATACAATGTGGCGAAGAGCAGTGGGAAACCAGGGGATTGGGAAGTCTACAAAGACCAACAGAGGACAACTAAAAAAGAAATAAGGAAGGAGAAGATTAAATATGAGGGTAAACTAGCCAGTAATATAGAAGAAGATGGCAAGAGTTTTTTTAGATATATAAGGGTAAGAGAGAGGCAAAAGTGGACATTGAGCTGCTGGAAGATGACGCTGGAGAAGTAGTAGTGGGGAACAAAGAAATGGTGGAGGAACTGAATAGGTGCTTTGCGTCAGTCTTCACAGTGGAAGACACGAGTAACATCCCCAAAGTTCAAGAGAGTCGGGGGGCAGAGGTGAGTATGGTGGCCATTACCAAGGAGAAGGTGCTAGGAAAACTGAAAGATCTGAAGGTGGATAAATCACCTGGGCCAGATGGATTACACCTCAGAGTTCTGAAGGAGATAGCTGAAGAGATAGTAGAGGCGTTAGTGGTGATCTTTCAGGAATCACTCGAGTCAGGGAGGGTCCCAGAGGACTAGAAAATCGCTAATGTAACCCCCCCGTTTAAGAAGGGAATGAGGCAAAAGACGGGAGATTACAGGCCGATTAGCCTGACCTCAGTCGTTGGTAAGATTTTAGAGTCCATTATTAAGGATGAGATTTCAGAATTCTTGGAAGTGCATGGTAAAATAGGGCAAAGTCAGCATGGTTTCATCAAGGGGAGATCATGCCTGACAAATCTGTTAGAATTCTTTGAGGAGGTAACAAGTAGGTTAGGCAAAGGAGAGCCAATGGATGTCTACTTGGACTTCCAGAAGGCTTTTGACAAGGTGCCGCACAGAAGGCTGCTCAATAAGATAAGAGCCCATGGTGTTAGAGGCAAGGTACTAGCATGGATAGAAGATTGGCTGTCTGGCAGGAGGCAGAGAGTGGGGATAAGGTGACTAGTGGAGTTCGGCAGGGGTCAGTGTTGGGACCACATCTTTTCGCTTTATACGTTAATGATCTAGATGAAGAAACTGAGGGCATCCTGGCAAAGTTTGCAGATGATACAAAGATAGGTGGAGGGACAGGTAGTATTGAGGAGGTGGGGAGGCTGCAGAAGGATTTGGACAGGTTAGGAGAATGGGCAAAGAAGTGGCAGATGGAATACAATGTGGGTAAATGTGAGGTCATGCACTTTGGTAGGAAGAATAGAGGCATAGACTATTTTCTAAATGGGGAGAGAATTCAGAAATCTGGAGTGCAAAGGGACTTGGGAGTCCTAGTCAAGGATTCTCTTAAGGTTAACTTGCAGGTTGAGTTGGTAGTTAGGAAGGCAAATGCAATGTTGGCATTTATTTCGAGAGGTCTAAAATATGAAAGCAGGGATGTGCTGCTGAGGCTTTATAAGGCTCTGGTCAGACCACATTTAGAATATTGTGAGCAATTTTGGGGCCCGTATCTCAGGAAGAATGTGCTGGCCCTGGAGGGGGTCCAGAGGAGGTTCATGAGAATGATCCCAGGAATGAAAGGCTTAACATATGAGGAACATTTGAGGACTCTGGGTCCATACTCGATGGAGATTAGAAGGATGAGGGGGGATCTGATTGAAACTTACAGAATACTGAAAGGCCTGGATAGAGTGGACGTGGGGAAGATGTTTCCATTAGTAGGAGAGACTAGGACCCGAGGGCATAGCCTCAGAGTAAAGGGAAGACCTTTTAGAACAGAGATGAGGAGAAACTTCTTTAGCTAGAGTGGTGAATCTATGGGATTCATTGCCACAGAAGGCTGTGGAGGCCAGCTCATCGAGTGTATTTAAGACCGAGATAGATAGGTTCTTGATTGGTAAGGGGATCAAAGGTTATGGGGAGAAGGCGGGAGAATGGGGTTGAGAAACTTACCAGCCACGATTGAATGGCGGGGCAGACTCGATGGGCCGAATGGCCTAATTTCTGCTCCTATGTCTTTTTGGTCTTATAGATCCATTTTCATTGCTAGCCCTCAGCACCAAACTGGCAGCAGTCTGAACTTCCATGGCAGCTGTGACCTGAAAACTTACCTTGCTCCGTGACTGGCCAGAATTTTTTTCCCTCCTACCAGGGTTGGGGGCGGTGGGGATGCGGAATGGAGCTCCAGGGCAGAATCATCCCAGATTCGCACAAAATGCAAGAAGGACGTTTTACCCACTGGCCTCAATGGTGGCTTTTCACGCTGTAACATCCTGTTCCCAGCGCCTCCCACCTCACTAAGAATTCATCCCCAGGAAACAGGCCGGGGTAGCCTCTGATTCGCCCGCCCTGCCGTAACCTCAGGGCTTCGGTAACCCCGGGCGCCATATTTAAAGGCCGCCCCTGCAAAGAGCCGGCGCTCTTCAAGGGATAGGAAGCTGCTGGGAAGTGATGGCTGCCAAAGGCAAGAAAAGTGCTGCCTCCAAATTTAGCGACACCTCCCTCCAGCACCTACCGGACGCAGTGGAGGCCTACGGTGATATCCTCTACCCCCCCACCGGCTCTGGGTGGAGACCAGCAAGCAAGGTCACCAATCCAGCGTGGGAGATGGGGGCAGTGGTGGTGAGTGCCAACGCCCTGCAAAAGAAGACAGCCACCCAGTGCAGGAAGAGGATGAATGGGCTCATCCGTTCCACCAGGGTAAGTCACTCTTCTCATCCCTCTCAACTCACACACTCCCAAACCCATCACACATCCACAGGGATCTCAAACCTCAAGGGACAACACCACTAACTCTCACACACACCCTCACATCTCCATCAGGCTCATATCCTCTGGAGCTCGTGTCCTCATCCTGTCCATGGCTCCACTCACCACACAAACATCCCACACATCCTGCTCACACTCTCTCCATCTGTTTCCGTGCAGGAGAAGCTGGCTCACGTCAGCAGGGAGAGGTCCCAGACTAGGGGTGGAGTGGCCCATATTAGCCACCTCATTCACTGTGAGGTGTGTGCCATCATGCTGACTGGTGAGGACATGGACTATGCCTAGGGCGATGGCGAAGTCAGCAGTGAACACCCACATGAAGATCCTGCACCACATCATCCCTCTCTCAATGCAACTATGAGTGCTCTCTCTCCTGCTTTTGACTCTGCTGCCTTGCACTAATTATTTCTACTTCAGTTCACAGGGAGCTCTGGCAAGTGACTGACACCCTCAGCCAGCCAGTCCCTCAGCTCCATCCACATCCTCACCTCCAGCCAAGAGGAGAGCTCCTCCATTGAAGAGCTGGAAATAAGCAGCCTGAAAGACCCGTCACAGCGCTTTCCCCCACCCTCCACCAGCGCAGAGACACACACCTCGGTGGGACCTAGATCTAGAGCAGGCTCGGGTTCACAATCTGATGGGCACCGCACGGACACGTGTCCACAGCAGGAGGAGCATGAAAGCAGGTTCGGCCAAGCTCCCCGGCACGCCGAGGACTGCAGGGGAAGAGGCATCTGTGAGATCCAAGTCAGATGACAACCCTCTGGAATCAGCCTTCCAGCTCATCGTGGAGAGTCAGCATAAGGCGGGGGAACATTACAAAGAGCTGTCGGAAGCCCTCAACAGAGTGGTATGTGAGTCAGAGGAGTGCGTCTGGCTGCTCCCTGATGAAGTGGTGCCCAGGTGTGCGCGTATGAAGGTCTCCATGGGAAGGATGGTGGATGCCATGGAGACCCTGGTCCAGCAGAACGCAGAGATGTGTGCAGACCTGCACTCCATTGTGGGAGCCATGGGTGAGTTCCTGCAGTGGCAACGCAAGAGGGAAATGGGGCACCTCGACTAGAGTTTCCATTTTATTTCCATTCCCGTGCTGTGCCATTGCTGCAATGCCGGCACTCACTGCACATTTCTCGCTGTCCTGAGAAGGCAGTGGTACCGCTAAGAGGCTCGCACGGACATTTTGGGGCACCGTTAAGAGCCGACCAATGTTGGGGGGCGGGGCTGGAGTCACATCGACACCCAGATCGGGTAAGATTGGCAGAGCGGCAGCAATCCAGTGGGGCTTTTAATGAGAAAACAACGGTGTCATGGTCACTTTCACTGACACCAGCTATTGATTTCTACACTTTTTAACAGTGGAATTTTAACTCACTTTTAGTTGTTTATTATTGGTCTAGTGACATGCCCTACAAGCTATCATAACTACCTGGTCTGGCCTACATGTGACTCCAGACCCACAACAAGGATCCTTAACTGCCCTCTGAAATGGCCTAGCAAGCCACTCAGTTCAAGGGTAATTAGTGATGGGCCACAAATACTGGCCTTGCCAGCGACACCCACATCCCATGAAATAATTTTAAAAAATAACATTTTTGTCAGGTGTTCTGCCCCAGACATAATTATTGGGTCAACTCAATATCTCTGTGCTATAGAATCATCGAATCATAGAATGGTTACAGCACAGAAGGAGGCCATTTGGCCCATCATGTCTGTGTTTGCTCTTAGCAAGAGCAATTCACTCAGTCCCACTCTCTGGCCTTTTTCCTGTCAACTTGCAAATATTTTCTCCTCAGGTAATTGTCCAATTCTCTTTTGAAAACCTCGACTGAATCTGCCTCCACCACACGCTCAGGCAACACCTTCCAAATCCTAACCACTCGTTGCGTAAAAAAGCTCTTCCTCATGTCATTGCTTCTCTTGCCAATTACCTTAAACCGGTGCCCTCGAGTTCTGGATCCTTCTGCCAATTGAAACATTTTCTCCCTTTCTATTCTGTCCAGGTCCCTCGTGATTTTGAACGCCTTAATCCTCTCTTCCCCAAGGAGAACAGCCCCAGCTTCACCAAGTAACCGATGTTCCTCATCCTGGGCGTGGCGCTTTTGCATGATTAATACCCAGACATCCACAGAACGGGATTTGGCGGAAGGATCCAGAACTCGAGGGCACCGGTTTAAGGTAATTGGCAAGAGAAGCAATGACATGAGGAAAAACTTTTTTACGCAACGAGTGGTTAGGATTTGGAAGGTGTTGACTGAGAGTGTGGTGGAGGCAGATCACAAATTTTATGTGTGAGTACGCACATAACCCCTTAGTATTGGAGTATTCCAAGATCATTTACATTAGCGGAAGGGACATGCTGTTTGATACGATCCACCAGCTGTTGTGACATACGGCCTAGATACGTGCAGCATATAAGACAGGCCATATCGGCAGTCTCGTAAACAGGGCCCAAGCCATTTGCTCACCGTGTGAGCTTGGTGCCAAAATAGGGCTCTCCCTCAGGAGAATGGCTACTCTGACCAGATCGTTGCACTTTGTGTATCCTGCCAACTCATGAAGGAGCCTAAGGCAGCCGCATAAACTCCTGAAAAGTGCCCAGTCCACCTCAGATGACCTGGAAAGGTAAGGCATCTCAAAATTCTTGCTGTTTCATGCTGCTACACCTTGCAGTAAGAACATGAGTCGTATTCTCCACTAACAGGATGGTGTTGTCAAAGCCACAGAGACTTTCTGCCTCCCACACAAATCAGTAACATGGTGTATGAATGTCCGTTCTGGTGTGATGCCAGGTATATAGGCCGTACGTCCCAACAACTGGTGGATTGTATCAAACAGCTTGTCCCTTCGGCTGTTCAGAGCAGGCAGAGAACTGACCATAATCAACAAGACTGTGCTCGCAAAACTCAAAACATAGAGCGGAGACGTCCGGTCCTGTTGGTGGTGGGGGTCATGGCAGGTGGCGGGGGTCATAGTGGGCGGCGGGGGTCATATGGGCGGCGGGGGTCATGGTGGGTGGTGGGGGTCATAGTGGGTGGTGGGGGTCATAGTGGGCGGCGGGGGTCATGGTGGGTGGTGGGGGTCATAGTGGGCGGCGGGGGTCATATGGGCGGCGGGGGTCATGGTGGGTGGTGGGGGTCATAGTGGGTGGCGGGGGTCATATGGGCGGCGGGGGTCATGGTGGGTGGTGGGGGTCATATGGGCGGCGGGAGTCATGGTGGGCGGCGGGGGTCATGGTGGGTGGTGGGGGTCATATGGGCGGCGGGGGTCATGGTGGGTGGTGGGGGTCATAGTGGGCGGCGGGGGTCATGGTGGGTGGCGGGGGTCATGGTGGGTGGTGGGAGTCATAGTGGGCGGCGGGGGTCATGGTGGGTGGTGGGGGTCATGGCAGGTGGCGGGGGTCATAGTGGGCGGCGGGGGTCATATGGGCGGCGGGGGTCATGGTGGGTGGTGGGGGTCATAGTGGGTGGTGGGGGTCATAGTGGGCGGCGGGGGTCATGGTGGGTGGTGGGGGTCATAGTGGGCGGCGGGGGTCATATGGGCGGCGGGGGTCATGGTGGGTGGTGGGGGTCATAGTGGGTGGCGGGGGTCATATGGGCGGCGGGGGTCATGGTGGGTGGTGGGGGTCATATGGGCGGCGGGAGTCATGGTGGGCGGCGGGGGTCATGGTGGGTGGTGGGGGTCATATGGGCGGCGGGGGTCATGGTGGGTGGTGGGGGTCATAGTGGGCGGCGGGGGTCATGGTGGGTGGCGGGGGTCATGGTGGGTGGTGGGAGTCATAGTGGGCGGCGGGGGTCATGGTGGGTGGTGGGGGTCAGGGTGGGTGGTGGGAGTCATGGTGGGTGGTGGGGCTCATGGTGGGTGGTGGGGGTCATTGCAGGTGGCGGGGGTCATGGTGGGTGGTGGGGGTCATGGTGGGCGGTGGGGGTCATAGTAGGTGGTGGGAGTCATGGTGGGTGGTGGGGGTCATGGTGGGTGGTGGGGGTCATGGCAGGTGGCGGGGGTCATGGTGGGTGGCGGGGGTCATGGAAGGTGGCGGGGGTCATGGAGGGTGGCAGGGGTCATGGCAGGTGGCGGGGGTCATGGCGGGTGGCGGGGGTCATGGTGGGTGGTGGGTGTCATGGTGGGCTGGGGGGGTACAATTCGGCGTGAGGTGCAGAAATCAGTTTCACGCCGGCATGAAATCCGAGTGGGATCATCCGATGGTGTCCGCCATGGCAGAAGGCCAATCCCGCTGGAGGCCGGTGTGAACCCGATTTGCATCCCGGTAATGGGCTGTAAAGTTAGGCCCGACCGGAATCGTTCCCCAACCCCACCCCATCCCGCGTTCGATTTACCAGGGGGAAAACACACTGACCCAGAACACATCTGGACAACTCCTGACGTGCAGAAGTCGGGAGTGACCGTTAGGGCTTCGCTCAGATGGCGGACGTCCGAGGTGTAGAAGATGCTGGAGCCCAACAGCTACCGGACCCCTGGAGGGACACGGGCTTCGCAGGCTGGGTGGATCCTCATTGGCACGGCTCCACCACAAAGACCCACTCAGAAAATAGCAGGTCTCCATTGATGCTTCGGGTCTGCTTCAGAACATCAGGGCCTTGGCCATGGGCTGCTGTGGGTGATCAGCGAAGGGGAGGGGGGAGAGGAAGGTCCAACTGTGAGTGGGAGAGGGAGGTGACCTGGGAGGGACGAGGTTGGGAGGGGTGACAAAGGTGTCGGGGGGGGAGGTGAGGGGTGGAGTGAGGTGGGGAGGGGGAAGGAGGATGTCTGGGGGGAGGGGTGAGTACGGGTTGTAAGAGGGACTATGGGGGGGGAGGACAGTGTAACAGGGGAGAATGCTGCAAGTGAGAAGGTAGGTGTAAGGGGGGAGTTCGGGGGGGGGAAGGTGTCTGGGTAGAGGAGGGAGCTCAGGGGAGGGTAGATGCCCAGTGAGAGGGGGGAGTGCGAGGGTTTGGGGGTGTCCAGGGGGAGGAAGGAGTTCGGTGGGGGGGAAGGTGTCTGGGGGGAGGAGGGAGTTCGGAGGGGTGGGTGTCTGGGGAGAGGATGGAGTAAGGGTGGACGAGGGAGAAAGGATGGAGGAGGGAGTAGGGGGAGGATGTCCAAGTGAACGTGCAAGGAAGGTGTCTGTGCAGCCGATGACTGCCTCCTGGGGAGAGAACTGAGGGTGGCTGTGAGAGGAGCGGATGATGAGTGTGAGAGGGGGAAGAGGGAACCAGTAGGTTGGGAGGGTGAGGGTGTGTCAGTAGTGGTAGGAGCGATGGCGAGGGTGGTTGGTGGGGGTTCGGAAGCAGACGTGGACCTTGGGGGTGGAAAGGAGGAGGTCAGGGAGTTCAATGTGGATGGAGGTGGAATTTTCAGGAAGATAGGGTACGTGTGTGTTCATGTGGAATGACAAGGGTTTAAGGTGGGGGGGTGGAAGGTGATGCCAGGGGGGTCCATAGTGATGAGGGAAAGGACAGGGGAGCTAACAATAAACTTGACAACTACCATTTTGCAGGAATGGAAAGTGAGCAGAGCCTCGTGTTGGACGGGAACAGGTGCTGCTTGGGAGTGTGGTCATTGGGTGGGTGGAGATGCTGGTCAGCTCCGATGGACAACTGAAAGTGAACCCTAGCAGGCAGCATTGAAAATGCTCGGGACAGTGAGATAAGTGTGATGGAGGAAGGCTCCCTGTGTGTGGGAGAGTGATTGCATGAAACTCCGAAAGGCCCTGCCGCACACACACTTCTCCCTCCAGAGTCACTTGTGGTCTGGCTGCACACAGCTGAACTGCTGGTGTTGGGAGATATGCAGGGGGAGGACTAGCCATAAATGAAGCTGAAAGACACCATTACACATTATTCAGTGAAAGTATATTTCCAGATTATTAAGTGACAAAATGTGTTCACCTTTGCAACCTCTTGTGATCAAAATTTATTAACTTTTCTAGGCCTACCACTTCTTCTAGGTGCTGCCCTGACATCCGCAGCAGGGGTGGAGACACCCTGTGCAATGGTTGGCCCTGTTACCTCTGGTGACTTCTGTGTGCATCCTCTGGAAATCCAGGGCCTTGAGGGCCCCAGCTTGCTTGGGCTGTCCTCCTGTGGGCCAGCTCCTCCCTCTGCAGTGAGAGGATGAGGTTGAGGGGGCCACAGGCAGATGGGGGCTTTGAGGGAGCGGACAGGCTCCGGGATTCCTGAGCGGACGACCCAGAGGTGTCCAGTCGATATTCTTCCTTCCTTCGGGTGCCTGAGGGCCCCGGCCTGACTCCTAGAGGAGGAGGAGCACCTGGAGCGACGTAAAGGTGCCCCGTTTCCCTCTCACATTGCCACTGCAGGGGCTCACCCATGGCTAACGCAATGCAGTGCACATCTCTGTGTTCTGCTAGACCAGGGTCTCCATGGCATCCGCCATCCTTCCCATGGTGGGCACTTCATTAGAGAGCAAGTGGGCACACTCCTCTGAGCGTGCCACTCTGCTGAGGGCTTCCAACAGTTCTGCATGATGTTTCCCCGCCTTCTGCTGACGCTCCAACGATGAGTTGGAAGGATGAATTGAGAGGCTCATCATCTGACTCGGACCTCACAGATGCCTATTTCCCCTGCTGTCCTCCGAGTGCCGGGGAGCTCGGCTGAACCTGCCTCCTCCTGCTGCGGACATGTGTCCTTGCAGTGATCACCAGATTGTGAACCCGCGCCTGCTCTAGATCTAAGTCCCACTGAGGTGTGTGTCTCTGCGCTAGTAGAGGGTGTGGGTAAGCGCTGTGACGGGTCTTCCAGGCTGCTTATTTCCAGCTCTTCAATGGAGGAGGTGTCCTCTTGGCTGGAGGTGAGGATGTGGATGGAGCTGAGGTTCTGGCTGGCTGAGGGTGTTGGTCACTTGGCAGAGCTCCTCGTGAACTGAAGTAGAGATAATGAGTGCATGGCAGCAGAGTCAAAAGCAGGAGAGAGAGCACTCACAGTTGCATTGAGAGAGGGCTGATGTGCTGCAGGATCCTCATGTGGGTGTTCACCGCCGACTTCACAGTAGTCACAGGCACAGTCCACATCCTCACCAGCCAGCACAATGAAACGCTCCTCAAAGTGAGTGAGGGGTCGAATGTGGGCCACTCCACCCCTGGTCTGGGAGCTCTCCCTACTGCTTTGAGCCAGCTTCTCCTGCATGGAAACAGATGCAGAGAGTGTGAGCAGGATGTGTGGAATATTTGTGTGGTGAGTGGAGCCATGGACAGGATGAGGACATGAGCTCCAGAGGATATGAGCCTGATGGAGATGTGAAGGTGTGTGTGTGAGAGTTAGTGGTGTTGCCTCTCGAGGTGTGAGATCCCTGTGGATGTGTGATGGGTTTGTGGGTGTATATGTTGATGGGGTGGTTGACTTACACTGTCGAAACGGATGTGATCATTCATACTCTTCCTGCTGGATGGCTGACCTCCTCTGTGCTCCGGTGGCACTGACCACAACTGCCACCGCCTCCCAGGCCGGAGTGGTGACTTTCATGGACCTCCTGTGATCAGAGTGGGGGGTAGAGGACATCTCAGCGGCCTTCTACTGCATCCAGCAGGCACCCATGGCGTCACTAAATTTGGGGGCTGCTATCACCTTTGCTTTTGGGGCCTTCTGTTGCCTGGAGCAGTCCTGGTCTGTACACATGAAGTAGGTTGCGCTCTGGTGCACTTTAAGTATGGAGCCTGTAGAGAGGAAGCGCTGAGGTCATGGTGTGGTGGGCAAGTCCGAGTCTGCCTGCCAGCGATCTGAGGTGTTTCCCATGAAAGTATTATTAATGAGGTCGGATGTGCCGGGAAGGGAACAATACGACGCAAAAACCCGCCATTGCAGCCAGTGGGTAAAACGTCTTTTTTCACGCCCGCTACCACACTTAGTGCAAATCTGGGACGATTCTGCCCATAGCGTTCAACATTAGATTTGATTCTGCGATTTGGACAGTACTTACTGAACAATCCTGAGTGTACCATGAATTACATTACAACCAATTTAAAATTATCAGTCAAATTCACAATGTGGCTCACTTATGCTTGCTAAAAGCTACATGTATTCATATGCAAGGCCTTGTCCTCTGCAAACAGAAAGAATAGGACCAGGCATTGTGCCTTTTTCAATTAAACAAAAGCTTGGGAATTAACTGTTCCCTGGTGCATTCTCCATGGCAACATCTTGACCAATCAGAGTCACTTGCCAACCAGCACTCCTTTCCCATGCAGTATAAATTGTACTTCCCTTTGAAATTTGGTTTTCTTGAGTCTACCCTGATGATTGGAAGACAAAACACTTTGATAGTGTGTCTCTTTTTTCAACAATTTTAAATTATTGTTGGAGTTATATTTTTAAGTTTTTTTTGTTTTTTCCTTCTCCTAATCCAATTTTCCTTTTCCGCCTCTTTATTTTACTTTCTGTATCTAATTCAATATTCCGGGTGCAGACTCTGTTCGGCTCATTAATAACTATTTAATCTGATAGGTTAAGGAGATGCACAGTTGCTTGACCTGTTCACGCACGCTCTTTAGAGGCCACTGTTATTTCTGAACAATTGTCTCACAGGAATTTTCAATGCAAAAGCCCATGAAAAGCCGACAAACAAGTGCAAGTGTAAGAAATAGCCAATGCCATTCATTTGCCATTGACCAAAGTACCCAGCCCTATGTGCTCATTCTCTGTACTCATATGGGGAGATGGTGGCATAGGGTTCAAATCCCACCATAGCAACTGGCAAAATTTGAATCCAATGAAGAAACCTGGAGTTGAAAACTAATTCCTAAGAAATAGGAGCAGGAGTAAAACCCCTCAAGCCTGCCCTGCCATTCAATGTGATCATGGCTGATCCCCAGGCCTCAACTCCTCTTTTGTGTCAATTCCTCTTAGCCCTCAACTCCCCGATATTTCAAAAATCTATCTACCTCCTCTTTAAATACTTTCAATGATCGAGCCTCCACAACTCTCTGGGATAGAGAATTCTAGACATTCACTGCCTCTGAGAGAAGAAATTCCTTCGCACCTCAGTTTTAAATGAGTGTCCCCTTATTCTGTAACTATGTCCCCTAGTTTGAGATTCCCCCACTAGCAGAAACACCTTCTCAATATCTACCCTGTCATGCCCCCTCAGAATCCTGTACATTTCAATAAGATCACCCCTCATTTTTCTAAACTCGAATGAGTAAAGGCCTAATCTGCTTAGCCGTTCTTGATAAGTCAACCCCTTCATCCCAGGAATCAGCCTAGCGAATCTCTTTTGAACTGCCTCCAATGCCAGTACATCCTTTCTTAAATACGGGAACTAAAACTATACACAGTACTCCAGGTGCAGCCTCACCAACACCCTGTACAGTTGTCTCAGCAATGATGTCAATTGTAAAAATCCATCAGATTTACTAATGCCCTTTAGGGAAGGAAATCTGCCATCTTTACCTGGTCTGGCCTACATATGACTCCAGACCCACAGCAATGTGATTGACTCTTAACTGCCCTTCCTACCAAGCCACTCAGTTCAAGGGCAATTAGGGATGGGCAACAAATGCTGGCCTTGCCAGTGATGCCCACATCTCATTGAAGAATAAAAGAAATATCGCTTTGAATATAAATATTGGGTTTACTCAGTGCTTTGCATGACTGTGTGTAACTATTTGGAACATCAGGTAAACTTAATACCTAAATCTCATATTCCTTCAGTGCTTTCGAGATGAAGTGAGACAGCACTTATAAAGGGCCTTTAGCTGTAGATCATATACTCCCTTGATGCTTTAGATATCGATATATGTATTCCCTGTTTTAGATAGAAATATTGGGTTTACTCGTGCTTTGTAATTACTGGAAGCTTGATGCAAACACTGTGGCAGAAAAATTCAGTGGCATCATGCCTGTCTCTCAGGCAACTTGAATATGATGGGCAGGAAGTGACTGCTCAATACGAGCTTGAAGTGTACAATCCACCTGTTTGGGCACAGGCAGAAATAAACAGCTGTCTAGGGTCCATGCCTTAAACAATGTGCGTCTACAAATAAGCGGCCTGAATGTCTATTTGGGACAACCCTTCACAGTATTGGTTTCCCTGGCTGAGACAGAGAGAGCTAACATGAGCTGCACCCAGGTAAACCAGGTCAGAGTATGGCCTAACCAGTTGGCTTTAAAGGGACCTCTATAGGCACCATCTAAAAGGTAAATTTGTTAAAAATGCTTCAGTGAATCTGGATCATGGAAGTGCAGTCCTCCTACCAAGCTTTCCTGATTAACCCCTCCTCCCCCGCACCTCGTCATCACCATTCCCATTTCCCAGCGGGAGCAGGCTGTTGAGTTGGATGATCAGCCAAGATCATAATGAATAGTGGAGCAGGCTCGAAGGGCCGAATGGCCTACTCCTGCTCCTAATTTCTATGTTATCCACTCTCCTGATTCCCCCCACCCTTCCTTCCAGGGCGCTCCCTTCCCCCAGCCCCCACCACACCTCATTCCTTCTTCCCTGTCACTCACCCTCTCCCAATTGCCCCATTATTAATCACCCTCCTTCCCAGTTGCCTCTCTCCTGATTGTCCCCCCATATTGATTGCCTCCTCTCTTTCCAGTCACCCCCTCCTCCGAGTTGTCCCCCCCTCATTAATTGCACCTCCATTTTCAATTTGCACTCCCCATCATTCCAACCCACCCCCCACACCACCACCTTCCCAGCACATCCCCTTTCCAGTCATCTCAATTTTCCCAAACATTCTCCCCACCCAACCCGCCCACCTCCAGTTTACCAGATGGGCTGCATCTGGTGACACAGTAGCCCAATCAAGGCCTCTTCTCTTGCAAACTGCCTGGCAATGCCCATTAAATGCCCACAGTTCGCCGATTCCATGAAAAGCTAATATCTGGCAAGTGTGGGAACTATCCATTCAGCTGCAGGATTTGTTCCCTATGGGTAGGCCTGTGCATACATCATTTGATGATATTATATCTATCACATTTCCCCTGATAATCGGATACTGCATTAACTTTCTGCCTTAAATATAATACGATATATGGTGAGAGATTGCAGAGCTCGGAGGTGCAGAGGGATCTGGGTGTCCGAGTGCATGAATCACAAAAGGTTAGTTTGCAGGTACAGCAGGTAATTAGGAAAGCTAATAGAATATTATTCTTTATTGTGAGGGGAAATGAATACATAGGTAGGGAGGTTATGCTTTATTTGTGCAAGGCACTGGTGCGTCCACATCTGTGTTTGAGGGAGGATGTAAATGGAAGTTCAGTGAAGGTTTACAAGAGATCAATACCTGAAAGGGAAGGTTGCCTTGTGAGAAAAAGTTGGACAAATTAGACTTCTATCCACTGGAGTTTAGAAGAGTAAGAGGTGACTCAGTTGAAACATATGAGATCCTTAGGGGTCTTAACAGGGTGGATGTGGAGAGGATGTTTCCTTTTCTGGGAGAATCTAGAACTAGGGGGTCACTATTTAAAAATAAGGGGTCACCCATTTAAGACAGAGATGAGGAGAATTTTTTCTCTCAGAGGGTAGTGAGTCTTTGGAACTTTCTTCCTCAAAAGGTGATGGAAGCAGAGTCTTTGAAGATTTTTAAGGCTGAGGTAGGTAAATTCTGGATAAGCAAGGGAGTGAAAGGTTATTGGGCGTGGCGAGAATGTGGAGTTGAGGTTACAATCAGATCAGCCATGATCTTATTGAATGGCAGAGCAGGCTCGAGGGGCTGAGTCACCTACTCCTGCTCCTAATTCATATGTGTATTCCGAATATTGTATGTAAGTATTGGGTTTATCTGGAACTTTGAATGGATTTGTAATCACTGAAAGCACTAAGTGAACATTTTATGTGTTTTATATATATCTTGTGTTTCCCTACATTCCAACAGTAACTCCATCGGCTGTCAAGCACATTGGGTGGGATGTACTGAGTCCACGAAAGGCGCTATATAAATGCAAACAGATATAACATTTATTTTTGTCTTTTAGTATTGTACAAGGTATATTCTCCGTGTTAGATGTAAATATTGGGTTTACTTGGTGCTTTGAATGTATGTGTAACGATTGGAAGCGCCAAGTGAATACTTTATCTATATCATAAATATCTTCAATGTATTCGAAGTTACATTTTCATAGATTACAAAGAATTACAGGCAACATACAGAGCGGAAACAGGCAATTCGTCCAGTTGTTCCATTGCCGGTGTTTATGCAGCACACAACCCTCTTCCCCTCTGCGGCTAACCCTATGACTGTAACTGACTTGAAGTTACAATCTTATCTGGAATCTGGGAGGTTTTCAATTCCAAACTGATATCGGCTGCCCCCCCCAACACCCCCACCCCAGCCATTTAAGGAGCATGAATTGAACACAGGAACACAAGAATTTGAAGCAGAAGTAGGCCATTCGGCCCCTCAAGCCTGCTCTGCCATTCAATAAGATCATGGCTGACCTGATTGTGGTCTCCACTCCACTTCCCTGTCTGTTCCCCCACTACTCTTGACTCCCTTGCTGATCAAAACTTTGTCTAACTGAGCCTTGAACATATTAAATGACCCAGCCCCACTGCTCTCTGGGACAATAAATGCTGGCCTAGCCAGCGACACCCACATACCATGAATGAATTAAAAAAGAGAACTCCACAGACCGTTGACCCTCTGAAAGAAAAAAATTCTACTTACCTCAGTTTTAAATGGGACACCCCTATTTTTAAAAATTTTGTCCCTTGGTTCTCCCCAAAAAGGGGAAACGTCCTCTCAGCATCCACTCTGTCAAGTCCCCTCAGGATCTTATATGTTTCACTAAGATCACCTCTCATTCTTCTGAATTCCAACGGGTTTAGGCCCAACCTGCTCAACCTTTCTCATAAGACAACCACTTCATCCCAGGAATCAGTCGAGTGAACCTTCTCTGAACTGCTCCTATAATGCAATTATAGCGTCATAGAATCATAGAGGTCTACAACACAAAAAAAGGGCCTTCGGCCCATCGGGTCTGCACCAGTCAAACAAGTACCTAACTACTCTAATCCCATTTTCCAGCACTAGACCCATAGCCTTCTATGCCATGGAATCGCAAGAACACATCCAAATACTTCTTAAATATTATGAGGGTTTCTGCCTCTACCACCCTTTCAGGCAGTGAGTTCCAGATTCCCACCATCCTCTGGGTGAAAAAATTCTTCCTCACGTCCCCTCTAAACCTCCTGCCCCTTACCTTAAATCTATGCCCCCTGGTTACTGATCACTCCACCAAACCGTTCCTTCCTGTCTACCCTATCTAGGCCCCTCATAATTTTATACACCTCAATCATGTCCCACAACAATCTCCTCTGCTCCAGGGAAAATAACCCCAATCTCTCCTCATAACTAAAACTCTCCGGCCCAGGCAATATCCTGGTAAATCTCCTCTGCACTCTCTCTAGTGCAATCACATCCTTCCTATAATGCGGATTCCAGAACTGCACTCAATACTCCAGCTGTGGCCTAACCAGCGTTTTATACAGTCCAGCATAACCTCCCTGCTCTTATATTCTATACCTCAGCTAATAAAAGCAAGTATCCCATATGTCTTCTTAACTTATCAATCTGTCCCGCTATCTTAAGGGACCAGTGGACATGTACGCCAAGGTCCCTCTGATCCTCAGTACTTCCCAGGGTCCTACCACTCCGTGTATTCCCATGCCTTGTTTGTACTGCCCAAGTGCATCACCTCACACTTATCCAGATTAAATTTTATTTGCCATTGATCAGCCCATCTGACCAGCCCGCCTATATCCTCCTCTAATCTAAGGCGATCCTCCTCACTGTTTACTACCCCACCAATTTTCGTGTCATCCGTGAACTTACTGATCAACCCTCCTACATTCAAGTCTAAATCGTTTACATGTACCACAAACAGCAAGAGACCCAACACCGATCCCTGTGGAACCCCACTGGGCACAGGCATCCAATCACAAAAACAGCCCTCCACCATCACCCTCTGCTTCCTGTCACTCAGCCAATTCTGGATCCAATTTGCCAAATTGCCTTGGATCCCTTGGGCTCTTACCTTCGTTATCAGTCTCCCATTATACCCCTTAAGTAAAGAGACCAAAACTGTGCACAGTACTCCCGATGTGGGCCCTGGTTTTCTGGCCCCGTTGTGGAGGGACCATTCACGGGAGAGTCAGCCAAAAGTTCATTGACTTGCAGTGGGACCAGACGATCCTGGCGGAGGGAGGGGCCAGAAAATCCCATCCGTAGTCTCACCAATGCCCTGCAAAACTTCCCTGCTTTTATATTCAATCCCCTTGCAATAGATGACAATATTCCATTTGCCTTCTTAATCATTTGCTGCACCTGCAAACCGACTCTCTGTGATTCTTGTACCAGGACACAAAGATCCCTCTGTGCCAAAGTGTTTTGCAATCTCTCTCCATTTAAATAATTTGCTGCTTTTCTAGTCTTCCTGCCAAAGTGGACAAGTTCACATTTTCCCATGTTTATATTCCATCTGTCAAATTTTGGCCCACTCACTTAACCTATCCATATCCATTTGCAGACTCTATACCTCTTCTTGACAACTTACTTCCTACCTATCTTTGCATCTTCAGCAAATTTAGCTACAATACCTTCAGCCCCTTCATCAAAGTCATTGATATAGATTGTAAATAGTTGAGGCTCCAGCGCTGATCGCTGTGGCACTCCGGAAAATTACCCACTTATCCCTACTTTCTGCTTCCTGCTCGCCAAGCAATCCTCCATGATGATAATTAGTTACCCGCTATACCATGAGCCCTTATTTTATGAAATAACCTTCGAGGTGGGACTTTATTGAATGCCTTTTGGAAATTCAATTACATCACATCTACAGGTTCCCCTTCATCCATGTTGTTTGTTACTTCCTCAAAGAATTCTGATAAATTACTCAAACATGAATTACCTTTCACAAAACCATCTTGACTCTGTGTGATTAAATTATGATTTTCTAAATGTCCTGATTTTACCTCCTTAATAATGGATTCTAGCGTTTTCAATGTGACAGGTGTTAGGCTAACTGGCCTATAGTTTCCTACTTTCTGTCTCCCTACTTTCTTAAATAAAAGTGTTACATTAGCAATTTTCCAATCCACTGGGACTTTTTCGGAATCTAGGGAATTTTGGAAGATCGCAATCACTGCATCTACTATCTATGCAGCCACTTCTTTCGAGAACCATAATGAAAACCATCAGGTCTAAGGGATGGCCAACCTTTGGTTCCAATAGCTTTCCCAGTACCTTTTCCTTAGTGATTGTTTTAAGTTCATAATTGGCTCGGGACAGGTCTTCTGCCCCGCACTCAGTCGAAAGACCCGCCTCAGAGAGCTGCCGGCCAATCGGATTGGCTGGCTGCTCTGTGGTCCCAGCAGCGCCAGGAGCAGCAGTGGCCAAAACTGGGACTAAAAGCATTCCCCAGATTCAAAGTCCCAGAGTCCAGGAGCAGGAAAGAGCGGGGTGGTTCTCACGGCAGAGAGGGGAGGTGAGGCCCAGGGAGGTGGGGAGAGGGGAGGCGGTCTTGATGGAAGCCAGCAGGGGAGGGAGAACCCTAGGCATGCAGACCTTGGGGGGGGGCCAATGTGGAAAGGTGGCCTTTGAAGGAGGTGTCCCCCCCCAATTCTCACCTGAGGCCTGAGCAGGGTGCCTTGCCAGTCTTCCTCCCTGGGCAGGAAATGGCCCTTAGGTGGACATTAAATTCCCATTTAAGGGCCTCAACTGGGGCAAGGGCAGGCCGCCGACCTAGGCCTTGTCCCACTATAAAATTGCGGACAGGTCAGGGCGGGCAGGAGGGCATAAGGGAAGGCCCATCCAGGGAATTCCCATCCAGGGAATTTTATGGGCCGCCCCATCTGCAAACTTGCCAGTAGGGGACCGTAAAATTCCACATATAGAGTCAGGAGGAGGCCATTCGGTTCATCGACTCTATGCTAGCTCTCTCTGGAGCGATCCAGTCAGTCCCATTTCCCTGCTGTATCCTTGTATCCCTGCAGATTTATTTCCCTCAAGTATCCATCCAATTTCCCATCAAAAGCATTGACCATGTCTGCTTCCACCACCCACCTAGGCAGCAAATTCGAGGTCATTACCACTCGCTGTGTAGAAACAGTTCTTCCTCAAATATTCTTCCTTGGAAGAATAGTTCTTCCTTGGAACTATGTCGCCGTTCTTCCACTGTCGCCGGGTCAAAATCCTGGAACTTTCTCCCTAACAGCACAGTGGGTGTACCTATACCGCATGGGCTGCAGCGGTTCAGGAAGGCAGCTCACCACCACCTTCTCAAGGGCAACTAGGGATGGGCAATAAATGCTGGTCCAGCCAGCGAAGCCCACATCCCGGGAATGAATGAACAAAAAGTCCCCCCTGTATATCTTTACCAAACCATTAAACCTGTGTTCCCACCCCCCAGACCTTGTACCATCAGCTAATGGGAACAGTTTTTCTCCTGACATCAGAAAAATTACAGATCTGGGTCAGGATTATTTAATACTAATTATTGATCAGGATCACAAAAAAGGAGATCTCTAGGGACCAGTTCCTCAAGGAGACATTAAACCCCAATATGGGAAATGGCCACTTATGTTATATAAAATCCCTCTGAATTCTTTAGGAGCTATGATCCTTTCTGCATGTTGTTTGCATGGGACTTTAACACATACTCAGGCCCTGACCTCACTATTGCCTTGGTCCAAACATGGACAAAAGAGCTGAACTCCAGAGGTGAGAGTGACTGCCCTTGACATCAAGACCGCATTTGACCGAATGTGATATCAAGAAGCCCCAGCAAAGCTGAAGTCAATGGAAATCAGGGGGAAATCGCTCCACTGGTTGGAGTCATACCTAGCACAAAGGAAGATGGTTGTGGTTGTTCGAGGTCAATCATCTCAGTGTCAGGACATCACTGCAGGAGTTCCTCAGGACAGTGTCCTAGCCCGAACCATCTTCAGCTGCTTCATCAATGACCTTCCTTCCATCATTTGGGAATATTCTCTGAAAATTGCACAATGTTCGACATCATTGGTCGCTCCTCAGATACTGAAGCACTCTGTGCCCATATGCATCAAGACCTGGACAAAATTCAGGTTTGGGCTGATAAGTGGCAAATCACATACAGGCCACACAAGTGCCAGAAAATGACCATCTCCAACAAGAGAGACCATCGCTTCTCGATGTTCAATGGCATTACCATCATTGACTCTTCCACTATTATCATCGTGGGGGTTACCATTGGCCAGAAACTGAACTGGACAAGTCATAAAAATACTGTGGCTACAAGGGCAGGTCAGAGACTAGGAATCCTGCAGGGAGTAACTCACTTCCTGACTCCATGTCCACCATCTACAAGGCACAAGTCAGGAGTCTGATGGAATACTCCCCACTTGCCTGAATGAGTGCAGCTCCAACACTCAAGAAGCTTGACACCATCCAGGGCAAAGCAGCCCACTTGATTGGCACCACATCCACAAATATTCACTCCCTCCACCACCGATGCACAGTAGTAGCAGCGTGCATCATTTACAAGATGCGCTGCAGCAACTCACCAAGACTCCTTCGACAGCGCCTTCCAAACCCGCGACCACTACCATCTAGAAGGACAAGGGCAGCAGATGGATGGGAACACCACCACCTGCAATTTCCCCTCCAAGCCACTCACCATCCTGACTTGGAAATATATATCGCTGTTCCTTCACTGTCGTTGGGTCAAAATCCTGGAACTCCCCTAACAGCACTGTAGGTGTACCTACATTGACTGCAGCGGCTCAAGAAGGCAGCTCATCACCACCTTCTCAAGGACAATTAGGGATGGGCAATAAATACTGGTCTAGCCAGCGACACCCACATCCTGTGAAAGAATAAAAAGCTTTTGAAAGCCAGTTTTAATAATGTATGTTAGATTGCTCTTATCCATGGCCAGCAAAGCGATATGACAAAAAAGGCTCTTCAGTTGGACCTGTGATTGTTGCCATACTCAAACTGTTTGCATGGGATCAAGTCCTGGGTGGGACATTGAAACAGGAGCAGGCTATTTAGCCCCTTCAAATTCACGTACCTGCCTTTGTCCCATCTCCTTTAACACCTTCTTTCATGGAATGTGGGCAGCACTGGCAAGGCCAACATTTGTTGCCCATCCCTAACTACCCATGAGAAGGTGGTAGCAAGCCACATTCTTGAACTGCTGCAGTCCACCTGGCACCTGTAGTGGTTTGCTGCAACTGAGTAGCTTGCTAGGCCATTTCAGTGGGCAGTTAAGAGACAGCCATGTTGCTGTGGGTCTGGAGTCACATGTAGGCCAGACCAGGTAAGGATAGTAGATTTCCTTCTCTAAAGGACATTAGTGAACCAGATGGGTTTTTTTACAACAATCAATGATTGTTTCATGCTCAGCGTTACTAAGATGAGCTTTATATTCCAATTTTTTTTATTAATTGAATTTAAATTCTGGTAGCTGCTGTGGAAGGATTTGAAGCTTTTCCCCCAGAGAATTAACCTGGACCTCCAAATCCCTAGCACAGTGACATTACCATTACACCACTACCTCCCCCTGCTGGTGTGACAATGTATTTCTTAGCAAGTTAAACATGGGCCAGGATTTTCCTGCCGGCGATTTGGGGGCGGGGCCCACTTGCCGAGGGGAAAATGATGCGGGATGATGTCGGGAGGAATCCCCAATGTCATCTTGGTCCTTTTAAATTCTAGGAAAGCGGGCGGACAGCGAAATCAGCTGTCCGCCCGCCAACATGTCAGTGGCCAATTGAGGCCATTGAGAGGCTAATTAAGATAATTAAAGACCTGCCTGTCTAACCTTAAGGCTGGCGGGCAGGCCAGGAGCCCCAGCGGGCTTCTGATAATACATGAAACTTCATCCACTGGCGGGATGAGGTTTCATGTCCGTTTTTAAAAACTTTAATAAATTTTATGTGATATTTATTAACATGTCCCATCTCGTGTGATATTGTCACATGAGGGGGACATGTTAATAATTTTTTAATTTTTCTATTTTTAAAGTTTTTTAGACTGTCACTAGTCTTCCTGAGACAGCACCTTGTCTCAGGGAGCAGTGCGCTCTTTCGCATGCATGCGTGAAAGAGCGCACTTTGACAGCTGGGGATTCCCTCCCTCCCCCTGCACAGGAAGCACATAACTCAAAATGACAGTGGGCCCTGTTTTGGCAGCGGAGTTCAGCTGCCCACCCACCGCTGAACCGGTGGGGCCCGCCTGCCAACCGAGGGCAAAAATTCTGCCTATAATCATTTAAATAACTGTCTATGCTAATATGTAGGTCATCGCAGGAAGTGATGCATTAATCACACGATTCAGTTCTCACACGAGTGGTTCTGGCGTGTAAGGTGAAGCAGCAACGAGCTCCGCCAGGGCCACTCAGCTCCTGACCTCATTACATCCTCGGTTCGAACATGGACGAAAGAGCTGAACTCCCGAGGTGAGGCGAGAGTGACTGCCCTCGACATCGAGGCTGCATTCGACCGAGTGTGGCATCAAGGAGCCCTAGCAAAACTGGCGTCAATGGGAATCAGGGGCAAAACTCTCCGCTGGTTGGAGTTATATCTAGCACAAAGGAAGATGGTTGTGCTTGTTGGAGGTCAGTCATCTCAGCTCCAGGACATCACCGCAGGAGTTCCTCAGGCAGGTTTCCTAGGCTTCAGCTGTTTCACCATGGGGTATAGCAGTATTGTCACTGGACTGGTAATCCAGAGACCCAAGGTAATGCTGTGGGGACATGGGTTCGAATTCGATGGTGAAATTTGAATTCAATAAAAATATGGAATTAAAAGTCTGATGATGGTCTTGAAATCACTGCCGATTGTTGTAAAAACTCATCCAGTTCATTAATGTCCTTTAAGGAAGGAAATCTGCTGTCCTTACCTGGTCTGGCCCCCAGACTCCACATCCACAGCAATGTATGAACAAGGACAATTCGGGATAGGCAATAAATGCTGGTCCCACCAGCGACACCCACATCCCATAAACAAATTTTTTAAAAAATCAATAACCTTCCTACCGTCAGAAGTGGGGATGTTCGCTGATGATTGCACAATGTTCAACACCATTCTCAGCTCCTCAGGTACTGAAGCAGTCCAAGTCCAAATGCAACAAGATCTGGACAATATCCAGGCTTGAGCTGACAAGTGGCAATTGTGCCACACAAGTGCCAGGAAATGGAGTCTCCAACAAGAGCAAAGCTAACCATCTCCTTGATACTCATCACTGAATCCCCCACTTTCAACATCCTGGGGGTTACCATTGACTAGAAACTGAACTGGATTAGCCATATAAATACTGTGGCTACAAGAGCAGGTGAGAGGCTAGGAATCGTGCAACGCATAACTCGCCTCTTGACTCCCCAGTGCCTGTCCACCATCTACAAAGCACAAGTCAGGAGTGTGATGGAATATTCCCCACTTGCCTGGATGAGTGCAGCCCCAACAACACTGAAGAAGCTCGACATCATCCAGGACAAATTAGCCCATCCACCACCTTAAACATTCACTCCTTCCACCACTGCTTACCATCTACAAGATTCACTGCAGGAATTCACCAAGGATCCTTCGATAGCACCTTCCAAACCCATGACCACTACCACCTAGAAGGACCCAGCGGCATCCACATCCCACAAAAGAATAAAAGTGATACTATAGTTTGTGCTTCGGATGTGCATGATCATTTTAAGCTCACTGTCGGAACTGTATCTGTATCAGATTTCTTCAGCGCTTTTGACCCAGGTCCTTTGTTTAATTTCGAGTTCAGTGATCAAGATAGGTCAGTATATCTGATTGATATATATTTTCCTGATGCTTTAGATGTGAGGTGCTCAAGTTAATCTGTTCCTCCGCACGACTTTTTAAAACTGGGATTAAACAACCTACACCTGTCTAAGGGGCTGTCCATTTACTTCAGTGCCTCAGATATTAAGTCTTTGTCTGCTCAAGGGTTTTAGAAGTTGAGGCCACTTGCATTTCCCTGCCCTTGGACATAAGTATTGGTGCTACTCAGGACTAATTACAACTATTAAATCCGCGAAGGAACTCAATATGTATACCTTACACTCCTTCAGGCTACGTGATTCAGATCCGACAGTCCGTCAATGCTTTGATGTAGTTCCAGTATGCATTCTCCTATACAGAAATATGGGTTCATTTGGAGCTTTTAGGGTATTTACGGCTATTCCGACCAGCGAGTATTCCTTTATCTTCTTTGCCTCCATCCATCAGTCCAATGAAATATCGAATGTGGACGTAGTGTCTGCCCAGCCTCCAACCTCGGAAATGAATTCCACAGACTCTCAATCTTTGGGGAAAAAAGTCTCTCTGTTCTAAGTCTCTTCCATTTCATCTTGCGTCAAGGTTTTTTTCCAGGACCCCCCAACAACCGGAAGGAGTCTGTTTCCACTGACCCTGTCCCGTCCTTTCATAATTTTAAACACTTCGATCATATTGTGAGACATCAAGATCATGAGGGGTCTGGGCAGAGTAAGCGGGGAGAAACTGTTCCTACTGATGGAAGGATCGAGAATCGACAAGGCAGGGATTTAAGGTCACTGGCAAAAGAAGCAATGGAGACACGAGGAAAAATCTTTTTCACACAGCGAGTGGTTAGGGTCTGGAAAGCATTGCCTGAGGGTGTGGGGGAGGCAGGTTCAATCGAGGCTTTCAAGAGGGAATTAGACTGTTATCTGAAAATGAAGAATGTGCAGGGTTATGGGGTGAAGCTGGGGGAATGGCGCTAGGCGATCTGCTCATTCAGAGAGCCAGTGCAGACACAATGGGCCGAATGGCCTCCTTCAGCGCTGTAACAATTCTGCGATATGGCTCACTAATCTGGAGGGGATCTAATGGAAAAAGACTTGGGGTGGGAGTTTGCATCTCTAAGTCACTGAGGAAAGATTAGCATAGAAGAAAGCTGAAATACTGCAAATGCTGGAAATCTGAAACATAGCTGGACTGGTTGAGCTGAATGGCCTGTTTCTATAATGTATCATCTGTGTACTCTATGTAGTAAACAGATAATTCTGGAAATAATTATTTACAATATGTATTAATGACTTGGATGAGGGAAGTGAATGTACTATCGCCAAGTTTGCAGATCACACGAAAATAAGTGGGAAGGCTAGTAGTGAGGATGACACAAAGAGTCTACGGAGGGATATAGACAGGTTAAGTGAGTGGGCTAAAACTTGGCAGATGGAATATAATGTGGGAAAATGTGAGGTTATGCACTTTTGTGAGAAGAATAGAGGAGCTGAATATTATTTAAATGGAGAAAGACTGCAGAAAGCTGCAGCACAGAGGGATTTGGGAGTCCTTGTGCATGAATCCCAAAAAGCTAGCATACACGTTCAGCAGGTAATAGGGAAGGCAAATGGAATGTTGGCATTTATTTCAAAGGGAATGGAATATAAAAATAGGGAAGTCTTGCTAAAATTATACAAGGCACTTGTGAGACCACACCTAGAATACTGTGAACAATTTTGGTCCCCTTATCTAAGGAAAGATATACTGGCATTGGAGGTAGTCCAGAGAAGGTTCGCTAGATTAATCCTGGGTATGGAGGGATTTTTTTATGAGGAGAGATTGAGTAGGTTGGGCCTGTACTCATTGGAGTTTAGTAGAATGAGAGGCGACCTGATTGAAATGTATAAGATTCTGAGGGGGCTTGACAGGGTAGATGCTGTTTCCCGTTGTGGGAGAGTCTAGGATCAGAGGGCATAATCTCAGAGTAAGGGGTCGCCCATTTAAGACAGAGATGAGGAGGAATTTCTTCTCTCAGAGGGTAGTCAATCTGTGGAATTCTTTACCGCAGAGGGCTGTAGAGGCTGGGTCATTTAGTATATTCAAGGCTGAGATAGACAGATTTTTGATCAGTAAGGGGATCAAGGGCCATGGGGAAAAGGCAGGAAAGTGGAGTTGTGGATTATCAGATCAGCCATGATCTCATTGAATGGTGGAGCAGACTCAATGGGCCAAATTGCCTACTGCTGCTTCTACATCTTATGGTCTTACAGGTCAGGCAGCATCTGAGGAGAGAGAGAGAGACAGAGCTAATGCTTCTATCAATGATATTTTGTCAGAAAACACTACCTTCAACTGCAGGTGAATTGCCAGCTCTGGGCATATTCCTGGACCTCTAACCCAAAAAGCCTTTTTACCATCCCAATATTTTTACATACCCAATAAAACTGTTCAAAGAAAATGAAAAAAAAAAGCTAGGATGCATGCAGCCCCTTGTGGCTCATGGCAGCAGCCAGGAGATTAAAACTTAAATGCTAATAAATTTAAATTTGACTCCAGGTCTGTCCTTGGAGGGGTTGGTAACACTGACTATGGCAACCTGCAGATCCTTCCATAGGATGTTGGTGTCAAGCATTCATTGCCCATCCTTAATTGCTCTTGAGAAGGTGGCGGTGAGCTGCCTTCTCGAACTGCTAGTCCCTGCGGTGTAGGTACACCCACAGTGCTGTTAGGGAGGGAGTTCCAGGATTTGACCCAGTGACAGTGAAGGAACGGCCGATATATTTCCAAGTCAGGATGGTGAGTGGCTTGCAGGGGAACTTCCAGGTGGTGGTGCTCCCATCTATCTACTGCCCCTCTAGATGGTGGTGGTTGTGGGTTTGGAAGGTGCTGAGGAAGGAGCCTTGGTGAGTTCCTGCAGTGCATCTTGTAGATGGTACACACTGCTGCTACTGTGCATCAGTGGTGGAGGGAGGGAGTTCCAGGATTCTGACCTGGGGACAGTGAAGGAACGGTTGATATATTTCCAAGTCAGCATGGCTGACCCACAGTGCCGTCAGGAAGCAAGTTGTTGCAGTCAAAGCCCTTTGAAGCTGTCCAAAACAGCAGACCATGCACAATCCGCACCAACAGTCCTCCAAGGTGACGGCGCTGTACGGGGAGTAATTGTGTCGCGATGACGGGATCATCTTCTTGTTTCCATAGCTCGTTGTTCTGTCTCCACGAACCGTCCAATTGGTCCAATCGGCATCACGTGATTCCTACGCCTGGTATAAAAGCTAGTGATCGCGGAGGGTTCGGCCTTTTCCCGTGCTCCTGAGCAAGTGGTGAGATGTGTCTGATTATGATGGGGGGGGGGGGGGACCGTCGGGATTGTGGGTCGTCTCTGGCCTTGTAGGTCGCAGATTTAGAGGTTTGTACCTCACGGGCGATGATGGCTCCGGCTGCTTCGCGGCCTCAGCCGGGGACCCATCTCGGTTCACTATCTCTTTCACCCCTCGGGCCTCCGCCCCAGGTCTGTCCTCCGGGGCCGCTGGTGAGAGCCGGGAAGGCGAAGCGAAAACTCTGGACGGTCGCACGTGGCGGGAATGAGGCTGGGCACTTAACCATTTCGCGGATTGGTTGAAGCGGTCAGGCTGGCGATGGCGCGGGTTGGCTGGCCTGGCCCCCCGGAGTGGAAGAGTGCCGCTGGCTGGCTGATTGGATACCCGCCGCCTGTTCCGATTGGCTGGGTCCCTTCCCTCGTGGATTGGCTGGTTGGGCACCGGCCGCCCGCGTGGATTGGCCGGCTGGTTGCTTGCCCTTCCCGCCCAAACCCCCCCCCCCCCCTCCGCTCTTGATTGGTTGACTGGACTTTCCCGCCAAAATTAATCACATTTTTGTCAATGCAAGTCACAGCAGGACAGGTCTGCCTGTGAGCTGTCTCTTCCTAATACTTGCTATATTAATGATGAGGCGATAGTTTGAGACCTTGTTCAGTTTAAAGGACAAGGTTTATAGGACCCTCATACATCTCTTCCTGCTCTGTTTTGTATCTGCTGGGAGCTTTAAAATTCGGTTTTACCAATTTTAAACTTTAAAAATTACACTGTTACAGGGTTAGGCACAATGGATCCGACTGCGGTGATGGACTTTGTGGATGTTTTGCACCTATGGTCAGAAGGAAGCGGCAGGTTTGTGTTTGCAATAACTTTTGACTACATTTATTCCAGTCCCCGGGCAATTTTGCAACTGGAGAGCACGCTGGTCCATTTCAGTTTAGTGAACCTTGGCTGTACCGCTCCCAGTGTGAGTATACTCATAAATGTGGAGACCAAAAGTGCTTACAGTGCTACAGGTGTGGTCTCTCTCAAGTCCTGTACAGTTGTAGCATGACTTCTTTATTCCTGTATCCCTTGGAATAAAGGTCAACATGTCATCTGTTCAAAAAAAATTCTGCTTTTCTGTTGATCACTTGTGACCGAAGTGAATAACTAATTTTGTATAATCAAACTTGGATACATTACTCTATCTCTTCATTAATATAGATTGTAAATACCTGAGGCCGCCTCATTGATGCTTGTGGCACTCCACTGGTTGATTGTCAAATTGAAAGTGCCCTATTTATCCCTACTCTGCTTCCTGTCTGTTAAGCAAGCCTGTACCCATGCTGATATATTATTCGCAACTCCATTAAACTTGTCTTTTGTATTAAACTTTTGTGTGGCACCTTATTGAATGCCCTTTGGAAATCCCAAGCATGCTACATCTATTGGTCCCCTTTATCTACCCTGCTAATTGCATCCTCAAAGCTCTAATGAATTTGGGTAGGTTTTGTCCACCTTGTTCCTGCCATCTCCTTTGAATCTCTTGCCATTTAGACAGGAAACAGGGATTTCGGTGACTTAGTGCATGACTCTCAATGCTAGCATGCAGGTACAGCAAGTAATTAGGAGTGCTAATGGAATGTTATCGTTTATTGCTGGGGTATTGAATATAAAGCAGTTCAGAGAAAGTTTACTTAACTAGTGTCAGAAATGGGTGGGTTGACTTATGGAGAAAGGTTGGACATCTAGGCTTGTATCCACTGGAGTTTAGAAGTGACAGGTGACTTCATGGAAAGATCCTGAGGGATATTGACAGGATGCGTGTGAAGAGGATGTTTCCTCTTGTGGGAGAATCTAGAACTAGGAATCATTTTTTAAAAATAAGGGGTCGCTCTTTGAGAATTTTTTTCTCTCGCAGGGTTGAGAGTCTTTTGCACTCGCTTCCTCAGAAGGTGGTGGGAGCAGAATCTTGGAATAGTTTTTAAGGCAGAGATTGGTTCTTGGTAAACAAGGGGATGAAAGGTCACTGGGTGTAGGGGATGTTTTAATTTGATCATGGCTGATCTGATTGTATGGCAAAACAAACTCATGGGGCTGAAAAGTGTATTCCTGCTCCTAATTTGTATGTTCCTCCCAGTTTTATAGTCTGTTTAATACCATCTCTCCTAAACCCTATGGTTCAATTTCCTTTTGTTATCCTTATCTTCCCCATAAAGAGCCATACATTTTCCTCAAAGTCCTACTGAGCCAGTTTGTGGTTTCAAAGGTTAAGAGCCAGAAATGTGCATTGCCAAATTATAATGGATGGGATGGAGCTACCCATTCCATATTTAGCACTGAAAATAGCCTTTATATAGCACCTTTAATGTCCCCAAGATGCTTCACAGCTGCATCGTCAAATGAAATTGATAACCTTGTGCTACATGAGATTAGGACAGGTCAATGTGGTAGGCATTAAGGAACATCTTTGAGGAAGGGGAGGATTATGGAGGGAAATCCAGGTTGCAAGCTGAGAGACTGGCTACAAGAGCATTTAAATAGTCAAGTCTAGAGACAACCCAAGGCACGTGGAGGTTTTGGGAATAGATAAGTTGATGAGCACAAATGAGCAAGGGTGGGATGTGGAGGTGAGGCCACAATCAGATCAGGCATGAGCTTATCAAATGGCGGAGCAGGTTGGAGGGGCTGAATGGCCTGCTCCAGCTCCTAAATTGTACGTTCAATTTAAAGGCAAGCTTGTGTAAACTTTGTAAAACCGCGTTGCATTTTTCAGATAATGGGAGATTTTAAATTTACTTTTATTGCCTGACAGTACCATTAATATAGTAACATGAGGTGAGGCAAAAACTGGAGTAGCCCAGTGTGGACAGTTGTAGGAGGTGAGGAATGATGAGAATTAAATTTGAGCTGTTAACCAGGTCAGGAGCCAGTGTAGGTAGAGGGCAGGGGTTGTCAGGGGAATGGCTGTCAGTTATAGGGTGAGCTCCATTTTATTGCTTATGACTTGTAGATAATAAATGTAAATTGCTATGCAATGAACTAGCTGTTCCCAAACTGGGTCACTTGAGTTGGAATCAGTCCCCACCAATCGTATTTTTGTCAAGGCCATTGCTGACATGCCCCACACATGCAGTTGGTGCATTGATTCCTGGCGATTGCAGTTTAGTTAGATGGGTTTCTTTCAGAAGCTGTGTCTACACAACTAGTGTAAGTGAGACATTTTGGTAATTTTAACAGCAGCCTATAACACCATGGATGGATTTTTCTGCAGGGCCTCAACCTCCTACAACGAGCCTTCTGGTTCCATTGCAGCTGAGAGAAAAAGTAAGAAACGTGTTCGAAAGTATGATGACTTTCCTTGACTGTGGGTTTATGAGCATTTTTGACAAATCTGAAGATAAGCCCAAATGCCTCATCTGTTTGAGTGCTGTTCAGCGAAAGCATGAAGCCAAATAAGCTTAGACGACACTTGCAGACCGTTCACAAGGATTGTCGGGAAACCACAATCATTTTTTCAGCTTCGGAAAGAGGAGCTTTATTGGCAGCAAGTCTCTAAACAAGCTGTAAGAGCATCTTTTGAGGTGAGCTATTGGATTGCCCAGGCAAAAGAGCTTCTCACAATTGCAGAATCTTTGATTTTACTGGCTGTAATCGATATGGTTAAAATAATGTGTGGGGAGGTGGAGGCAATTAAACTTAAAGTGATATCCCTCTTAAGCAGCATTGTGAAGATAAGAATTGAGGCAATTGCAGCTGATCAGGAATCCACGCTGATGGAGTGCCTGAAATACACCTACTTTTGCTCTTCAAGTTGAGCTGTGATGTGCACATGTTGGCTTTTGTGTGCTACATGTGGGAGAATGGTATTCTTGAAGACATTCTATTCTGCCTGTGCCCTGATGGTGAAATAGCTCACGGAATGTTCAGTGTTACAGGGCTACATGGAGGACAAAAATTCCCTGCGATTTTGTACAGATTGTGCCCCATCTCTGCTGGGCCACAAGTCTGCCCTGTGTTCCTTGATGCAGAGTTGCTCCATCTGCTGTTTGGACACTGCATGATTCACAGGGAGCAACTTGCAACTAAAGAACTGAGCGCAGAGCTAGGCAAAGTATTGGAGCAGGTCACATCAATTGTAAACTACCTTAAATCTCATTCACTTTATGTATACTTGTTCGCAATACTCTCCCAAAACATGGAGTCTGGTCGTGACATGTTGCTTCACGCTGGGAAGCGCTGGCTGTCGAGAGGAAGAGTACTGCAAAAGTTTTTTGAACTGAGATCAGATGTTTGCATTTGCAATGCACTGAAAAAAAAACAACTTGTTGGTTTTCTGTGACCAAAAGCAGATCTACCTCCTTGCTTATATCACAGACATATTTAGGAAGCTCAGTGAACTGAATGCACATATGCAAGGAAAGGGTAAAAGTGTTCTTCAACTGAGTGTCGAATCACAGCATTCACAAAGAAACTTGCATTTTGGAGGAGCAATATCTTAAAAGTTGAACTTTGACTCCTTCCTGCAACTTTCTAAATTTTTCTGACAATGAAACCAAACAATGTCCCATTCCAAAAATTGCCCTAGCAAGTACTGCTGGAAAGCATTGAGCTGTCCTGGGGCTGGTTTTTATGATAAGAGCTGTGCTGGTGTTTTTTAACCTTACAACCTTGCACCCATCTGGCTATAGGAGTGATTGAAAATTTCAACTCCAAATACAGGATAATAAATGTTGTACCTTTACCTTTTATTTTAGATTTAAAGAGATGACATTTCCAGTAGAAATAAACCGATTGACAAGATTTCACATTGAGACTTCACTTTTACTGTAACAAATTAGAATCAACATTCATCAAACATTAACAGGCAACTGAGGACGCCAAACTATAAGAAAATGGTAAGTTTTGCATTGTCATGCTTCTGGCAGGTATGTAGTGTTAAAGGGACTTTCCCAAAGTCATTCCCAGCTCCAGTTCTTCATCTCCCTGCCACACCATGTTGAAAGTTTGTTCTCTTCAACAATTGTTCCACTCTGCCTGAATTTTCTGGATCCAGTGATCACCCTCTGGGCATGTCTCAGCAACTCCCTGTTCAAGTTTTCTTTGCTTTTGCACAGCAGTGGCCCTTTTTCCTCATGGTCTCTTGGTAGCAGCTTCTATTTGTTCTGAGATACTATGTAAAGGAGCAAAAACTGCCACCTGGTACGTCTCCCATCCCCATGGCAAGAAGTTACATGGGGCACTTCTCCAAACTGAGGTGTTGCCAGGAGTTCCTGGATATATCCCTTTCCAGAGTGTTCTGTTTTACTTGAGTTAAAGGTACACTTGAAACATTATCTTGCAACGGTCAATGTGCATGACACTGGCTTTGTCTCTTCATATTACTTGCTAGATTGACAGGGTGGTTGAAGGCCTTCAGTTTAAAGGCAAACCTGTGTGAACTTTGTAAAATCTTGAGGGAGGGAGAAACAAGTAGTTCAGACCTGTTAGTTTGACGCCATGGTAGGAAAAATGGCAAAATTGGTATTATAATGGTGATAACTGGGCACTTAGAAAATATGATTGGGAAGAGTCACATGGTTATTTTAAAGGAAATCATGTTTGAGAACCAGTTGGGATTTCTTTGAGGATGTTACTTGTAGCAAAAATAATTTCAAAATGAGGGGGAAGCCACTTAAAACAATGAGGAGAAATTTCTTTACTCAAGAGGGTTGTGAATCTTTGGAATTCTCTACCTCAGGGCTGTGGAAGCTCAGTCATTGAGTATGTTTAAGGTAAGATTGATCGATTTCTGATAAACAATAAAGTAAAGGGTTATGGGGATAGTGTGGATAAAAAGCATTGAAGTGTTTTGCTTTATTGAATGTTGGGCTGTTTCTATAAACAAGACAGGAAGGGCAAAGGATTTTGGGTTGGACAATACACATTCCTGCTGGTGGAGTGCTGGAGCCCAACAGACTGTTTAAATGGATCAGAGAAGGGAGTCTCTGGGGATTTTGTGCTATAAGGACTCTTATGACCCAAGCAAGAGGGTTTCAGCATAATAGTGTCTGGGACTTGGGATTGAATATGGCTGAAGTTATGAGTGATCTTTGTAGTATTGACTATTCAAAGTGAAATTTACTTTTTTATTTAAAATATCTTTCACTTTAATGTTTGAATTATGTTGATTTTTGGATTTAACAGTGGAAATTTTAAAAGGTGAAATCTTGTCCAGTGCTTTTTTTCCCATTGGCATTTTGGAGTTTCCTTTTTAAAAAGTTCTTTCTCTACAGGGGTTGTAACAGTAGAGGACTGGAGGTGGTGATAACTAATAAAATGGAGCATATGAATGTACTTGTAGATTACAAATGTGTTTCTATATGATAAACAAAGGTCAGAGCTCTGGTAGTGAGGTGATGGGGTAATGCTGTTTCTTAGCTGACACCTCTGCCGTTTGCTTTTTTAGTCTGAATCATGAATAGGAAGTTATAAATCCCCAGCAATTGTGGACATAGGTGCACAGATTTATTCTATTCTTCCCTTGCAGGTATACTGTCAGTAGGATAACTCAAGCCTATCCTGACTGGAATTCTTCAACCAGCATCATCAGCCTTGTTGGGAAACAGAATGGAAGAACGTCATTATCAAGCTGAAGGCCTACATCCAGTGTCTTGAATCCACATCTGGTGGGGCAGTAGAGGAATGCCACAGATGTGCTGTAATGTCAATGAGTCTTAAGCTGAGAGGAAATTCAGACTTTTCAGCCAGGAAACTAGACACCTGAGATCATGTCAAGAGGTGTCTGGCTGATGAACTAGAATAAAAGCAGAAACTGCTGGAAATACTCTGCAGGTCAGGGAACATCTGTGGAGAAACAGTTAACATTATCAAGTTGTTGATCTTTCATCAGAACTGGAAAAGCATTAGAGATGTAGGAGAGTTGAAGTACTTTGCAAAAATATTATTTTAATCAGCCCCCTCTTCACTCCTCCCCCCCCAACCCCCCATGCATTGTAATCAGCTCCTCTTCCCACTTGCCCTCCCCCACATGTGCACTAATTAGACCCTTCACCCTGCATGTACTGTAATCAGCTGCTTCCCCCTTCCCACACACACACTGGTCAGCCAGCAGGGTGGCAGAGCAGCTCTGACATCCTGAACCCCAGCCCAAGTAGGTGTTTGGTTGCAGCCCTACAGGTGCCAATTTTTTTAAGTGGTTTAGAAGAAACAGTTCCTGAGACTGGGGTGAGCAGGGAAGGGCCAGATGCTGCTTGAGCCCCAGAGCAGTTAGAGAACTGCTGGTTTAAAAACCCAGAGTACAGCTTCAAGGAGCACCCTGCTTTTTTTAGAGTGAGGCCACTGTCATTAACTGACCATATAACCATTTTAAAAACCCAATTTGGGTTCACTTTGGATCCTTCAAGGAAAGGAATCCTTCCTGGTCTGGCCCATTTGCGACTCCAGTCCTGCATCAGCATGACTGACTGTGAGTCGCCCTTTGAGGCAGCTGAGTGAACTGTTCAGTTTATCCTGCCCTCCGACTAATAAATAACCAGTGATACCAACACCCGAGGGAATATGAGGTGAACTCAAGATCAAAAATAAAATCCCTGCAATTGCTTGAACAATTAGGTGCAGGATAGAGGCAGACTATGGAATCGATGAAATGAATAACCTAAATCCTCTGATTATGAAGTGCAGCATTTTCTTCAAGCTGAGTTGTAAAATTTTTTTGGCTTGGAGCTCCATTATAATGGACTATAATGCTGTTTATGGTTGTGTAATACATTTACAATGTTTCGCAAGCATTTGATTACACAATTGTTCTGAATAACTTACTTGTACAGCAGTATTTATGCTTTACACATGCCAGCTCCCACCTTGCTTCATATCTCCCCAGGAATAAATGCTATTGCTTTCACTCTCAGCTCTTGTCTTTTTTTTTCTAATTATACTAATGTTCCCTTTGATCCCTATCTTCTATTTTTGCTGTGTTATGAGTCACTTGCAGTCATCTGACTACAGCTTGACTTCTCACTTTGGAAGCATCTTCAGGTGCTTGGCTATTTAGAAGCAGGTTTAATTGAATTGAGTAACTCCTCCACCCCCCCTCCCCATTGGAGGGAGGAGATGGAGTGTGTTAAGAAGCTTCATGATGTGATTCCTGTTTGGGGTAAGCTCCAGTGTTCAGCCTGGTTAGGCAACATGTACAGTGGGCAGGGTTAGCAACTGCAATTACATGTATTCCTGGAGGTTTCATCACATGACTTTCCTCCAGCCATTAGCTGTCAATGCATCTGACTTGGTAAAGAGAAATGTTCAAAGAAAACTTTAAAAAAAATCTTTAACATCCTGATGATTTTTCTCCAGGGTTGCACAAAACAGTGTCCTGAAGATTGATCTTCAATGCCTGGAGACTCTCAGCCAATCTGGAGGGTTGGAAGCTCCAACAGTGGAGGCAGCATTGAGGCTGCTTCAAGCCATGCCTAAATCGGTCACTCTTGCCTCCACGGTTCAAGTTCTACCCTAGTCCAGTACCAAGGGAGTGCTGCACTGTGAGCTGGTGCCATTGTGCAGATAGGAATTAAACTGGGGCTTTTCTAAAACCAGGTTGATATAACAGACCTCATGTCATCATAACTTTGAAGTGTGTGGTGTCCAGGCTAATATTCCAAAGTTGACATCTTAAAAATCAGATTATCTGGTACATTCCCACATTGTGGGAACTTGCTATGCACAAATTGGCTTCTGCATTTTCTACATTGCAATAATGACTCCTTTACAGGAAATGGCTTGAAAAGGGACAGGAATGACCAGTCATCTCAATGTTCCTGCTTAAAGGGTTTTCAGGTGAGATTGGGGAGGTGGGGGGGCGGGGCGGGGTTGACTGGTCAAAAAAACAATCCCTATGGATTGAGCCAAGGAACTAATAAGGGCAGTCACACTGTACTATAGACCCTCCATAGTCACAGAGATAGAAGAGGTGAGAATAAATTGTGGGGTTGAAATCAGAAAGGAAATGGGGAAAGCAAAGAGGGAAAGACTGCCAAATAAAATCAAGGAGAGCCCAAAAGACTACATAAGAGTAAGGAGATAGCTAAGGAAAGAGTAGAGCCAATAAGAGATCAAAAAGGTAACGTGTAGAGGTGGAAACTGGGTATGAATATGTCACGAAAGGAGAATGCAGAATATTGGATTTTAAACGTAGGGAGATAAAGCGTTCAGGGGATTAACATCCTTGAAAGTAGATAATTTACCAGGGCTGGATGAAAGATACCCAAGGCTGTTTAAAAGAAGCCAGGGAGGAAGCAGTTGATGTCTGACCATCACTTGCCAGCCCTCATTGGGATCAGTCCTGGGGAAGGTGGGATCTATACAAGCTGGATGGCCTATACCTGAACAGGACTGGGATGAATGTCCTTGCAGGGAGATCTTGTGCTGTTGGGGAGGGTTTAAATTAGATGATCAGGAGGGTGGGAACGTGAGGGCAGATTCAAACAGGACAAATTCAGAGCAGGAGACAGGAAATTAGCGGATAACTGACAGACAAAAAGCAAAGGTTAAAAAGTTTACAGTGCAGGAATTTGGCAATGTTAAATGGTATTTTTTTAAATTAAGGAGTATAGCAAACAAAGCCAAAGAGCTAAGGGTGCAGAAAGACACATGGCAGCATGAAATCATTGTTATAGTGGAAACTTGGCTTAAGGAGGGGCAAAAATGGCAGCTCAATATCCCTGGATATAGAGTTTTCAGGTAGGGTAGAGAGGGGGATAAAAAAGGTGGGGCTGTAGCATTATTGGGTAAAGAATCAATTACAGCTGTGAGGAGGGATGATACACTAAATGAAGCATCAAGCGAGACCATATGGATTGAGCTCAGAAATAAAATGGGCAGCCACACTGCTAGCTGTGTACTATAGGCCCCAAAATAGAGTTGAGAGCAAATATGAGTGCAAAAACAATAGGGTAGTAATTGTTGGGTACTTCAACTATCCTAATATCGATTGGCATACGAACAATGTGAAGGGCACAAAATTCTTGAACTGCATACAAGAGAACTTTTTTTAGCCAGTACGTAACAAGCCCAACGAGAGGGGGCACAATTCTAGATTTAGTCTTAGGAAATGAATCTGGGCAAGTGGATGAAGTAGCAGTGGGGGACCATTTTAGAGAAAGTGACCATAATACAAGTAGATTTAATATAATTATGGAAAAAGGACAAAGATAGAACCGGAATAAAAGTTCTAAATTGGGGGAAGACAGATTTTACACTGGGAGGTAAGCTGGTGAGAATGGACTGAATACAGATATTAGAAAAAAAAACTGTTAGATCAGTGGGAGGTATTCAAAAGCGAGATTTTACAGGTACAGTGTAGACATGTCCCCGCAAAGAAAGAGGATGGTACTGCCAAATCTAGAGCCCCCTGGTTATCCAGAAGCCTACAGGCCACGATGAAGCAGAAACAGAAAGCTTATGACAGTCACAAAATACTTAATACTGTAGAAAGCCTAGAGGAATAGAGAAAATACAGGGGTGAAGTAAAAATGGAAATTAGGAAAGCAAAGAGGATATTAAAAGATATTGGCAGGTAAAATCAAAGAAAATCCTAAGATGTTTTAGCAGAACGTTAAGAGCAAGAGAGTAACTAAGGAAAAGGTAGGGCCTGTCAGAGGTGTACATAGTAACTTGTGGGTTGATGCAGAAGATGTGGGCCGGGTTCTCAATGAGTATTTTGTCTCTGTCTTCACTAAGGAGAGGGGTGGTGCAGACTGGCATAGTGGTATTGTCACTGACTGGTATTCCAGATACCCAGGGTAATGTTCTGTGGACCCAGGTTCAAATCCCACCATGCCAGATGGTGAAATTTGAATTCAATAAAAATCGGGAATTAAAAGTTTGATGATGACCATGAAACCATTGTTGATTGCTGTAAAAACCCATCTGGTTCACTAAGGAAATCTGTTGTCCTTACCTACATGTGACTCCAGACCCACAGCAATGTGGTTGACTCTTAAACTAGGCATAGACAATAAATGCTGGCCTAGCCAGCGATGCCCAATATAACAAAGAGTTTAGTTAAAGAGGAGTGTGAAATATTAGATACAATAAGCATAATGAGAGGGGAAGTACTGGAGGGACTGGCATCCTTGAAGGTGGATAAGTCACCAGAGCCAGATGAATTGTATCCCAGAGTGTTGAAGGAAGCCAGGGAGGAAATAGTGGATGCTCCGAGGATCACTTTCCAATCCTCACCAGATACAGATGAAGTCCCAGAGAATTGGAGGTCTGCTAATGTTGATACCATTATTGCGAGGGATAGGCCAGAAAATTATAGGCCAGTCAGTCTCCAACTTTGGTGGTAGGCAAATTATTGGAAACAATTCTGAGAGACAGGATAAACTGTCACCTAGAAAGTAATGGATTAATCAGGGATAGACATCATGGTTTTGTTAGGGGAAGGTTGTGCCTTACTCATTTCATCAAATTTTTTTGAGGAAGTTACAAGGAGGATTGATGAGGGTAGTGCAATGGATGTTGTCTACATGGATTTCAGTAAGGCACTTAACAAGGTTCCACATGGCAGACTGGTCAGGAAAGTGAGATCCCATTGGATACAGGAGAAGGTGGCAGGTTGGATCCAAAATTGGCTCCGCAACAGGAAACATGGGGGAATGGTTGATGGATGTTTTTGCGAATGGAAAATGGTTTCCAGTGGTGTTCCACAGGGTTCAGTGTTGGGTCCCTTGATGTTTGTTGTACATTTTAATGATTTGGGCTTAAGTGTGGGAGGCACGATTGGGAAATTTGCAGATGACACAAAAATTGGCCATGTAGCTGATAGTGAAGAGGATAGCTGTTGACTCCAGATTGACATTAATGGTTTGGCTGAGTTGGTGGAAAAGTGGCAAGTGGAATTCAATCCGGAAAAGTGTGGGGTAATGTATTTGAGGAGGGCAAACAAAACAAGGGAGGGAGTACACCATAAAATGGGGGAATAGAGTGGCAGGGGAAGTGAGAGATCTTGGTGTGTATGTCCACATGTCCCTTCATGTGGCAGGACATGGAGATAAGGTGGTAAAGAAAGCATTTGGAATGCTTTCCTTTGTTGGGCGAGGTACTGAATATAAAAGCAGGGATGTAATGCTGGAACTGTATAAAACACTGGTTAGGCCACAGCTGGAATTTTGTGTACAGTTCTGGTCACCACATTACAGGAAGAACATGATTGCTCTGGAGAGAGTGCAGAGGAGATTCACAAGAATGATACCAGGGCTTGAAAATTGCAGCTATGAGGAGAGATTGGATAGGCCTTAGAACAGAGATGGCTACGGGGTAGCCTAATTGAGGTGTACAAGATTATGAGGGACCTAGATAGAGTCGAGAGGAAAGGCTTGTTTCCCCTAGCTGAGGGATCAATTGTCAATTACCAGGGGGCATAGATTTAAGGTGATTGGTAGAAGGATTAGAGGGGACATGAGGAAAAACTTTTTCACCCAGTGGGTGGTGGGTGTTTGGAATTCACTGCCTGGTTTGGTGGTGGGGGCAGAAACCCTCAGCTCATTTAAAAGGCACCTTGATCTGTACATAAAGTGCTGTAACCTGCAAGGCCACCGACACGGTGCTGGAAAGTGGGATTAAAATGGGCAGCTAGTTTTTTTTTTAAATTTGTCTGGCGCAGACATGATGGGCTGAATGGCCTCTTTCTATGCTGTAACTTTTCTATGGTGTATGGACATTGTTGTACAGAGATATCTGTTTGTGTGGACATTGTGTACAGAGATAAAAACAAAAAAACTGGATGCTGGAAATCCAAAACAAAAACAGAATTACCTGGAAAAACTCAGCAGGTCTGGCAGCATCGGCGGAGAAGAAAAGAGTTGACGTTTTGAGTCCTCATGACCCTTTGACAGAACTTGAGGGAGATGTACAGAGATATCTGTTTGGACATTGATGTACAGGGACCTCTGTGTGAATGGACAGTGGTGTGCAGGGATCTCTGTGTGAGCGCACAGTGATGTACAGGGATCTCTGTGTGAGTGGACAGTGGTGTACAGGGATCTCTGTGAGTGGACAGTGATGTACAGAATTCTCTGTGTGAGTGGACAGTGATGTACAGGGATGTGTGTGAGTGGACAGTGATGTACAGGGATCCCTGTGTGTGAGTGGACAGTGATGTACAGGGATGTGTGTGAGTGGACAGTGATGTACAGGGATCTCTGTGTGTGAGTGGACAGTGATGTACAGGGATCTCTGTGTGTGAGTGGACAATGATGTACAGGGATCTCTGTGTGTGAGCGCACAGTTATGTACAGGGGTATGTGTGAGTGGACAGTGATGTACAGGGATCTCTGTGTGTGATTGGACAGTGATGTACAGGGATCTCTGTGTGTGAGTGGACAGTGATGTACAGGGATGTGTGTGAGTGGACAGTGATGTACAGGGATCTCTGTGTGTGAGTGGACAGTGATGTACAGGGATCTCTGTGTGTGAGTGGACAGTGATGTACAGGGATCTCTGTGTGAGCGCACAGTGATGTACAGGGATGTGTGTGAGTGGACAGTGATGTACAGGGATCTCTGTGTGTGAGTGGACAGTGATGTACAGGGATCTCTGTGTGAGTGGACAGTGATGTACAGGGATGTGTGTGAGTGGACAGTGATGGACAGGGATCTCTGTGTGTGAGTGATCAGTGATGTACAGGGATCTCTGTGTGTGAGTGGACAGTGATGTACAGGGATGTGTGTGAGTGGACAGTGATGGACAGGGGTGTGTGTGAGTGGACAGTGATGTACAGGGATCTCTATGTGTGAGTGGACAGTGATGTACAGGGATCTCTGTGTGTGAGTGGACAGTGATGTACAGGGATCTCTGTGTGTGAGCGCACAGTGATGTACAGGGATCTCTGTGTGTGAGTGGACAGTGATGTACAGGGATGTATGTGAGTGGACAGTGATGTACAGGGATGTGTGTGAGTGGACAGTGATGTACAGGGATGTGTGTGAGTGGACAGTGATGTACAGGGATGTATGTGAGTGGACAGTGATGTACAGGGATGTGTGTGAGTGGACAGTGATGTACAGGGATCTCTGTGTGTGAGTGGACAGTGATGTACAGGGATCTCTGTGTGTGAGCGCACAGTGATGTACAGGGATGTGTGTGAGTGGACAGTGATGTACAGGGATGTGTGTGAGTGGACAGTGATGTACAGGGATGTATGTGAGTGGACAGTGATGTACAGGGATGTGTGTGAGTGGACAGTGATGTACAGGGATGTGTGTGAGTGGACAGTGATGTACAGGGATGTGTGTGAGTGGACAGTGATGTACAGGGATGTGTGTGAGTGGACAGCTATTGGCAGGGGCGTGATTTGCGGGGGGGAGTGCTGCTTGCGGACAGTGTCCAGATCTCCGCTAAATTTTGCTGATTCTGATTCCGGGGTTGGACTGGAGAGAGTCACGTGACGGGAAAACGGAAGCGATACAGAGAAACAGAGGGACACAGACATAGACAGAGGGAGAGACAGAGAGGGACACAGACACAGACAGAGGGAGAGACAGAGAGGGACACAGACACAGACAGAGGGAGAGACAGAGAGGGACACAGACACAGACAGAGAAACAGAGACAGAGAGGGACACAGACACAGACAGAGAAACAGAGACAGAGACAGAGTGTGTGAAGCGGTGAGACACAGACAGACACGGAGATAGTTAGTTACAGTGAGACACCCCACCCGGGTCTCACATGCTCCGGCTCCAGGTCCTGTCCGGCCACCTGGCCCCGGGCTCCGGCCAGCAGCGGCCCCGGGGTCTGGGACTGGGTCTGGGACTGGCCGGCGGGCCAGAGCAGGAGGTGGTGCTGGTGCATGGAGTGAGGACAGCGATCGGCAAAGCCAAGAGAGGCAGCTTCAAGGTGAGGGGGGGAGGGGGAGGTGGGGAGAGAGAGTTGCGGGGGGGGGGGGGGGGGGGGGGGGGGGGGGGTTGGTGGGGGGGGGAGGAGAGGGGGAATGGGTGGGGGGGAGGGGGAATGGGTGGGGGGTGGGGGGAGGGGAGGAGTAAGTGGGGGTAGGGAGGAGTGGGAGGGAGGGGGAGGAGAGGGGGAATGGGTGGGGGGAGGGGGAATGGGTGGGGGGTGGGGGGAGGGGAGGAGTAAGTGGGGGTAGGGGGGAGTGGGAGGGAGGGGGAGGAGAGGGGGAATGGGTGGGGGGAGGGGGAATGGGTGGGGGGTGGGGGGGAGAGTGGGGGGAGGGGAGGAGTAAGTGGGGGTAGGGAGGAGTGGGAGGGAGGGGGAGGAGAGGGGGAATGGGTGGGGGGAGGGGGAATGGGTGGGTGGGGGGGAGAGTGGGGGGAGGGGAGGAGTAAGTGGGGGTAGGGGGGAGTGGGAGGGAGGGGGAGGAGAGGGGGAATGGGTGGGTGGGGGGGAGAGTGGGGGGAGGGGAGGAGTAAGTGGGGGTAGGGGGGAGTAGGGGGGAGGGGGAGAGTGGGGGGAGGGGCGATGACGGGTTGGGGTGGAGGGGGATGGGGGAGGGGGTAGGGGATGGGGGAGGGGGTGGGGTGGGGGGTAGGGGGTTGAGTGTGGGGAGGGGGTAAGAAAGTGGGTTAGTGGGTAATTAGGGAGGTGAAGAAATGGAACAGTTAATGATTCTGTCCTGTGACCTTTCATCAGTCGAGTCTAGATTTTGCCTCCTGGCCATTGGCTCAGTTTCAATGTTTAGAAAACCTGAACTGTGTAGTGTAGAGAGATTCGAAATGGAAATATTCCTAATGTCCTCCCTTCACCCACCTTTAAATCCCACCCCCAATTCCAGTACCCTACCACCCTGCTCCCTTGCTCTCTAACCCCTTCCCCCTGATGCCCCCATCCCCAAACTCCACCAGCCTCTATGTAACCCCCATTCACCACCCCCAGCCTCTATGTAACCCCCATTCACTGAACGTTTTGGCTAATTTAGTTCACACTAGTTTCTGAGCGAGAAGCTTTCTTGTCCTTCCTGAATAATTCCTTTTCCCCAAACCTGTATTTGGAGGTACAATGACTAGATGCCGTTCTTGTTGTAGCTCTGACTTTATTGGGTCAAGACCAGACTGAGGGAAGTATCTTTTCAACAGTATTTCTCCACTTCCCGTGTCTCTGACTTAACATGGGCGGGCCAGTAATTTCTGTGATTTCTACAGGACACGACACCAGACGAACTGCTCTCCGCTGTCATGTTGGCTGTGCTTAGGGACATCAAACTCGACCCTCATCGCCTGGGGGACATATGTGTCGGTAACTAAAGACTATTCTCTTTTTTGTTTCTTGAAAATCCCCTTTTATTTTTCAGTCTTTAAATCCAATTCGGGGGGTGGGTGGGGGGGTGGCATTGTCACTGGACTGGTATTCCAGAGACCCAGGGTAATGCTCTGGGGACCAGGGTTCGAATCCCACCATGAAAGATGGCGAGGTTTGAATTCAGTAAAAGTCAGGAAATGACCACCGTTGCTGATTGTTGTTAAAAACCTCTCTAGTTCACGTATATCCTTTTAGGGAAGGAAATCTGCCATCCTTACCTGTCCTGGCCTATGTGTGACTCCAGCAGTTGAATCTTAATTGCCCCACCCTTAGGGGATGGGCAATAAATGCTGGCCTAGCCAGCGATGCCCTCATCCCAGGGATACATTTTTTTCAGCAAGTGCCGTCACCAAGGATTTTCTTTTCCTAAGATCCATTGAGAGTGCACAGTCCGGGTTGCCGCTCCTAGACAATTAGTCAGCGCTCCGATGACCAATGGAGCTACACTTTTCAAGGTGGCCCCCTGCTCCAATGTAGCTTATTTTCACACCGTCATCCAAGAGATGATCCCGTCGGAGCTCCGACGAGGTCATGTGGGACTCGAAAGGTTAGCTCCGCCCTCTCCCTCCCTCTCTCCCTCCCTCCCCTCCCCCTCCCCCTCCCTCTCTCCCCCTACCCCTCCCTCCCCCTCCCTCTCTCCCCCCCCTCCCCCTCCCCCTATCTCCCCCTCCCTCCCCCCTCCCCCTCTCTCCCCACCCCCCCCCCCCCCCCTCTCTCTCTCTCTCTCTCTCTCTCTCCGCAGACCTGCCGAGTTTTCTGGCAGCTCTCCACATTTTTGCACGGTCCCGCCGGCCTGTGATTCCGAGCACGTTTTCGATCGTGCAGAAGTAGCGGGTTCTGGATTGTTCCCTGGAGAGAGCACGGGCGAGCAGCCTCACCGCCCCTCCTACAGGGACAGCGCTGTGGCGGAGCGACCTTGGCAGTGACGGTCGGTGGCCTTCAATAGAAAAAACATCCGGTTGGGGGGAGGGGGGGTGGGGGCGAAACGGTTCAAGCGTTTGTGGCGATGAGATACGAAACGCGGGCCTCTGCTGCCGTCACAATGAGCGTTTGTTTGACCTTCCGCTAGGAAACGTCTTACAGCCAGGTGCTGGAGCGCTGATGGCGAGGGGAGCTCAGTTCATGAGGTACGGGCTTTAATTTCTGCTTCTCTCCACATTGTTCTGACCCGCGGACTCTTGTGCGCTCGCTCATTTTAATCCGTTTACTGTTTTCCCCCTCGCTAGTGCTATTCCTGAGTCTGTCCCTGTGTACTGTGTCAACCGACAGTGTTCCTCGGGGCTTCAGGCTTTTATCAACATTGCAGGTGAGTGCTGGGGCTATCGTTGCAGCTGTTCGATATGAATGGAAGCGTTCTCTTTCTGTAACCGTAGGGCCTGGAGTACACGAGCTGTTAGCCTCACTAACCATCCATGATGCGGAGAGAAAGACTTGCAGCCATACAGCATTTTCACAACCAGTGCAGTGTAGTCACTGCTGCCATGCAGGGAAGGCGGCTGCTAATTTGGACCCAGCCAGATCCCACACACACAGCAATGTGAAAACGATCAGGTAATCCGTTCTATGATGTTGGCTGAGGGATAAATAGTCTCCCTGTGGGGAAACCCCCCTCCTCCTGTTTGGAACAGTGGTCGTGGGACCTTCATGTCCACTCGAGAGGGCAGTTGGGGCCTCAGTTTAGCATCTCATCCGAAAGGTGGCTCCACTGACAGTGCAGCACTCCCTCAGTACTGCACTGAAGCATCTGACTGGACTTTGTACCTCAAAGCTCTAGATTTGAAGCCAGGACCTGAATCGGAGGAGAAAATGCCACCAACTGCGCCAGGGCTGACAGAAGCTAAGAAACATTAAATTAGTTAAGGATATGGAGGGGAGGCATATGTATGATTCGGCGTGTGTTATGGATGCACTGGGATGGGACCCGTAGTTTATTGAGTAGAAACACGAAACACTTTATTGCACAGATTCGCTGATTGGAGATGAACCAGTTATAGGGAGTAATGTATAAAAAATACCAACACTAGAGCTCCTTGGGCCTGAATCTTGCTGTAAGTAGTCAAGACGATATACTTATGATCTCCTGAAAGAGTCTCTGGCATGTTGCGAATTTATCTTAAACACAACCATTTACACACAGTTTATTATCATTGACTTGATTTTAGTTCAGGGTAATAACCAGATGTTTCCTAGGCCTTGAGCATGTACTGGAGGTGAAAAATATATGACAATATCCTAGAATAGGGTATCCTCTTCTCCATTCAGAAGGGGAACTGGACGAGCCATATAAATACCGTGGCTACAAGAGCAGGTCAGAGGCTGAGAATTCTGCAGAGTAACTCACCTCCTGACTCTCCCAAAGTCAGCCTACGAGGCACAAGTCAGGAATGCGATGGAATACTCTGCCTGGATGAGTGCGGCTCCCACAACACTCAAGAAGCTTGACACAGTCCAGGACAAAGCTTGATTGTCACCCCATCCATCACCTTCAACATCCTCTCCCTCCACCATCAACGCACAGTAGCAGCAGTGTGTACCATCTACAAGATGTACTGTAGCAACTCACCAAGGCTTCTTTGACAAGCACCTTCCAAACTCACGACCACTACCATCTAGAAAGACAAGGGCAGCAGTTGCATGGCAACACCACCACCTGGAAGTTCCCCTCCAAGCCACACAGCATCCTGACTTGGAAATATATCGCCATTCCTTTATTGTCAAAATCCTGGAACTCCCTCCCTAATAGCACTGTGGGTGTAAGTACACCACAGGGACTGCAGCGGCTCAAGAAGGCGGCTCACCCCCACCTTCTCAAGGACAGTGAGGGACGGGGAATCAATGCTGGCCTAGCCAGCGACACCCACACCCGTTTAAAAAAAAAAATAAAACCTCCATATAAGAGTGATAGGGATATCGGACAATAACCCAACAACTGATTAAGAAGAGATTGATTACAGGTCCATGGTAATAACCATATATGGTTTGGCACTGGAACATCACTGTAGACTTGGGATCTGTCTGGGCAGGGGAAAGTTGGGGGTAAGGGGGAGGTTTATATTGTAGGACCTCTCCCAGTGATGGCAGCCCTACTGAGTGTTGAGGACGTGGCTGCATCAGATTTTCCCTGTTCTCACTGACAAAAGGTTGGAAGTCCACCACATCCGCTAACGTTCCTGTGTCACTAAAAGCAGCTACTTTACGTTTGAGCCCTGTTTTTTTTTAATTCATTCGTGTGATTTTGGGCATTGCTAGCTAGGCCAGCATTTATTGCCCATCCCTAACTGCCCTTGTTTGGAGGGCATTTAAGAGTCAACCACATTGCTGTGGGTCTGGAGTCACATGTGGGCCAGACCTGGTAAGGACAGTAGATTTCCTTCCCAAAAGAACATTAGTGAGCCAGATGGGCGTTTACATCAATCGGCGATGGTTTCGTGGTCATCGTCAAGACTTTTAATTCCAGATTTTTATTGAATTCAAATTTCACCATCAGCCATGGTGGCATTCGAACCCGGGTCCCCAGAGCATTGCCCTGGGTGTCTGGATTATTAGTCCAGCGACACCGCCTCCCCAGTTTATTCTTATTCATTCACGGGATGTGGGCTTCAATGGCTGGGCTAGCATTTATTGCCCATCCCTAATTGCCCCTTGAGAAGGTGGTGGTGAGCTGCCTTCTTGAACGGTTCCAGTCCATGTGGTGTAGGTACACCCACAGTGCTATTAGGGAGGGAGTTCCAGGATTTTGACCCAGCAACAGTGAAGGAACAGCGATATATTTCCAAGTCAGGATGGTGAGTGACTTGGAGGGGAACTTCCAGGTGGTGCTGTTCCCATGTGTCTGCTGCCCTTGTCCTTCTAGGTGGTAGTGGTCGTGGGTTTGGAAGATGCTGTCTAAGGAGCCTTGGTGAGTTTCTGCAGTGCATCTTGTAGATGGTACACACTGCTGCTACTGTGTGTCGGTGGTGGAGGGAGTGAATGTTTGTGGATGTGGTGCCAATCAAGCGGGCTGCTTTGTCCTGGATGGTGTTGAGCTTCTTGAGTGTTGTGGGAGCTGCAACTCATCCAGGCAAGTGGGGAGTATTCATCACACTCCTGACTTGTGCTTTGTAGATGGTGTACAGGCTTTGGGGAGTCAGGAGGTGAGTTACTTGTCACACGATTCCTAGCCTCTGACCTGCTCTTGTAGCCATAGTATTTTTTGTGACAGTCATAATGACTTTTGCTGATCTTTAATATCTTGTCTGCCGAACATTGATGGTTGACTTCCTTATCCTTTGAGGTGGGACAGATTTAATGCTCGTTTTATTCTTTTTGTCTGAAGGGAATCCGAAAACAGCGAGCTTCGTTCTGCTGTGAAAGTTGCACTTGACTCCAAATGTCCTGGGATTTTTCACTTGGTTTTAACATGTGCATTATTGATCATGGCCTGAGGGGAGTTGGACTTTGGATGAAAGGCAGTGGTTGAGGCTGAGTCCGTGGGTCACTGCGCTCTCGAGAATCGTACCTTCAGTCAAGCCTGTTTGGACAGACTACGCCCTGTGGACAGTCGACCTGACTTCCACATCAATCACAAAAAAGACCTACATTTATATAGCGCCCTCTGTGACCACCGGCTGTCTCGAAGCATTTTACAGTAAATTAATCACTTTTGAATTGTGACCGCTGTTGTGATGTGGGAAGTGTGGCAGCCAATTTGCGCACAGCAGGCTCCCACAAACAGCATCGTGATATTTTTGTGATGTTGGTTGAGGGGTAAATATTGGCCAGGACCCCGGGGAGAGCTCCCCTGTTCCTCTTCAGTAAAGTGCCCTGGGACCTTTTACATCCACCTGGGAGGGGCAGACGGGGCCTCTGTTTAACGTCTCATCCGGAAGACGGCACCTCCAACAGTGCGGCACTCCCTCAGTGCTGCGCTAGAGTGTCAGCCCTGATATTTTTTTTTTGCGCTGAAGCCCTAGAGCAGGACTTGAACCCAGAACATTCTGACTTGGAGGAGGGAGTGTTACCAACTGAGTTACAACTCCCAAGGTTGGAAGTCAGCTGCTTGTGCCCAACACCATCGGTGGATGCTGTTTGAGGTTGAGGGTGTTCCACAGGTATCTTTGAATTTTTACATTACTGTCCCATTTGGCCCATCATGATTAAGTTGGCTCTGTGCGAGAGCTATCCTTTCAGTCCATTTCTCCAGCTCCTGTCCCTTACACTTGTTATTCCTTATCAAATATTGATCTGCCTCCCTTTGCAAAGTTCATGTGGAGTCTATGTTTTTGCTATTGTTTCTAACTGGGCACTCCGTGTTCTAACAACTCTAGTGTATATGCATTTTTCTGAACCTCTGTTCTTTCTCGATTAAATTTATGTACTTGCATCACTGATGTGCAGCCAGTGGTAATCGCTGCTCACTATTTTCAAGAACCACTGACAGCATAGGCTTGATGGGCTGAATGGCTGCCTTTGCTGTAAGTTCCTGTGATTCTAATTTTCAACACATCGGAGATCTCCTCCTTAACCGATTGTCATAAGACGTAGGAGCAGAAGTAGGCCATTCGGGCCATCGAGTGTGCTGTGCCATTCAATGAGATCATGGCTGATCTGATAATCCCCAACTCCACTTTCCTGCCTTTTCCCCGTAACCCCTTGATTCCCTTACTGATTAAAAACCTGTCTATCTCAGCCTTGAATATACTTAGTGACCCAGCCTCTACAGCCCTCTGCGGTGAAGAATTCCTCAGGTTGACTAACCTCTGAGAGAAGAAATTCCTCCTCAACTCTGTCTTAAGTGGGATAAATAAATAAATCTTCCTCCCTGCCCTTCTCTTGGCGAAGCTCCTCTGACTGTCCAGTGGTTGTTGAGCAGCTCTGGCTGATGTTTGTCTCTCTGTCTCTCTCTCTCGAGACCAAAGTACCAAATCTGATTGGTGCCCTTGGAGCAGAGAGGCTGATGGGAGGTTTGATAGCGGCGAAGGGTTTTGATGGGGTCAACATGGAGAAACTGTTTCCACTGGCAGGAAGGCCAGTAACCAGAGAAATGCCGGATTTGGCCGTTTGCGTCAGAGCCAGAGGGCGAGATGAGGAAGCGTTTTCCTTTTCAAACACGCAGCGAGTTGTTGCGATCTGGGGATACGCTGCCTGTAAAGGACAGTGGTGGAAGCAGACTGAGCAGCAACTATAAAAAGTTGGGGGGGGGGGGGGGAATGGATAAATACTTGGAGGGGAGCCAGCTGCAGGGCTATGGGGGAAGACCAAGGTGCGTCGGATAAGAGTCACTGCGGCACAGAAGGCGGCCATTCGGCCCATCGAATCGATGCCCAGCTCTCTGTAGAACAGTCCAGTCCGGTCAGTTGCTCCATCCCTGTGGCCCTGGCAAGTTTCTTTTCCTTTGGAAATCATTGGCTGCTGCTTCCACCACCTTTTGCAGGCAGCAAGTTCCAGGGTTAGCTCTTTCAAAGGGCTGACACCGGGTACGATGGACAGAGTGGCCTCCTGTGCTCTGGCGTTGGGTGAATTTGAAGGGGCTAAGGTAACAGTCACTTGACGTGTAAATGGCTGCACTTTTTAACCAATGTATTTTCCTTGTGCTTTAAGCTGTGTGTGTGTGACCGATGATGAACACTCACTCACTCACTGACCGAAGCGATGTGTTTCTTTGCAGGTGGCATCAGGAATGGCTCCTACGACATTGGCCTGGCCTGTGGGTAGGTTCGTTGTTGGACCGCGTGCTCCGCGTCGGTTTTATGTCCCCGCCTCGTGGCCCCACAGTGACCTGTTGCCAGGATACGGCTGTGAGGTTGGCCAGTGTCCCCACAGTGACCCGTTGCCAGGATACGGCTGTGAGGTTGGCCCATGGCCCCACAGTGACCTGTTGCCAGGATACAGCTGTGAAGTTGGGCCCCACAGTGACCTGTTGCCAGGATACGGCTGTGATGTTGGCCAGCGTTCCCCTTAGTGACCGTTGCCAGGATACGGCTGTGAGGTTGGCCCCGCGGCCCCACAGTGACCCGTTGCCAGGATACGGCTGTGAGGTTGGGCCCCACAGTGACCTGTTGCCAGGATACGGCTGTGAGGTTGGCCAGTGTCCCCACAGTGATCTGTTGCCAGGATACGGCTGTGAGGTTGGGCCCCACAGTGACCCGTTGCCAGGATACGGCTGTGAGGTTGGCCAGTGTCCCCACAGTGACCTGTTGCCAGGATACGGCTGTGAGGTTGGCCCCGCGGCCCCACAGTGACCCGTTGCCAGGATACGGCTGTGAGGTTGGCCCCGCGGCCCCACAGTGACCCGTTGCCAGGATACGGCTGTGAGGTTGGCCCTGCGGCCCCACAGTGACCCGTTGCCAGGATACGGCTGTGAGGTTGGCCAGCGTTCCCCTCAGCACCTCCGCACGAGCGCGTCCCGCCATTGGCCTTCGGACGGCCGGTTTCTTTGGCTCGCGGTTTGAACGGGTTTTCGGCGAGGTCTGCGAACCAGGGGCTGGTGGCGCACGGGTAACCCATGGCAGGAGGTTGACGGGCTGAGCGGCCGTTTCGCCTTCCACCCTTGGCGTGTGACGCTTGACCAAGACGGGAGGGAGATTGGAGCAGGGGCCCTAATCTGATCAGCTCCACCCAGTGGAGCCGGGAGCGGAGAATTGTTGTTGTTTTGCCTGGTGTCAGTTTTGCTTCCATAGCACCTGAGCTAAGACAAACTAGCTTGGCACTGCCCAAGGAAACCAGCATCGCTGCAGAGTATTGATTCTTCACTGAGATAAAAACAAAAAAACTGCGGACGCTGGAAATCCAAAACAAAAACAGAAACAGAAATACCTGGAAAAACACAGCAGGTCTGGCAGCATCGGCGCTGAGGGACACAGTTAACGTTTCGAGTCCTCATGACCCTTCAACAGGACTAAGTAAAAATAGGAAAGGGGTGAAATATAAGCCGGTTTAAGGGGGGTGAGGGTGGTTGTTGGGACAAGCAGCCAGTGATAGGAGGAGATAACCAAAAGATGTCACAGACAAAAGGACAAAGAGGTGTTGAAGGTGGTGATATTATCTAAAGGAATGTGCTAATTAAGAGTGGAGAGCAGGGCAAGCAAGGTACAGATAGCTCTAGTGGGGGGAATACTAAAAAGGGTAAAAGGTAGAGATGAAACAATGGGTGGAAATATATTTAAAAATAATGGAAATAGGTGGGAAAAGAAAAATCTATATAAATTATTGGAAAAAACAAAAAGGAGGGGGAAGAAACGGAAAGTGGGTGGGGATGGAGGAGGGAGTTCAAGATCTAAAATTGTTGAACTCAATGTCCACAGAGTATTGATTCCTCACTGCTGCGTTGGTGGGTCAAGTACCTCCGGCATTGTGCTGGCTGAATAGCTGCCAACTCTATATGTGCTTCTACCACGGCCCAACTTCAGATGACGAGGGCCCTTCAGCCCGTTGAACCCCGTCATCCCCCCCCCACCTAATGCCCCTCGGCCCTCCCTTTCTCTAGTTTGTAGCCGCCCTGCCTTTCTGCCTCGGATTCTCTCTCCGGGGAGAGTGATCCAGACGGGACCCGTTCTGCTATTTCCAATGGGGTGGGGACAGTTCCTGCCTGAAGGACGCTGACAGCTAAACTTGAACCCTGTTCGCTTTGAACCTCTTCGTTTTGGTTTTAAAAAAAGAAAAACCTCTCCGTTAATCTCCCAATGGACCCGGTAATAAGATGGGAGAAAACCCGCGGCGGTGGGGAAGTGCGAAACTTTCACACGGGGTCTGCTTCAGCCGCTGGAAAATTGGCAGAGTTAGAAATTACTGCCCTCACCCCCACCACCCCTTCCAATCATGGTAAAAGCAAAAAAACTGCGGACGCTGGAAATCCAAAACAAAAACAGAAACAGAAATACCTGGAAAAACTCAGCAGGTCTGGCAGCATTGGCAGAGGAGAGCACAGTTGACGTTTCAAGTCCTCATGACCCCTTCCAATCGTGGGTTGTGCATGGAGAGACCTCCAGAGCACCAGTAGGGAAGTCCCAGGACCTGTTGCCGGAGGCGATAGTTCTAAGTGATAAACTAAGATCTTTGTGTTATATCAATTGGTTAGTAGGAGAGACTAGGATCCGAGGGCACAGCCTCAGAGTAAAGGGAAGACCTTTTAGAACAGAGATGAGGAGAAACTTCTTTAGCCAGAGAGTGGTGAATCTATGGAATTCATTGCCACAGAAGGCTGTGGAGGCCAGGTCACTGAGTGTATTTAAGATGGAGATAGATAGGTTCTTGATTGGTAAGGGGATCAAAGGTTACAGGGAGAAGGCAGGAGAATGGGATTGAGAAACCTATCAGCCATGATTGAATGGCGGAGTAGACTCGATGGGCTGATTGGCCTAATTTCTGCTCCTATGTCTTATGGTCTAATAAACTGCTAACACTAAATGTTGCTGCTCTGCTTTGGAACCTCTTGCTAAATAAGACTGGAGACTTTTCTTTTTTGAATGGTAGCTTTTCTTTAAATTGTTACAGCACCAATAGAGGCCATTCGGCCCATCACGCCCGTGCTAGCTCTTTGCAAGAGCAATCCCTTGGGCTCCACTCCCACTGCCCCTTTCCCCACAGCAAACTCAAATCCTTCACTTTTTAAAAAAAAAAATAATTCCGATTCCCTTTTGAAAGTTACTACTGGATCTGCTCCCGCCCTCCTTTCAGGTTGCAAGAATTCGCTGTGTTTTTTTTAAAGAAAAAAAACCACCCTCTCCTCACCTCCCCCTCTGGTTCTTCTGCCAATTGCCTTAAATCTGTGTTTTGCTGAAAAAGAGAGACTTGCCAATTGTACCGATGAGTGCAAGATAAAAAGCTTCGACACCTCTCTTTTTATTTTCAGCAATAATCAAGTCCTGTACTACCAAGCGACTGTTAAACCTGTGTCCTCCGGTTGCCGACCCTCCCGCCAGTGGAAACAGTTTCCACTTATTTACTCTATCAAGCCCCTTCATGATTTTGAACCCCTCTTGTCAAATCTCACCTTAACCTTCTCTGCTCTGAGGAGAGCAATCCCCAGCTTCTCCAGACCCTCCATGCAACCGAAGCCCCTCATCCCTTTTACCGCTCGAGTAAATCTCCTCAGCATCCTCCCCAAGGCCTTAACATCCCTCCTAACATGTGGTGCTCAAAGTTAGATGGCTGGGGCTGACCCAGAAAAGAGAGGGCTGCATTTATATAGCTCCTTTCACAACCTCAGGATGTTCCCAAGCACTTGACAGCTAATGAGGCATTTTTGAAGTGTGACTCTTGTTTTAATATAGGGCGTCGCTGGCTAAACTAGCAATGACTGCCCATCCCTAGTTGCCCCTTGAGAAGGTGGGGGTGAGCTGCCTTCTTGAACCGCTGCAGTCCATCTGGTGTAGGTACACCCACAGCGCTGTTAGGGAGGGAGTTCCAGGATTTTGACCCAGCGACAGTGAAGGAACGAGTCAGGATGGTGAGTGGCTTGGAGGGGTACTTCCAGATGATGGTGTTCCCATCTATCTGCTGCCCTTGTACTTCTGAATGTTAGCGGTCGTGGGTTTGGAAGGTGCTGTCTAAGGAACCTTGGTGAATTCCTGCAGTGCATTTTGTAGATGGTACGCACTGCTGCTACTGTGCATCAGTGGTGGAGGGAGTGAATGTTTGTGGATGTGGTGACAATCAAGCGGGGGCTGCTTTGTCCTGGATGGTGTCGAGCTTCTTGAGTGCTGTTGGAGCTGCACTCATCCAGGCACATGGGTCATTTTCATTATTTTGAACAATATACTGTTTTGTTCCATGCAGAGTTGAGAGCATGAGTCGAAGAACTGCAGGCGATCCTGACAGCCTGGGGGACGTTAGCAGTCGAATGATGGACAATAAGAAGGCCAGGGACTGCCTGATTCCCATGGGGTAACACACTCTCTTCTGTTTGCACCTCAGTGTTGTATATGAGCTGGCTCCTTCCTTACTCAGCAATGTTCTGACATAATGCCCTTCTCGAATCTCCTATTGTTAAAATAACAGTGCACGTTCTGCCGTGATACTGGTATCTATATTGTTTGAAACTGCCCCTTTATTTAAGAAGATATAAAGGGTGAGTAGTGTTAAGATTTGTGAGGTACTGCTGCTGCAGGTAGACCTGAGAGCTGAATTCCCTTTGACTCATTGATTAGAATCGGCTGCACTTAACGTTATGTGACACCATCTCAATGTGACACCATCGCCATAACTTGTAAGTATCAAGCGGGATAACTAATTCTTTAGATATTGAGCACGCGAAGAAAGAGAGAGCTGCATTTATATAGCTCCTTTCACAACCTCGGAGCGTTCCCAAGCACTTGACAGCTAATCAGGCACTTTTGAAGTGTGACTCTTGTTTTAATATAGGAGCCAACTCACGCGTAGACTATTTCTCCCGGCCGATAGCTGTGATGTGCCCCGGGCTGACCCGAGTGCTGATTTCCCACAGGATAACGTCGGAGAATGTGGCCGAGCGGTTTGGAATCTCCAGGGAGAAGCAGGACGCCTTCGCTGTGGTCTCTCAGCAAAAGTACGTTCCCTCCTGCCCAACCCCCGCCAGTTCAGTATGTCCACCGCTCAGATTAACCTACTCCCGCTGCCGCTTTGTTCTCATCGCCCCCTGCTGGCCCTGCATCATTTCACTGCTTCAGATAATCGGTGGTCTGTTTCTCAATCGTTTGGTGGCAAATCATTTCACCTTTCCCACAATCCACCCGCTGGCTATTAAAATAAAGTCCCGCTAACCTCTCTCTCTTCCCACTCTGACAATTTTAACTTAATTTAATGGGGGAGATGGCGGCTTAGTGGTAATGTCACTTGACCCGTTATTCAGAGGCCCAGGCTAATCCTCTGGATAAACGGCCTGGTGGAATTTAAATTCAATTCATTAATCTGGAATTTTTTTGAAAAATTCATTGACGGGATGTGAGCTTCGCTGGCTGGGCCAGCATTTATTGCCCATCCCTAATTGCCCTTGAGAAGGTGGTGGTGAGCTGTCTTCTTGAACCGCTGCAGTCCATGTGGTGTAGGTACACCCACAGTGCTGTTAGGGAGGGAGTTCCAGGATTTTGACCCAGCGACAGTGAAGGAACGGCCGATATATTTCCAAGTCAGGATGGTGAGTAACTTGGAGGGGAACTTCCAGGTGGTGGTGTTCCCATCTATCTGCTGCCCTTGTCCTTCTAGGTAGCAGTGGTCGTGGGTTTGCAAGGTGCTGTTGAAGGAGCCTTGGTGAGTTCCTGCAGTGCATCTTGTAGATGGTACACCCTGCTGTTACTGTGTGTCAGTGGTGAAGGGAGTGAATGTTTGTGGATGTGGTGCCAACCAAGCGGGGCTGCTTTGTCCTGGAAAGCTAGTCTCAGTAATGGTGACCATGATAACTATCATTGATTGATTGTTGTTCACTAATGTCCTTTAGGGAAGGAAATCTGCCATCTTTACCTGGTCTGGCCTACATGTGACTCCAGACCCACAGCAGTGTGATTGACTCTTAACTGCCCTTCCTAGCAAGCCACTCAGTTCAAGGGCAATTAGGGATGGGCAACAAACACTGGCCTTGCCGGCGACGCCCACATTCCAATGAAAGAAGACAACCTCTCAACACACCAACAGGAGGGAATACCTTTTCCCTATAGGTTTCCTGGTCTCTCCTCTCCCATCCCAATCTCCAGTCCGCCTGCATTCCTCCTCACAGCGAGTGTTGGCAGATTGTGATGAACTCCACGTCCGTTCTGTGTCCGAATGCACCCCAACATCGACCGAGATCACGGACTATAAAAGAGCAGAGGGAATGTTTCACGGATGTGCGTATTTTTTTTTTAAAAAAATGTTGCGGGAGATTACGGGTTTGCTGGCGGGGGTGGGGGATGGAGTTTGGGATTCACGATGCTTAAGACTGTGAGTAATGGGAAAGCTCAGTAGACCACGTGGTCTTTCACCATTCATCCAGTTCCTTTGGTAAAGGCATCTGGTCCTCAAGGCCCAATGGCCCAATCCTGTATCTCTGTTCAAATTGTTACTTCCCTCTCCCTGTAACATCTATTGTGTTTTTACTTATTTATTCACAGGTTGAGGGTGTCGTCGGCTAGGCCAGTGTTTGTTGCCCATTCCTAATTGCCCATGAACTGAGTGGCTTGTGGCGAGTAGGCAGATCTCTTTGAAGCACTGCAATGGACTCGGGCCTTGTGGTGGTGGCTGCAACCTCCTTTTTAAATAGGGAAACGGGCTGGAAGTTTGAAAAGTAATGCAGATGGCAGTGAGCAGATACCACCACCCAAACGTAAACGCACAGTTCGTTGTTTAGGGGTGCGGGGTTCGCTTCTGAATGCCTTGCTGGTCTGACATACAATACACGGCGCAGAAACAGGCCATTCGGCCTGACCAGTCCATGCTGCTGTTTATGCTTGACTCGAGCCTCCCTCCCATCTTTCCTGACCTAAATCCATTATCGTAACCCTCTATTCCCTTCTCCCTCCTGTGCTTGTCTCGCTTCCCTTGAAATCTAGCGATAATATTGGCTTCAGCCACTTCCTGTGGCAGTGAGTTCCACGTTCTCGCTCTCTGGGTGAAGAGGTTTCTCCTGAATTTGATTTCTTGTGTTGACGGCCTCGAGTTATGCTCCTCCCCACAAGAGGAAACACTCTCTCTGTGTCCGCCCTATCAAAACCTTTCACAATTCTCAATACCTCTATTAGGTCACCCCTCAGCCGCCTTTGAAGAGTAAAGAGACCCAGCCCATCAGTTCTTTCCTGTTATTTATACCCATGCATTTCTGGCATTATCCATGTAAATCTTCTTCCCACCCCCTCCCTCTATATCCTTTATATAATAGTGACCAGAACTGCACGTAGTTAGTCTAACCAATGCGCTATCTGCAACTTTTGACATCAACCATTTGGTACCTTGTCTTAACTTTAGCCATAGCCATGATAGCTATCTATTACTTCTTAAAAACGCCAGTGGTAGGTTTTATATCTACTACCCAGGCTGGTGGGGAAAGTGTTTCCACAAGTATCGCCAGGCTGTTGTGTATTCAGTATCGCTAAAGCTGTGTTCCTGAACACTAATGTGCAAGAACAGCTCTAAGTTTGAGAAAATAACTTTTTTCTTTCTGGTTCTTGTCTCTATCACGAGTCTGGTGTCCCTTCACCCCCCTCTCTCTCGTGCTTGCTGCTTTGTGTAGTTGACGCTGCGCACAATGAGGGTTCTGTAGCTGATTTAGCTGCACAGCCCTGTGTGTGTGTGTGTGTGTGTGTGTGTGTGTGTGTGTGTGTGTGTGTGTGTGTGTGTGTACGGCTCCCACTGATTCTGTCCTCTGGGAATGGTCTCTTCATCCCCGTGCTCACTTTGTTCTGGGAGTGGCGCCCACGAGAAACAAATGTCCGGTTTTCGCACGATTCTTCTGGTTTTTCGGACAACCGGACTTTGGGCGTCGTAACTGTATTGCGTGTGTACACACGTATGTATTTTACGTTGCAGAGCTGCCAAAGCCCAGAGAACGGGCGTGTTTGACGCTGAGATCACACCGGTTAAAACGACCATCCTCGACGAAGCCGGCATTGAGAAAACCGTCACCGTGGCCCAGGATGACGGGATCCGAGCCGGCACGACCCTGGCCGCCCTCAGCAAGCTGCGGCCCGCGTTCAAGGAGAATGGCACCACGACTGCAGGTACAAGAGCCACCAGGGTTTACCAAATCCGAGGGCAGGCTTCTCCCTATTACTCAAACGGATCCCCCCACTACCACCACCACCGCCGTTCGGGGATGGCAGTGGCGTAGTAGTGGTAATCTCACCGGCCTTGAAATCCAGAGGCCCAAGCTAATGTTCTGCAGGACGTGGGTTCAAATCCCATCACGGCAGCTGGTGGAATTTAAATTCAGTCAATAAAATTCTGGGAGTTGAAAAGCTCATCTCAGTAATGGTGACCGTGAAACCATTGTCGACTGTTGTAAAAACCCAACTGGCTCGCTCATGTCCCTTCAGGGAAGGAAATCTGCCATCCTCACCTGGTCTGGCCTACGTGTGACTCCAGACCCCACAGCCATGTGGTTGCCTCTTAACTGCCCTGTGAAATGGTGTGGCAAGGCCCTCACAATTCAAGGGGGAATAGGAACGAGCAACAAATTCTGGCCTTGCCAGCGGCGCCCACAGCCCACGAAGGGATTTGTAAAACAAACGGGTTGGCTGGATCTGAGAGTGTACGTTCGGAAAACAATACTGTGTGCGCATGTGGTGTCCGATTGATATTAACCGTCCTTGTTCTGGCATATCAGTCAGCTATCGTTTGAAGTTGAGAAGGGCTGCTTGGCAAACTAATGAGGATCCTTGACTTTAACAAAATAGAGGCCCAGAGCGCAAAAGCAAGGACGTTTTGCTAAATGCCGGTTAGGCCCCAGTTGGAGTATCGCATCCAATTCTGAGCACTACACTTTAGTCAAGGCCTTGAAGAGGGTGGAGAGAGGATTTATTAGAACGGTACCAGGGTTGAGGGACTTTGGTTATTTGGGGAGATTGGGGTTGCTCTCCTTTGGGCGGAGAAGGTTAAAGACGAGATTTAATATTTAATAATCTTTAAAATTAAGGGCGGCTTACATTGAGTAGATGGGGAGGAAACTGTTTCCACTGGCAGGAGGGTTGTCGCCTGGAGGAGGCAGATTTAAGGTAATTGGCAAAAGAGTCAGAGGGAAGATGAGCTTTTACGGAGTGGGTTGTGATGATTGGGAACGCGCCACCTGAAAGGGTGGCGGAAGCAGATTCAATAATAACTTTCAAAAGAGAAGTGGATAAATATTTTGATAAGGAAATATTTACCGGGCTTTTGGGGAAAGAGGGGAGTGGGACTAATAAGATAGCACTATCAAAGAGCTGACACAGGTACAATGGCCTCCTCCTGTGCTCTCTCCTTCTCTGATTGTAACCTTACATAGCGATGTGCTTCGACTGAGGGATGTCAGTGCTAGGACAAGGCCTTGACTAAAGTGTAGTGCTCAGAATTGGATGCGATACTCCAACTGGGGCCTAACCAGCATTTAGCAAAACGTCCTTGCTTTTGCGCTCTGTGCCTCTATTTTATTAAAGTCAAGGATCCTCATTGTCCCCATGTCCCTCATTTATCTCCTCTCTTGTTCTTTTTAACCCTGGAATCGTCCCACACTGTCAGCCCTGAGGCTTTGCCTAGTGTTTCACTGTAGAGCTTGTTGCCAGGAGCGGTTTTAGTAAAGGGCCTAGTGACGTGTGTGCCCAAGGTGCACACTAGGTTGTCAAAAGTGTGCAGGAAAGATCGGACTTTCACAGCGGCTGTGCTGTTGAGAGTTCCTCTTATAAAGTTCTGATGAGGTTAGAAGTCCCCTAACCCATTTCATCTGTGACCGATCTCTTGTCACCTGATGTACCACAGTTCTTTGTGTATTTTGGATGTAAACCTTGACGATTTTCTTCCTGTTGCCCAGGGAACTCGAGCCAAGTTAGTGATGGCGCTGCTGCAGTTCTGGTGGCGAGACATTCCAAGGCCATCGAGCTTGGCCTTCCCATCCTGGGCGTGTTGAGATCTTACGCAGTTGTTGGAGTCCCACCTGACGTCATGGGAATCGGACCCGCCTACGCCATCCCAGCAGCACTGGAGAAGGCCGGTAAGATTAGTTGGGGGAATGGGATCAGTCAGAGTGTGACCTCTTCCACCCTGGCGGCGTTCCAACATGGCTTATTGTCTGAATGTATACAACATCAACTTGCATTTACATAACACCTTCAAATGTGTCAAGTGCTTCATGGGAGCATTTGACCTGTCATGAAGAGATTAATGTCTATAATGTTATTGGAAATATTTTTTTAAATTGAGTTTAGTGGTGTCTGTGTCTATGTGTGTCTATGTTTTAGTTGGATTAAAGACAGCTGGTCTAGAGGCTTTGATGTACAGGAAGAAGTAGGTTTGAAATAGTAATTAGATAAACATGGGGAAGTTTAGAAACATGGGTATCAGGGGGGAAATTTGCGTTTTTAAATAAGCCATTCAAAAGAAAGGGTAAAATCTTGCACCTAGCTAGAAGATGCCAAGCAATGTGTTTATTTTTTTCCAGCTTACTAATAAAATTGGTGGAATCAAAGGATGTTATTGTTAGAAGAGGTAAAATTAAAAGCCTAGTGATACAATGGGCAATTTACATTCAAAGGGAAAGATATATGTAAATGAGAAAGGAGATTGTGTGTAAGGCAGAGGCATTTTAAGATACATTAAGTGTGAGATGCCTCAAGCTACAGTCTGCAAGGACCCAGAGCTGAAAGAAACTCATTTTGAATGCGACTGTGCAGGTTGTGCTTTGCTAGGTGTCTGTTCAAATCTATGAAATTTACTGTTGCCTTAATGGGGATGTAACTGAGAATCAGATTAATTAGGAGATTTTAGTAGTTTTTATAATTTTGTAGACATTTGTTTGTGCTTACAATTTTTCTTATATTAATAAATGTTTGATTTAGTTTTATAAAAAAAAATCTCTTGAGACTCGGTGATCTTATTACTACTGAATTCAAAGCCTGCATCTCGAAATTGCAAAAATGGATCATGACAGTTGTTTCAAGTTTCCCTCTGGGATCTGAACAACTCGGCCTTTACCGTCGGCTGCGTCATAATAGACCCCCAAGCAACGTAAGATATCAGGACAGACGATCAGAATGTCGGTTTTAAGTAGCATCTTGAAAGAGGAGAGCGACAGGCAGGAGACCTTTGGGAGGGAATTCCAGAGCTCAGGGCCCAGGCAACCGAAATAACGGCTGCCAATGGTGAAGTGATGGAAGTCGGCAGTGTATAAATTGGAGGAGCACAGACATCTCTGAGGGTTATAGGTTGAGCAGGTTACAGGGGCAGGGAGGGGATGGAAGGATTCAAGCTGGAGGTTGAAATTTTTCTTTGGTTTTAAAGTTGAGACCTTTCTGGGCCAGCAGGCAAGTTTAAACCAGTGCAGAAAGAAACCATCAACAGTTCTGCGTATGAAGGAGACCTGGCAGGAGCTGTGCCTTGACTGTTGCATGTCAACTTTGGTGTATTGTGTGCAGTTCTGGTCGCCTAACTACAGGAAGGATATCAGTAAGATTGAGAGAGTGCAGAGAAGATTTACTAGGATGTTGCCGGGTCTTAAGGAGTTGAGTTATAGGGAAAGATTAAACAGGTTAGCACTTTATTCCTTGGAGCATAGAAGAATGAGGGGAGATATGATAGAAGTTTACAAAATTATGAGGGGTATAGACAGAGTAAATGCGAGTAGGCTCTTTCCTCTTAGATTAGGAGAGATAAACACGAGAGGACATGGCTTTAGGGTGAAAGGGGGAACATTAGGGGGAACTTCTTCACTCTGAGAGTGTGGAACGAGTTACCATCTGACGTGGTAAATGTGGGCTCACTCTTAAGAATAAATTGCATAGATAGATGGATGGGAGAGATCTGGAGGGTTATGGACTGGGTGCAGGTCAACGGGACTAGCGGAATAATATTTCGGCACAGACTAGAAGGGCCGAATGGTCTGTTTTTCTGTGCTGTAGGGTTCTATGGTTCTATGTCTGTCAGCTGGCCCATCTACAGAGCAGGGGACTGGGCATCTGCCCACCGTCAGAGAGTGGAGGTGTCCCAGTCCCTCGAACCCACTATCTCCCCTTATTCACGCCACCCACTGGTCTTGTGAGGGAGCCAGTTAAATCTGATAGGTGAACGTAGTCTTGCCTTTCTCTGATTGGCCTGGGCAGCTCCCCGCCTCCCCTGGACCCCCCAGCCCTGGCAGAGCCGACCGTCGCCCATCCAGAGGCCGGTGCTCATTTGTATATAAAAAGAAAATGATGGGTGGAGCTTGTTAAAACCTGGGCTCCTCACCAGCTTGACCCCTCAAAGCTAATTCAAAGGCAGAATACAGTGGCAGCTGGAAATCTGAACTACAGACAGAAAATGCTGGAAATACTCAGCAGATTAGACTGAATTCTGGGTTCAACTCATACTTAATGGTGTCGGTAACATGGGTGGTAATGTTGATGGACTATTATGATGGGCTAGCCCAGAGGCCTGGACTAATGCTCCAGAGAGGTGAGTTCAAATCCCACCATGGCAGCCTGGGGGAATTTAAATTTGTAAAATTCGTTAAATTAGTAAATCTGGAATAAAGTGCTCGTCTCAATAATGCTACTGGATTTTCATAAAAACCCACTAGGTTCACTAATGTCCTTTAGGGAAGGAAATACGAACATACAAACTAGGAACAGGAGTAGGCCATTCGGCCCCTCGAGCCTGCTCCGCCATTCAATAAAATCATGGCTGATCGTCTTGTGTTTCGATTTCCACATTCCCATCTAACCCCGATAGCCTTTGATTCCCTTGCCTAACAAGAATCTATCTACCTCTGCCTTAAAAATATTCAATGACCCACCTCCACCACCTTCTGAGGCAGAGAGTTCCAAAGTCACACAACCCTTAGAGAGAAAAAAATTCTCCTCATCTCTGTCCTAAAAGGGCGACCCCTAATTTTAAAACAGTGCCCCCTAGTTCTGGTCTCACCCACAAGAGGTAACATCCTTTCCATGTCCACCTTGTCAAGGCTGTTCAGGATCTTGTATACTTCAATCTAATCACCCTTCACTCTTCTAAACTCCAGTGGAAACAAGCCCAGTCTGTCCAACCTTTCCTCATTCCAGGTATCAATCTAATGAACCTCCTCTGAACCGTCTCCATTGCATTTACATCCTTCCTCAAATAAGGAGACCAAACTGCACCCGGTATTAGAGAAATGGTCTCACTGATGCCCACTGAAGCACAACATTCTTACTTTTATGTTCAATTCCTCTCGTACTACAGGATAGCTGTCCATTAGCCTCTTGATTACATGGTGTATCTGCATGCTAACTTTTTGTGACTCATGCACTAGAACACCTAGATCCCTCTGCAGCTCAGAATTCTGCAGCCATTCTCCATTTAAGTAATTCTCTGCTCTTTTTTATTCTTCCTTCACATTTTCCTACATTATACTCCATCTGCCATATTTTTGCCCGCTCATATCTATATTTGTCTAAGACCTCCTTATGTCTGCTTCACAACATACTTTCCTACATGACACCTGCAAATTTAGCTACCATGTCTTCGCTCCCTTCATCTAAATCATCGATATAAATAGTAAAAAGTTGAGGCCCCAGCACACACCCCTGCAGGACTCCACTTGTCACATGCTGCAAATCTGAAAAAGAATCATTTATGCCAACTCCCTGCTTTCTGCCAACCAGCCAATCTTCTATCATTGCTAATATGTTACCCACTCCACCATGAGCTTTTATTTTCCACAATTACCTGCCATCGGTACCTGGTCTGGCTTACATGTGACTCCAGACCCATAGAAATGTGGTTGACTCTTAACCACCCTCTGAAATGGCCCCAGCAAACCACTATAGAAATGAGCACTGCGGGTGTACCTACGCCACACAGACTGGCAGTGGCTCAAGTAAAGGGTTCACCACCGCCTTCTCGAGGATAATTAGGGATGGGCAATAAACACTGACCTTGCCTGCGATGCTTACATCCCCCACTAACCCCACCCCACCAAAAAAAATTAATTATATATTTTTTAAAAACCCTCTCCCTCCCTTCCACACCCGTCCACAGCAACAGTTGCTAAATAGTCTGAGGCTGACAATGAAGAAATACCCGGCTTGAGTGAGCTACTAGCAGGTGAACTAACCCCACCCCCCACCCCACAGTTCGTCAGCACCTTTATGACAGGGAACAAAGACATCAGTTAGGGTGGGGGCTTTAGACTGTTCATGGTCCACAACCTGAAGAGAGTTTAGCCAACCAAAATTTAGTGGCATTTGTTTTGATTGAATCGATTTGGTTCTATTTGCAGATTAACGGGTGAGCTGTTCTGAGAAGAATGTGCGTTTAACCCTCTGATCACCTTGGGCCAAAATCAAGTTTAACGGCACCAGTCGTAAACCTAAGAACAGAGGGATTAAAAAGTCCATCTGGTAGACCTTCTGCCGTCCTGTCCTGTTAGTCGCATGTTCCCACGGGAATGGAGTTTCGATTAAATTCCACAAGCAATTGATGCCTATTAATCCACAAGAGACTGGAAGTGGGGAAAGCCCCCCCCCCCCCACTGCCAGTGGTGGAGAGCATTGGTCCAAAGTCACTCGTTCCTCTCAAGCAGGGTTACCCCCACCGCATCAGGCCTCAAATTACTCTGCGCACCCAAATGTTATCTTCTGAAGCATATTTTCTCAAAAGCATATTCGAGAATCAATGCTAATGGCTTCCAGCATTTCCCTCGGGAGACCATCCAGTGGATTGACCACTGGATATTGGGATGAATTTTGTGTTCCTCGACTGTGTGTTTGAAGGCGACAGGGTTTAGAAAATGCAGCCCATCTACTGCCCGCATCCCCCCCACTGACCTGTCTCCCATTTTATGTGGGGCTGTGGAGGCATTGGGAGGTCTGCCCGCCACTTAATGGCCACTCAAGTGCCTCATTCCACCCCAGCCGAGCCGCTGTTTTACCCTGCAGCAGGAAACAGCCTCACACCAAGCGGGTAGCCTGGCAGCTTTCGCTGTCTGAACTGGTGACAGTTCAAAGGTGGGGAGGGGGGTACTTCCTTTGGGTGGTCCCCTCTGCCCATTGGAGGCACCGCTTCCAATATCATAACCGTTTTAAACCCCTCCCCCCCCCCCCCACCCACAATAACAGCCTCTCAAATCTAGTCCCCCAACCCCCTCACTGCAGCCTGACAGCCAAGCCCCTGCCGATACCCCGGATCTACCTACAGTCCTCCATGACCACCTCCTCCTTTGGGGACTGCCCGTAGTCCCATGAGCGGGCGCCCCTCGAAGTTGCCTTTGCTGGGATCACAGAGCTGCCGGTCATCCGATTGGCTGGCAGCTCTCTCAAGGCAGGACTTCCTCCCCAGATGGGGATGGGTTTAGTTTTATTCATTCATGGGGTGTGGGCTTCGCTGGCCTATCCCTAATTGACCTTGGGAAGGTGGTGGGGAGCTGCCTTCTTGAGCCGCTGCAGTCCCTGTGGTGTAGGTACACCCACAGTGCTGTTAGGGAGGGAGTTCCAGGATTTTGACCCAGCGACAGTGAAGGAACGGCGATATATTTCCAAGTCAGGTTGGTGAGTGACTTGGAGGGGAACTTCCAGGTGGTGGTGTTCCCATCTATCTGCTGCCCTGGTCCTTCTAGATGGTAGTGGTCGTGAGTTTGGAAGGTGCTGTCTAAGATGCCTTGGTGAGTTGCTGCAGTGCATCTTGTAGATGGTCCACACTGCTGCTACTGTGTGTTGGTGGTGGAGGGAGTGAATGTTTGTGGATGTGGTGCCAATCCAGCGGGCTGCTTTATCATGGATGGTGTCAAGCTTCTTGAGTGTTGTAGGAGCTGCACTCATCCAGGCAAGTAGGGAGTATTCCATCACACTCCTAACTTGTGCCTTGTAGATGGTGGACAGGCTTTGGGGAGTCAGGAGGTGAATTACACGCCGCAGAATTCCTAGCCACCTTTGACCTGCTTTTGCAGGCACAATATTTATATGGCTAGTCCAATTCATAATGGTTTCTGGTCAATGGTAAACCCAGGATGTTGATAGTGGGGGATTCTGATGTTAATGCCATTGAATGTGAAGGAGGGATGGTTGGATTCTCTCTTGTTGGAGACGATCATTGCCTGACACTTGCTCTTTTGTCCATGTTTGAACCAAGGCTGTAATGAGGTCAGGAACTGAGTGGCCCTGGCAGAACCCAAACTGGGCGTCAGTGAGCAGGTTATTGCTAAGCAAGTGCCGCTTGATAGCACTGTTGATGACCCCTTCCATTACTTTACTGATGATCGAGAGTAGACTGATGGGGCAGTAATTGGCCGGGTTGGATTTGTCCTGCTTTTTGTGTACAGGACATACCTCATAGCTGGGTAGATGCCAGTGTTGTGACTGTACTGGAACAGCCTAGCTAGGGGCGTGGCAAGTTCTGGAGCACAAACCTTTGGTACTGTTGGCTGGAATATTGTCAGGGCCCTTACCCTTTGCAGTATCCAGTGCCTTCAGCCATTTCTTGATATCATATGGAGTGATTCGAATTATCTGAAGACTGGCATCTGTGAGGAGGCCGAGATGGATCATCCACTCGGCACTTTTGGCTGAAGGTTGTAGCAAATGCTTCAGCCTTATCTTTTACTCTCTGCTGGGCTCCTCCATTATTGAGGATGGGGGTATTTGTGGAGCTTCTTCCTCCAGTGAGTTGTTTAATTGTCCACCACCATTCATGGCTGGATGTGGCAGGACTGCAGAGCTTAGATCTGATCCGTTGGTTGTGTGATCGCTTAGCTCTATCACTTGCTGCTTATGCTGTTTGGCACACAAGTAGTCCTGTGTTACAGCTTCACTTCATTTTTAGGTATGCCTGGTGCTGCTCCTGGCATGCCCTCCTACACTCTTCATTGAACCAGGGTTGATCCTCTGGCTTAATGGTAATGGTAGAGTGGAGGATATGCCAGGGCATGAGGTTACAAACTGTGTCGGTGTACAATTCTGCTGCTGCTGATGGCCCACAGCGTCTCGTGGATGCCCAGTCTTGAGTTGCTAGACCTGTTCAAAATTTGGTGGTAGGGCCACACAACACGATGGAGGGTGTCCTCAATGTGAAGGTGGGACTTGGTCTCCACAATGACTGTGCGGTGGTCACTCCTACTGATACCGTCATGGACAGATGCATCTGCAGCAGGCAGGTTGGTGAGGATGAGGTCAAGTATTTTTTCATTCATGGGATGTAGGTGCCACTGGCTAGGCTAGCAATTATTGCCCAACCCTAATTGCCCTGTTATTTAAGAGTCAACCACATTGCTGTGGGTCTGGAGTCACATGTAGGCCAGACCAGATAAGCTCGGCAGATTTCCTTCCCTAAAGGACATAAAGTATATTTTTCCCTCTTGTTGGTTCCCTCACCACCTGCTGCAGACCCAGTCTAGCAGCTATGTCCTTTAGGACTCGGCCAGCTCGGTCAGTAGTGGTGTTACCGAGCCACTCTTGGTGATGGACATTGAAGTCCCCCACACCCTTGCCCTTGCCACCCTCAGTGCTTCCTCCAAGTGGTGTTCAACATGGAGGAGCACTGATTCATCTGCTGAGGGAGGGCAATACATGGTCATCAATATGAAGTTGCTTGGGTCAATGTTGAGGACTCCCAGGGCAACTCCTTACAACTGTGCTGCCACCTCTGGTGATGGTGGTGTCTGGGACATTATCTGTATGGTCTGATTCCGTGGGGATGACTATATCAGGCTGTTGCTTGACTAGTCTGTGAGACAGCCCTCCCAATTTTGGCCCTAGCCCCCAGGTGTTAGTAAGGAGGACAGGGCTGAGTTTGCCGTTGTCGTTTCCAGTGCCTCGGTCGATGCCGAGTGGTCCGTCCGGTTTCATTCCTTTTTTGAGACTTTGCTAGGCCATTTCAGAATCAACCCCATTGCTCTGGGTCTGGAGTCACATGTAGGCCAGACCAGGTAAGGATGACAGATTTCTCTCCCTAAAGGACGTTAATGAGCCAGATGGGTTTTTACACAGTCATCATTAGACTTTTAATTCCAGCTTTTTATTGAATTCAAATTCCACCATCTGCCGTGGCAGGATTCAAACCCGGGTCCCCAGAGCATTACCCTTGGTTTCTGGATTACTACTAGTCCAGCGTCAATACTTCTATGCCACCAATGATTCACTCTTAGCCAATTAATGCCCCATTGAGCGTCAAATGGCTGTAGGACGGCCGGTATGCATTCCCCACTGACTCTTCAGGTGGCATGGTGGGAAATTCTACCATCTGAAAAATGGTTTCCGCAGGCTAGTTTTGAATTTAAAAGCAGGCTGTATCTCCGGCTCTGCTGTCCTGGACAAGACGGAATAATTTGTCATGGTCAACATAATCTAGTCCCTTCAGAATCCGAAAAATAGCAAGCGTGTCATGTCTCAGTGAGAACATGGCTAATTTACCCAATCACTCTCCATGATCCAATCACTCCATCTTTCTGCTTGTTCTGTGTATTCTTCCAGTCACTGCAATGTCCTCCTGTACTGTGCGATCAGAGCTGTACACAATATTCAAAAGGACGCAGATTTAAGATAATTGGCCAAAGAACCAGGGTATGAGGCGTTGAGGGGGATGAAAATTGTTTTACTCATGCTAGGGCATGGGATTGATTGGCTAGCTCTTTCAAAGAGCTAGCACAGGTACGGTGGGCGGAGTGGCTTCTTGTACTGTATTATTGTGTACTGATCTCCATTGCGTTAGAAGTGGTTCAGAGAAGGTTTACTAGGCTAATACCTAGAATGGGAGGGTTGTCTTTTGAGGAAAGGTTGGACTAGCCTGTCCTAGCCTGGCTTTTATCCACTGGAGTTTAGAAGAGTAAGAGTTGACTTGATTTTAACATTTAAGATCCTGAGGGGACTTGACAGGGTGGCTGTGGAGAGGATGTTTCCTCTTGTGGGAGAATCTAGAACCCGGGGTCACTATGTAAAAATAAGGGGGTCATCCATTTAGGACAGAGATAAGGAAAAACAATTTGAGGGTCGTGAGTTTTTGGAATTCTCTTCCTCAAAAGCTGATTGAGGTAGAGTCCTTGAATATCTTTAAGGCAGAGGTAGATAGGTTCTTGATAAGCAAGGGGGTGAAAGCTAAACAGGGGTAGGCAGAAATATGAGGTTAGAATCAGATCGGCCATGATCTTGTTAAATGGCAGAGCAGGCTCAAGGGGCTGAATGGCCTACTCCTAATTTGTATGTTTATATTGACCAAAGCCATGGTCTTGAGTTCAATGATGACTAAGGACTGTTTTTGATTTGATTTCTGAACTTTATTATTTTTTCCCCTCTATCAGGTCTTACAATCAATGACATTGATGTGTTTGAAATAAATGAAGCGTTCGCTAGTCAGGTGAGAGACATTTATATTAAACACTGAGAATTGTCTTGTATGTGGGGAATCTAGTATAGAAAACATTGAAAGTACACAGCAGGGCTGTGGGTGCTGAAGGAGGAAAGACTAATTAATGAGTTGGGTCAGGGCTTGTCCATGTTTTCTCTTTCAGATGTAGCAATTAACCCACAGGGTTTCCTGTGTCTTTCCCTTTTTGTTGTAGTTTCTAAACTCGATAACTCGTAGTGAGTAAATAAATGAAGAAATGAAAATTAATGAAAGGAGAACACCCCTCTACCACCGACGCCCAATGACAGCAGGGTTCACCATCTACAAGATGCACTGCAGCAACTCACCAAGGCTCCTTTGACAGCACCTTCCAAACCCACAACCACTACCACCTAGAAGGACATGGGCAGGAGATGCATGGGAACACCACCACCAGCAAACCCTGACTGGGAACTATATCGCCGTTCCTTCACTGTCGCTGGGTCAAAATCCAGAACTCCCTCCCGAATGTCACTGTGGGCGTGCCTACACCACGTAGAATGCAGCGGCTCAAGGGGGCAGCTCACCTGCTGTAGGGAAATTAGGGATGGGCAGTAAATGCTGGCCCAGCCAGACGCCAAACCCTATGAAAGAATTAAAAAAAAACTGATGGAACTGGGCTGAACAATGACTGACTCCTCTCTCTGTCTTTACTTGCTCCTCAGGCTTTGTACTGTGTTGAGAAGCTGGGCATCCCCATGGAGAAGGTGAACCCTAATGGTGGTGCCATAGCACTGGGACACCCACTAGGCTGCACTGGAACGCGGCAGATTGTTACCCTGCTGAATGAGCTGAAACGCAGGGGAAGGAGGTGAGTGTGTCCGTCTGTACAGTGCACCTACCTCTGCCTGGCAGAAATTTTAATGAATAGAGGCCACACTTGGGGACCTGTAGGGCATTTGATCATTAAAGGGAATTTAATGATTCAATGTCTCGCGTCCCCGCTCCCCATCAGGGTCACTACCATTTTAAACACCTACACGGTGGGAAAGGTTCGAGGATGAGTAAAGGCTGCTCAGTCCAACTGAACTCGTCCCAGTGAATTTTTTGTCTGGTTACGCTCTTGTGAAACGCCTTGGGATGCTTTACTATGCTAAAGGTGCTATATAAATGCAAGTTATTGTTGAAAGAAAATAAATTACTTTCATTAAATAGTTTCTCATCCCAAAGACACTTTAGAGAAATATCCTGGAAAATAGCTGGTCATTTTTTTAATAAAGTGATGATGGTTGAGGGATAAATGTTGCTCAGGAAACTAGTGAGCACCTTGCCCGCACCTCTTTCTTCACACCCCGCCACCCCGCCCCTCCACTTCCCCTTTTCCACTGGTGAAGTGCTGTAGGATCTTTTCATCTACCTCATTTTTTAACATCTCACCCAAAAGACTGCACCTCTGACAGTGCGGCGCTCCCTCAGTACTGGACTGGAGTGTCAGCCCAGATTTCTGTGCTTAAGTGGGACATGATCCCATAATCTCTGTCTCCGAAGCGAAGGGTGCTACCCGCTGAGCCACGGCTGACAATAGTTCACTGAATCTTCCATCGTGGAATCTAAATGTATTCTGAATAGCCCCCGTGTTTTCGCCCCCGTGTTTTCACCCCGTTTTCCATTCTTTACTAAGTAATTATTCGGAGTAAATCGGCCCCTGGTGTTTGTCCCCAAGTTTATTTTTCACAAATTCCCATCGATGTCCTTTGGTTCTACTTTCTAGTCAGAGATGACTGGAGTTTTTAATGACTCTTTGCTTATGTTCCAGAGCCTATGGCGTTGTATCCATGTGCATTGGGACAGGAATGGGAGCTGCTGCCGTGTTTGAGTACCTGGCAAACTGAGATCTTCAGCATTAAAGAACGCAGAAGGAGGGACTGCCCGACAACCAATAATAATGAGCACAAAACACAAGAACCTGTTATCCTCGATTTGATTGTCCCTTCATGTGCTGTTCCCTGTTTATTCTCCTGTTTTGACCTCTGTAAAGACTGATCACTTTGAAAGAGGGATTCGAACTTCCAGCCATTAGCTGACAGTATGGCAAGTCAAGATTTTATGTTTTAAAAATTATTTGCTGTATCAAATGACTAAAAAGCACTCCTGACTAAAAAGCTTTTCTTGTTTTGATAACTTAAACTCTAAATGATCGAAGTAAATTTACTTGTTACTTATCATTCTCCCCAGAATTACAAGTCTTATAGCAAACAGTTCATAGTTGCTCTCAGCTCCCAGTGAGTTGCTTTCTTTCTACTTGCCCAGCTAAGTAACTTCTAATTCCAGGGCTGTGTCTCACTGTGACGGTTACACTGTAGATTTCTTCCTTTAGCTCCAAGCAGGGTAAATCTTCCAGCCTCTTTTAACTCCTCATGAACTTGTTCTTCAAACTGAGCGTGACCTCCCACCCACTGTTCTATGTGATGAACAATAGAGTCAGCATTTTCTCTGCTTAAGGTGCAGGCCTGGCTATTTTTTTCTTCTTGCTCTCTACCTCAGTTGGCTGCAGATCATACAAGACAAAACTATGAATGTTGTCATTCTGTGGTATACCAGCATAAGTCACATGACCCCTTTCATCTACCCTACATTTAAAGTTACTGTCCCAAAATATAGTAATCTTATAAACCCAAAGTTACAATCCTAAACCATAATGATCTTATGAACCGCATAATTGTAATCCTCTCTTTAATTCAGGCTCCCCTTTTTGCTGCACTGTTTTTCTGCTCAACACTAGAACCTTAACTGCCCAGTTCTAGTACTAATACTCTGGGGAATCTCAGAATCACACAGTGCAGAAGAGACCCATCGAGTCTGCACCAACAGGTGAGAAACACCTGACCTACCTACCTAATCCCATTTACCAGCACTTGGCCCATAGCCTTGAATGTTATGACGTGCCAAGTGCTCATCCAGGTACTTTTTAAAGGATGTGAGGCAACCCACCTCCACCACCCTCCCAGGCAGCGCATTCCAGACCGACACTACCCTCTGGGTAAAAGTTTTTCCTCACATCCCCCCTAAACCTCCTACCCCTCACCTTGAACTTGTGTCACCTCGTGACTGACTCTTCAACTAAGGGTAACAGCTGCTCCCTATCCACCCTGTCCATGCCCCTCATAATCTTGTACACCTCGATCAGGTCGCCCCTCAGTCTTCTCTGCTCCAACAAAAACAACCTAAGTCTATCCAACCTTTCTTCATAACTTAAATGTTTCATCCCAGGCAACATCCTGGTGAATCTCCTCTGCACCCCCTCCAGTGCAATCACATCCTTATTATAATGTGGCGACCAGAACTGCACACAGTGAACGGGCTGAGTCGATTTTCTATCAATACCTCAACTGGACTCCTCCTCTTCAGGGTGGGGTGTTGTCTTGCTTGAATTAAGAATTTTTGGGGAGTTTGGAAGTCAACGGAATAATTGTGGGACAGTACATCAGTCTTCCAGTATACTGGCATTTCTACTTTGTGATGAAAGAGAAAGTGTGAATTTTTCTTTTAGATGCAAAGATTAACCTCAGTGATTCAAAAGGAGGAGTGTAGCAATGACAGAATGATTGCAAACTGCACTTTTAAATTCAGCCACCTTGCTTGATCTGTAGTCAACTGGCCTAGCTGCATGTACACTGTTCTAAATAGCGACCCTCTAACTTCTGAAGTCAAGACTCATTGCATGATCTCCTCACCATGTAACTCTTCAGCTCCCTCAGTCGTCCCTTCCTCACACGGTTTGCAGGCTTTGAAAACCAACATTGACGGCCCTCCAACTGAGCCGCTCCTCTGCCTCTCTCCTACTCTCTTCAATGTTGGTGGCCTGCATTAAGGAGCCACCCCGAGATCCCTTGACAGAAAGCTTGGAGTCCACTCGATGTTACCAGCCTGGAATGGACGCGTGGGATCCTTGAGAAGGAATTTGCATCCTTTCCTCCTCCTGAAGCAAACACCAGGTTAAGCAATAATGCCCGCTCCCTCCCGGCACCGGGAGGCTGAAGGTCAGGAGCTGGGACTGAAGTGCAGCCAGAAGTCGAGGAACCCCTTCGAATAATTGAACAGGGTCTGAAGCCTGTCTCATTCAGTAAAAATATGAAGCACGACTTCACTCATCCAGGCTGTTTGGCAGTATGAGCTATAAATCACTGTTACTGTCCTCCATTTCAGCAACAAGTTATACTATTAACTTATTAAACATGATTAAAACCAGGATATACTTGATCGTGTATAAATGAGAGAAACATCCATCCCAAGTATTTTCTTTTTAGGTTGTTAGGCACAGAGAGGGGATTGTTCTGTTCGATGTGTTTTTGTTTCATGACAAAGTTAATTTTTTTCTTTCTTAACAATAGGCTGACTTGTTCTCAATCTGCTTTCTAATACAGATGTTATTTTAAAAAATATTGTCATTGGTTCCAGTCTCAGCTGATGGTGACATTTCAATTCGTTGTCCCCTTAAGATCTGAAAGGGTTGAGGAAACGTACTCACCTCCTATTGGCACCTGTGTCTACAACAACTACAACTCTTTTATATGTTGTCTTTAACGTGATAAAACATCCCAAGGCGCTTCACAGGGGCATTGCAAAATTAAATAATGACACTGAGCCACAAAAGGAGATATTAGTGCCAATGATCAAAAGCTTGGGATTTCAGGACTGTCTTAAAGGTCGAGAAGCAGGGAGGGAATTATAGAGTTGAAGGGAAGCTGAAGGTACAACCACCAATAGCGGAGTGCACAAGAGGCCAGAATTAGATTACCGAAGATATCTCGAAGAGTTTTATGACTGAAGGGAAGTACAGAGATAGGGAATAGAGGACATGGAGAGATTTGAAAACAATAATGAGACACTGCTTGAATGGGAGCCAATGTATGTCAGTGAACACAGGGGATTTGGTGCGAGTTAAGACAAGAGCAGCAGAGTTTTGAACGATGTTAAGTTTGCAGGAGGTAGAATGTGGGAGATCAGCCAGGAGGCATTGGAATGGACAAATTTAGAGGTAACAAAGGCATGAAAGTTTCAGCAACAGATGAACTGAGAAGGGGGTGATGTTATAAGAGATGGAAATAGGCGGTGGTCTTAGTGATGGCACAAGTAAGTGGGTTGGAGGCTTATCTCAGGGTCAACTATGACACCAAGATTGCAACAGACTGTTGCCAGGGAGAGGGAATGGAGTCTGTAGCTAGGAAATGGAGTGAAAACTGAAAATAATGGCTTCAGTCTAATATGTAATTGGAGGAAATTTCTGCTTATCCAGTAGTGGATTCCGATAAACAGTTTGAAGATAATTTAGCAATAGTGGAGGTGGTGGTGAGGGAGAGCTGGGTGCCATGAACGCACAAATGAAAACTAACTGCATTTTGAGGATGTCACTGAAATGTAGGTGTGAAATAGGAGGGGTGGGTGGTGTGGCAAGGATAGATCCTTGGGGGATACAGGAGGTAATGGGTGTGGGAGTGGGAAGAGAAGCCATTGCAAAAAGTACTGGCTACGATTAGGTTGATAAGAGCGGAACCAAGCAAGAGCAGTCCCACCCAGCTAGTGCAGGGGAGAGAGATTGGAGGTGGATGGTGTGGTCAATCATATCAAAGGCTGCAGACAGGTCAAGAAGGACAGGGAGGAATAGCTTATCTCTGTCACAGTCACACAGGATGTCAATTGCAACCTTGATAAAAGGTGTTTTGGTACAGTGGCAAGGGAGGAAATCTGATTGGATGGATTTAGATATGGACTGGGCAGATTTGGAAGACAACAACACGTTCAAGAACTTGAGGGAAGGGAGGTTGAAGATGGGATGCTAGTTTTCAAGGAAAGTGGGGGTCAAGGAATGGGTTTTTGAGGAGGAGGGTGATTATGGTAGATTTAAAGGAGAAAAGGAAGAGAGAACCATTTACAGTATCGGTTAAAGTGGGGGCCAGAAGGGGAAGCTGGGAGGTCAGCAGTTTAGTGGGAATAGGGTCAAGAGAGCAAGAAGTAGGTCTTATGGACATGATGAGCTGGGAGAGGGCATGAGGGCAGTTAGGAAAGGACCTAGAGAAAGATGCGAGTTCAGGGCTAGAGTGGGTGGTGGTGTGAGAGCTTTATAGGAAGTTTGTCTTGGTGGGCTAGGGGAATGGCAGAAGCAGCACAGGCAGCTGCTCAGATAGTCTCAATCTTAGTGGCAAAGGAGCCACAAGCTCTTTGCACTTATTGGAGGGGAGAGGGGTTTAAGAAAATGATTTGCAGGAGAGAAAAGAAGCCGAAGGTTATTTTTGCATTCCAGGATGATTCTGGAATAGTGAGCAGTTTAAGCAGATGAGAGCAGGTCCCAGTGGTGCTTTATGTGGGGTTCAGCCAGATAAACCAATTGTCCACAACATCCTTTCAAGTCTGCAGTCCTTGGACTTTAACGAACTGGGGCGTGTGAACTGTACCAGAGGGGATGACCAGGATGGACTGAGTAATGGTTTTATTCAGTACTTCTTATTACAGCCTTGGTTCAACCAAGACAAAAGAGATGAACTCCAGAGGTGAGGTGACAGTGACTGCCCTTGACATCAAGGCTGCATTTGACTGTGTGTGTCAGCAAGGATTCTTAGCAAAACTGAAGTAAATGGGAATCGGGGGGGGGGGGGGGGGGAGATTTTCCACTGGTTGAAGATGGTTGTGGTTGTTGGAGGTCGGGTGTACCGACACCACATGGACTGCAGCAGTTCAAGAAGGCAGCTCACCACCACCTTCTCAAGGGCAGTTAGGGATGGGCAATAAATGCTGGCCCAGCCAGTGATGCCTACGTCGCATGAACGAATAAAAAAAGTAAATTGTATGGAAAATTACTTCCAACAATACAGCACGAAAAGTTAGGACTAAGATCAGAAAATTCTTTCAATTGTGAACAACGAGCAAACGGGGACAGTGAAGATGAAAGCCCTGGAGTTATATTACAAAGCAACTAGAGGTGGCCATGGGGAGGGGACAGTGAGGCCTGGCTGGATTGGTGAACAACCCTGGGTTGAATGGTGATTCTCATTTCCACTTACCTCGTAAGTGTACTCCTAATGAAACATTCGTTATTCTACAGAAATAATATTGGAGACAGGGAGAGGAACAGAAATGAGAACAATTCTAATTAACAACTGAAATGATGCAAGCAATTTTAATCTAATCTGCCCATCAGAAAAAAAAGGGATCAGATGCAATGGCACCTTTACACTTTGCCCGATATCACTCTCTGTTGAACTAAAGGGGAACAATATTAGGTAGGGTGTAAAAATTCATCCTGTGGGCATCTCACGATGTGAATTAAGTTTAAAATAAACCTCCACTGCTGCATCCCTTTCACATAAACTAGACTCCATCGCTAGAAATTTTAGTTTTAATAGAAAAAAATATTTCAGATGTTAAGAGTTCACAAAGACGGTACAACAAATCATTTGAGTCGTCAAGTTTGTTAATAAAGTGGAAGCACTGTGCTTTTTCGATCTCTGCTGATGCTACGGGATGAACATAGCTTCGTATTTTTCGTCAAACGACCCTCTTCCCTGAACTGAGAATTCTACGGGGGTCTCTCCCAGTATTCCTTGGATGGTAATGCTTGTTTGATATACTTTATTGTCTCTGTGGTGAAGCAAAAGAAAACTGAAGTTACTTCATCTGCAAGAGTGAATGAATGTTGGAAACCTGTGAAGACTTGTAGCAGTAGAGAAAGTTGTTGGGCTGGAAGAGACCATTCTTTGTTCAGACATAACCCCACCTGCTCACCTTATCCCTCAATCTCATCTCTCTCTAAACTCACCCTACTGTCTTCTAAATACCCAAACAGTCTAGGTTGAAGCTCAAGACCGAGGTAACGCTGATTTTTACTGGTGCCATCTTTCTTTAATCTGAGGACTTGCCCGGCCTGATGGTTCACTGGATGTTAAAGACTCTTTGGCAATATTCAGAGGACAGCAGGCACCACTTCCTGGGATCCTGCTGTGTACAATACAGCTGCACAATTAACTACAAAAACAACCCTGTTTACATTCAAACCAGAATCACAGGATCACTGAATTGTTACAGTGTAGAAGGAGGCCATTTGGCCCATCGTGTCTGCACCAGCTCTCTGAATGAGCATTATAACTTAGTGCCATTCTCCTACCTTTTCCCTGTAACCCTGCACATTGTTTTTACTTAAATAATCGTCTAATGCCCTCTTGAATGCCTTGATTGAACCTGCATCCACCACACTTCCAGGCAATGCATTCCAGGCTCAAACAACTTGCTGTGTGAAAAAGTTTTTTCTCACATCGTATTTGTATCTTTTGCAAATCACTTTAAATCTGTGCCCTCTTGTTCTTGATCCTTTTATGAGTGGGAATAGTTTCTCCCTATTTACTCTGTCCAGTCCCCTCATGATTTTGAACACCTCTACCAAATCTCCTTAATCCTCTCTCCAAGGAGAACAGTCCCAAGTTCTCCAATCTATCTTCATAACCGAAGTTTCTCATCCTTGGAACCATTTTTGTAAACCTCTTCTGCACTTTCTCCAACGTGATCACATCCTTCCTAAAGTGTGGCGCCCAGAACTGTACGCAATACTCCAGCTGAGGTCTAACTAGTATCCTAAACAAGTTCAACATAACCTCCTTGCTCTTGTACTCCATGCCCCAATTAATAAAGCCTAGGATACTGTATGCAATTCAATGCAGATATGCAAACTGACTTGGGATGTTTGAGGGATGCAATAAGGCATTATATAGAAAAAATAAAATTCTTTTTAATCAAATAAAAACCCAATTATACACTTGATGGCACAATGATGTCACCTGTTACTGACTTTTTTTTCTCTTTGCCCATTCCTGAGATGTAGCCCTCCCTAATTGCCCTGGAATGGGTATTTAACCTTTGTGGCAGCTTACTAAGCCACTTCAGAGAGCAGTTAACAGTTAACTGCTTTAATGTGGTGTTCAAGTCACGTATAGGTGTGGTGACATTGGCAGGTTTTTCTTCCCTATGGGATATTAGTTGTGCCTTTGCAAAAATCCATCCCAGCTAGTTTTGCTGACTTTGAAAACTGAATTCACATTCTTAAATGGCGGATAGTGGGATTTGAATCCACCCACCCTCTGGATTACTTCACCAGTAACATAACCAGTACATTACTATGCCCATATCTCATTACAGATGACAGCAGCCTGATGGCTCAGTGCAGTGTAACAGGTATTCGAGAGCCCTACAGTGGTTACCTTGCGGTGAAGTTGATCTGTATTGCTACTCGGCTTACTGATAAATGGATGGAGTGCGCTTCCAGAACCCCGTGCTTGGGACAAATTTCAAACACTCCCTGGTCCTCCTGGCTTTCACTTGGAGCTGTGGAGAGATGATAGGAGTTCAACATCGACTGATACTATCTGTTCAATCTGGCAACAAAAGAGGGTTCATCATTTCCTTTTGGATAGGCTGAAGCCAATATTGAGGGTGGGCGGTGCAGCACTTTCGAAATATTGGGACCCAGTGTCAATATTGATTACATATAGCACCCTGTAATGCTGCCTCCATTGTGTCATAGTCCAATCCCAGCTGCACCAATGCCATTTTCCTTTGCTCGCACAAACTATTCTGAGTTTTTATTATTCTTTCATGGGATGTGCGCATCACTGGCAAGGCCAGCATTTGTTGCTCATCCTTAATTACCCTCGAGATCATCAATAAAATGCCGGTTTTGTAATGTAGGCCCATCACTGCTAAGAACAAGACTGAAATGGTCCAGACCCTCATTTCACGAGTGACTGTTGCAGCCTAGAGAGAGGATTTACATGCATTGTATTGGAGCCCAGGTCATAGAGATGAAAGCACGGTATCCAAACCAGTAGCTCCCAGTCCCATTGTCATCACTTAGTCGCAAGGTGACACCATGTTACCCGCAGAGGCACAGGAAAGGTTTGGAGCAGAGCTTCTGCCTGTTGCTTGTGGGGGACAGTCTGGTCTGGGCCACGAGAAAGCACAGCAACTTCATGTTATTTAAAATCACAGAATTTTAAAACACGGAAGGCGACCATTTGGCCCATTTTCCCCTGTGCTAGTTCTCTTAACAAACTTTCCATTTGTATGTGAAAAGGTGCTTCCTGCCAACTCCTGAACAGCCTAGCTCTAATTTTAAGATTTAAGAACCGCACCACACGAAATATTTCATAAAGCACTGTGGCTGTACCTACACCATGTGGACTGCAGCAGTTCAAGAAGGCAGCTCACCACTACCTTCGAGGGCAGTTAGGGATGGGCAATAAATGCTGGCCCAGCCGGCGAAGCCCACACCCTGTAAATGAATTTTTAAAAATGCTCCTTTCTTGCAGTTTAATTCTTATAAAAATTTATGATGGGATTCAGAGGCATAATGGTTACCCAGAGTTTCAGAGGTCTGAACTAATGATCCAAAGACGTCGCTGAATTTTACACTGGGGGCAGGATCCCCTGATCTGGTGTAAAAGTCGGGGAAAAGTCCGCCCCAGATTGGCCAGCTCACCCCTGCAGCCACTTAGCACTCATCAAGACAATGCCTGGCTCGAAGTGGAACTTCTGCCCCCATCAGGGGGAAAGTCCCACCTCCAAAAATGCCAGCCACTGGAAGCGCTGGCCGCTGCTGGGACTGTAGCGAAGTTCAGAGGGAAGCGAGTTGCGATGGAACTGGACTGTGAGGTAAGCCTGGGGTCTTGCAAGGACCAGACTGGCAGGTCCCAGCGGAGAGTGGGAGTCTGCACTGGACAGGGCAGAGGGGGAGGGGAAACATGGGGTTGGGGGGGGATATCTTGAAGGGGAAGCTTCAGATCGGCACAGGGGTCCTGGAAAGAAGGCACCCCCTCCCTTGCACCTGGCAGGCCTCCTCTGCTACAGGTTAGATCCCAGCAGTAGGAGGAAGAGTCCCTTAAGTGACAATTCATTGGTCAGTTAAGGGGATAAATTGGGCCATGGGCAGGTGTGCCACCCAACATCTCTCCTGCTTCTGATAGAATTGCAGCAGATGGTGGGTGGGGGTGGGTAGGCACTGGGAATGGTGTCACGGTGCCCAATTTTATGGCAACCCTGCCTGCAATCCTCCCCCCCGTGTTGGGCCAAGGCTGCATGTAAAATTCCTGCCATGAGTCCAAATCCCACTATGGCAGCTGGGAAAGTTAAGAGTTCAATTATTTAAATTTTTAATAAATCTGGAATAAAAAGTTAGTCTCAGTAATGGTGACCAAGAAACTATCTCACTCACTAATGAACTTTAGGGAATGAAGTATGCCATCCTTATGTGGGCTGGCCTACACATAACTCTAGACCCTCAGCAAAGTGGTTGACTCTTAACTGCTCTCTGAAATGGACACTCAAGCCCCATTCAGTTTTGTTCAGGAGGGCAACACCACCACTTTCTTAAGGGTAATCGATCAATAAATGCTGGCCTTGCAGTGACACCCATATCCTCGGAACGCAGTTTTAAAAAAAGAGGTTTATCCGACTATGACGAGAGTCATTGAGCTGCTTCTGATAACTGAAGGCAATAAGAAAACATTGAATATTATCAGACCCTTTGGACTATTGAGCCTCAACCACCTAGACTCTGTGCACGTATCGTGGATTTCTCTCCTACTAGACCCTTGGATTTAATCCAACTGACAAAACCGTATGTTTATAAAGAGACCAAAGCCTGAAATTATGGTGTTTGCCAATAGCGGTGAGGTAAATTGCATATGGTATCAAGGTCATCTCCCCGTGATGTGACAGAGGCTGGGAGGACACAGAACACAAAGCACTGTGCCTGGCCCATACGTTTGTAAAGCCTACTACAAAGTATGCTGGGTTATAAAATGGATGGCTATCCCCACCTCAGCCAGTAAGGGATTTCAAGCCTCACCGATGACTGCAGTCCAGTAGCTCTTTGATCCCGTCCTGTTCAGGAGGAAGATCTCCTTTCTCCTAGTTTGTCCAACAAAGCAAATACCGAAATCGATGTTATTGGTGGAGAGCTGGAAGAATGGCAGTGCGAAGAAAGCCTGGAGAGGAATGAGCTGTAAGAAGGAATCAGGTTTTCAATCACAATCTCCTTAATAGCGTGAATATTCCATAAAGATAGATTATGGTATTTCAAATAATAAAAAAAAATGGCAAATCTGCATTTATTTTTTCCCAATATGGTCAGGGACAATTGGAGAGTGTGTCATGATACCATATCTGAGGATTTGGTAAGAAAGTTGCCTTTCAAAAGAAAGGTTTTTGATGTGATCAAAATTGAGCTCCTCAATATCTTCCAGGTCAATTGTGGAAATGAATTCAAAAACCAGGAGACATGTTAAAATGAAAATTAAATTGTCAATTCAGTTACAACTACTTAATTTGAACCTAAGTAAGAGAATGGAGTGTAAACCTGTATTAACTCAATGTTATTACAATTATTCAGCTCCCACTTGAGGCTTTTCCCTGTCTGGTTGATGCTCTGCAACTACTAAGCTGAAAAAAGACATTTTTTATTAAGAGCTTCCATCTCATTGAGGAGGCTGCGGGCCAATCCAACTCCAACAACCTGCTCTGAAAACTCTGCTCACATTTTGACAGCTATGACAAATTGCAGATGAGACAATCCACAACATTATAAACAAAATAACCCACAACATTCTAAAAGAAAAAGTCAATTCACCTTGTCTCCCAATGTTAATGGATCCTTTAAAAAATTCCAGGGTATGGACCTGTGTCTTCAGTAAAAACTAAAGTTCTTCTTTGGACCATACCGTGTATCAGTTTCCATTGAAATCGGTCCATTAGTTTTTTAGATATATTGTTTACAGAGAAACGGGCTAACAGACTAACAAAACAGGGGCAAAAACATTACCTTTACCCAACTTCAGAGGCAGGGGTTAAAAAAAGTCAATGGAAATGTCATCAGGAAGGCATCTGAACAATGTAGATTTGGCTCCTTTTAAATTCTACCGCTCTTCTAAGGTCCATCTTCACAAGTAGCCCAGCCAATGCTTGTGACTGAAGAATGGAGATTCTGCTTCCTTTTCTTGTTAATTTGAATCTCCATCTCAGCTTCTCTTGACTTCTGAATTCATTGCCTTCTGGTCCATCCTAAATCTCTCCTACCATACAAAACCTGTTATACATTTTTTAAGTTCATTCGCAGAATATATGAGCATCACTGGCTGGGCCAGCATTTATTGCCCATCCCTAATTGCCCTTCAGGAGGTGGCAGTGAGCTGCCTTCTTGAACCGCTGCAGTCCATGTGGTGTAGGTACACCCACAGTGCTGTTAGGGAGGGAGTTCCAGGATTTTGACCCGGTAATAGTGAAGGAACAGAGATATAGTTCCAAGTTAATATTCATGGCCATTCCTTGGACTTTTCTATCTCTCATGGCCTCAATCGCTGACAAGGCAATTTTCATTGACAAGGTCATCTGTATTTCCTTGCATGGTCCCACCCTTTCAACCCCAATTCTTCCTGTGTTTGCAGGAATAAAGTATTGTCATCAGAGCATTTACGACTGCACTTTTAAACTTTAAGTTGCCTGGGTTTAGGCCCTCGCTCTGTCATGGTACTTCCACAGCAGTCAATATCTTTGACCAGATTTTTCCAGGGGTTAAGGACATCAAAGGCGGTGGTATCCCACTCCCTGTGCGAAACCTCATGCTGTCTTTCCCCATCTTTCCTTCATCAGTTCCACGTAGTGTAGACCTGAGCGTATCTGGAACACAACTGGCTTAACCATCCATCAATAGATCTGGCCAGACCACACCAGATACGATCGGGCCTCACTCCCTTCTGCCAAAACTCTGAAATGCAGAGACAAGCCCCAGCTTCTATTCTGCAGTACCCATGGAGCTAACTGCTAAGTCTTCTCCTCTGACTAATTAAACTCTCAGCGCCCATACCAAATGGCGGGAGCTCATGAACATTTGTTTGCTCCGACTGACCATGTGGAAAGGCTGCTGCTAGCAATCTGGTTTAGCCTGAGATAGTGGCCAGGGAAAGCAGGAATAGACCCCTGAAGTAGCTCCTGTACTGTAATAATTACCAGCCCCAACATTTATCACTCTTTAGTAATCTGCCAGGCAACAGAAAGTACTGGGTTTTTCAAAAGGTGATTGAGTAACTGTAGCAGTGGCAATGAACATAGCTCTGCCATCATCTCAAAAACAAATAGCACACACACAACTGACCAGATGAAATTTCTCTATGATGTCAGGTTTGCATTTTTAGAAATTTCCAAACATCCTTCTCAAAAATCACACCAAGAGGCAAAACCCATTATGGAGTGCCAACAAAATTCCGTTTTTGTTTTTTGAGGCCTCAACAAGAGGATAGAGAACATGACGCAAAAGTTTTAAAAAGGTTCTGTGCAGGGATCCCGCCCCCACCTTACCTGTGTAGCCTTGTTGTTGTACTCGATCACAAGGTCCTGGTTAAACTCCAGTTTCCATTGTTTCTTCTGACGCCAACTCTCCTGGGGTTTCAACAGCTCCACGGAAGTGCAAAATGCAATGGTGACCTGCAAAGACATGCCTGGAGACATCAGCCACGTGCAATACCGAGCACCTTTTCATGTATTGGAGTGCTGCAGTGAAATTCACACATTCAAAATGCAAAGTGCATAGCACATGTAAGGAAAGAAAGGACAGGCACTAATACAGCACATTTCACCACTTCAGGGTGCCCAAAGTGCTTTACAGGAAGAACCGTTACGGAGATGGCCTTTAGGTTGTCAATCCAATATTGAACAAGGTTTTCACTTCCTCACAGTGTGCGGTATTTCCTATTCTGTGACGTAAAGCATCAAGGCAAAATAAATTCAAACTTTAAAATATGTTAATTTGCAGAATCACATTTATTCCTGTAATATTAGCAGTTAACGTCTACAACACAATTTTATACACAGTTAAAACTATAACAACTTCACTTGCGCTCACCACTCTTGTCCCTTTTCTTCCTATCTTAATTTTATAGTTTTAAATGTACCTTTCCTCTTTTTCTGGTTTATATAAAGTCTATCCTAACCTTATATCCTCTTAACTTTTCAAATCTTTAATTCCCACTCTCCTCAGTCCACTTACTCCCAGGCCGGGATTTTCCCTGAAATCGGCAAAGTGCGTTAGTGGGTGTAAAGATGGGCGCCACACTCACCAACCCACAATGGTGGGTTTTTGCGCTATATTGTGCGTTCCCAGCTTAAGTAATTAGTAATCCACAGGGATCATGCAGTGTCGCTGGTGGACGGCCTTTGATTTGCCCACTCCACTGTGACCTCAGAGCTCCTTAACTCTGGGCACCATATTTCAAGGGCGTCCCCCGGCACGGTGTTTGCACTCTCTCAGCTTAGGAAAGCTGCAGAAAATAAATGGCATCCAAAGGTTGAAGCATGCAGCGCCCAAATTTGGTGAAGCCTCACTGGGGCTCCTGCTGGACGCAGTGGAGGCCCGCCGCGATGTCCTCTATCCCCACTCTGGACGCACAATTGCAAGCAAGTTGACCAATCCAGCTTGGAAGGTGATGGCAGTGGCGGTCAGGGCCAATGCACTGCAAAAGAGGTCTGCCATCCAGTGCAGGAAGAGGATGAATGAACTCTCTCTCTGTTCCACCAAAGTCACCCATCTCATCACTCTCAACTCATACACTCACAAGCCCATCACACATTCATAAGGATCTCACTCGCTGCCATCTCAAGAGACAATACTACCCACTCTCACACACCCTCACATCTCCACCTGGCCCTACCTCCTCTGGAGCTTGCATCCTTATCCTGTCCAGGGCTCCACTTGCCACCCACACATGCCAACCATCCTTGTATTCTGCGCTCGCATGCGTCTTGTTCACACTTTCTCCGTCTGTCTTCATGCAGGACAAGTAGGCTCACAATAAAAAAGACACGTCCCTTACTGGTGGAGGAGGCGCCGAGATCAAGGTCCTCTCTGACTTTGAGAATAGAGCCAACTAACTGCCGACAAGGATGTGGGCCGTGCCTGTGCTGACAGTGAGGTTTGCGATGTTCAACCAAGTGAGGGTCCTGCTCTACAACATCCATCATACAACCATACTATGAGTGACGTCTCCTGTTTCACAGTCCCCGGTCATGCACTAATTATCTCTCCTTTCTTCCGCAGACCCCTCTGGAAAGCTGCCAAGGTCACGCATGAGCCAGGCCATCGACTCCAGTCTTCAGGAAACCTCGGATGAGGAAGCTGAGGGGAGCCACATTGAAGACCCGTCACAGCACTCACTTACACCCTCCACCAGCACAGAGACACACACCTCGGTGGGACCTAATTCTAGAGCAGCTTCGGGGTCACAATCCGGTAAACACAGAGCACTATCTGATCCACAGCAGGCAGAGGCAGGGACATCCCAGGTTGCCAGCAACCAAAGGACTGCTGGAGGCCAGGAATCTGCTGTCAGAGTTGGATGATGAGCCTCTAGAGTTGGTCAGTTCCTGGAGCTTCAGCGACAGTCAAGGGAATATCAGAAAGGGATGTCAGCTGCACTCCTCAGATTGCAAGGCATGCTGCAGGATGGAGGCACGATGTCCACTTTCTAAGGTGATAGCGCCAACATGCCAAAGCACCAAGGTCAACACTGATAGGTTGGTGGCCGCCATGGAGACCTTGGTGTCCAGGACATGGGTCCTGCTCTGCTGCATGAGCTGCATTCCATCACTGAGGCCTTTGGCAGCATCAATCAGTGTCAACGCGAGAGGGGGATGGGGAAATCTCAATCTCACTCCAACTCCCCCTTCTCAAGAAGTCAGTCAAGGGCCCTCGAGCATCTCGACACCCCAGGGCCATCCACCCAGGAGACTCCGGGAGTGGTCAGCCGATCCAAATCCCCTCCTCCTGTGACCCCACCAGCTCCAGCTCTGCAGGCCGAGGAGGGTGCGACCAGGAGAGTGCAGCAGGATCCTGAATGCACTCCAGATCTTGGCCCTCCAGAGGAATGCCGCCAAGGTCATCACAGACAACAGGACGCAGCAGTCAGCAGGCTTCCTCCATCTTCGCTGTGGATGTCGGGGGCACACCAAGATGTAGCGGTGGAGTAAGGAAAGTGAAGATGGTGTAGTTGCACAACGTGGGCACGGGTGTTAAACACTTGTACATAATGTTCACGAATGTAAGTGCATTCCCAATCATTTCCAGTCCCCTTGTGTATGTGTGTGTATTAGCACACACTAATGGCAATTGTCGGTACTCTGGGCCTCTCTTCTGTGCAGTGCATTATCTTCTGACCACACTGAGCATCCCGTTTCAACGTCACTCTCCAGGTCAGTAATGCCTGCACCTTCATGTAAAGTGTGGTTGCTGCAAGAATCTCGAACCCAAGTATCGCAGGGTTCCATGCTGTCCTGTATTGGCTCTGCACCACTGAGACAGAGGTGTCCCCCCGAACCACGCCTGCATTCTTGAGAGGTGAAGGTGTTGAAGGGAACAGGTGATGACGCTTGCAGAAGGCTCATGTACTCTGATACTCTCAGCAGGGTTTCCAGGCTATGAGCCTCTTCACAGAGATTATGTGCGCTCCCCTCAGCCAGACAAGTATCAGGCGTTCCCAGATGCAAAGTGATGACTCAGCTCAAAGTCAGACAACCCTGAACTTGTGACTACTACAGGGAGAATGGTATCTTCACAAAGTTGTGGACAGCAATGTTTGTCCCTTCGCCTTCACTCTCCAGCAGGTTACTGATGCAGCTTGCAAACAGTGTTCTCTAAAGGCCACATCAGCCTTCGAGCTTGCATTGGAATCAGAATGTGCCGAGGACCAATGCAATAGTAACAAATTGTGTGATGAGCCTGAACAGGACTCCTCATAAGCCCAGATCTGTACCCTTGAGGGCTTCATGTTGTCTGATTATTTTGGACTTCGCAGGGGCAAGGTCTGGCCATGACGACACGCTGCTTGTATGTCAGAAGAGGCATCTCAATGTTATGCAGCCAAGTGTCTGACCTCGTCAGTCTCAAGTGTGCCACCTTCATTCTTGCATTGTGATTAGTGAAACTGCCAGATGAGAGTGTGCCACAGCCCACTGAGTCATCTGTACGTGCTGTCACCAGTGGGATTTCATTGGGTCCCTTGTCCCAAGTGTAATGTTTATCCCTCACCAACAAGATAACACATCGTGTGTGGCTGCCTTGGTCATGATGGATCTCACTGAGGAGCCATGCCAGATCAAAGGCATGCAGCCATTATCACACTCATGATCGTCCTTTTACTCATGAGTCTTTTAGGGTGGTGCTGCAACTGGGATGTTGAATGAATGTGCGAGGATGCAGCAGTTTCTGACAGCTGAGGCCGGAAAGACCTGCTTCAGGTAGCACATCATCTCAGGATTAACACATGCCCTTAACACATCCCCATCCTTCAAAGTATCAGGGCGATTGAGCAAGCTGTTCAACGATGCACTGTTGTCTGGAAATTCATGGCTGAAATTAGAGGAGTAGCAATGATCATCTTCATGCTATCTTCAAGCCCATGATGGAGGGGACTTGTTCAGGAGCGTCCTCAATGCATCTCGTCATCCTTCTCCTGGAACTTTCTGTCAATGAGGGCCTTACAAGCACACCCACCTTGTCTGGCCAGTGCAATGGCCTCTTCTTCTGGCTCCTTGGCTTCCAGGACCTCATCACCCTCGTCTCCTTCAACTTTCTCCTCATCGAAGGAGGTGTGCAGCACTTCCATCTGCTCATCAACCAGGTCTTCCCCCCACCTTTGCATCGCCAAGTTGTGTAGCGTGCAGCATGATGATGTGTCAGACCCTCTGGGGAGTGCACTAGAATGCTCTGTCAGATCTGTCCAGGCATTGCAATCACATTTTCAGGATCCCAAAGTCCAGGTTGTGGCATGAGCCTCGTTATACCTTCTCTGAGCCGGAGTCTGAGGCCGCCGCACAGCTGTCATCAGCCACGTCCTTAATGGGTAGCCCTTGTCCCCAAGGAGCCAATCCTGCATCCTGCGTGGTCCTGGAAGATGTCAGGGATTTGTGACCTCCTGAGGACGTAGGAGTCGTGGATGCTTCTGGGGTATCTTGCGCAAACCTGCAGACCAGCTTAACACTGAGGGAATGGAAGTTGTGGTTGACGTACTAGACTGCTTTTTGCCAGGGAGATTGAAGGGCTACGTGAGCGCAGTCGATGGCACCCTGCACCTGTGGGAATCCATAAATCTCAGCAAAACCCAGTGCTTTTGTGGCTTGGCTCACCTGATCTCTGTTGAAGCTGACAAAATTGTGTGCCTTGGCAAAAATGGCATCTGTGACCTCCTGGATGTATTTGTGGGCGGAGGCTTGTGAAATCCCGCACAGGTCCCCAGTGGAGCCCTGGAAGGAGCCACTGCGGTTGAAGTTGAGTGCAGCGGTAACTTTCACTGCCACTGGCAGTGGATGCTCTTCACAAGATTCCACGGTTTCAAAGAAAAGAATTTTTACCATACAAAAGTCAACAAAGCAAACACTAAATACTATCTATTGTATGCTCTAACATCAGAATTAACATAAGTTAAACCTGAATTACAGGCAAATTATGGTTGAATGTAAACGATAAATTGCACGTTAAATGGTAGATGCAACTAATACACATCTTACGAATTAGCTCAGCAGTCCAATCAGATTGTAGTGATCACACTCAGTCGCAAAGTCTTTCAAACTCTGTCTTCCTCACGAGGAATTTCAGCTCCTCCTTCTAGGAGCTAGTCTGATGCCCAGCCAACAGCAGCGCACAACCAACCCGAATTCCACAGGAACAGTCTTCAGCACAAATGGTACCCGTCTGCAGAACCTCCTGAACTCAATCTGGATGGTGCAGATCCACCACCTGTTATCTTCAAGTAACAGAAACAACTGCAGCAACTCATTCTCTTTGTTTATTCTCAGCTTCTGGATCTCTCTTCTTCAGCTTGTCTGTTCTACTCCAGTGGACTCAACAACTGCTACTGCATAGCCTGGGCTGATCTGTGTCCTTTTATATCTTTCAACAAGGTTTAGTTTTGATTTCCCAAAGTCAGCTTGCTCCTGATTTCCTTAGAGACTTTTGAAATTGAATTTAATTTTGAAGTTTAGGATCCCTGCTTCCTTTTTCAGTTCAGCTTATGTTTTGGGGTAAGGCCTGCCTCAAAAACATACCAATTATGTTTTAAAATATAGACTCCCTCACAGTGTACTTTGTGGTTTTGCCACTGTCTGATGGCGAATCACTGGAAACCAGTAATTTTGGCATCAAGGACTTTTGATAGTTTCTGATCAATCTTGGTCTTCTGTTGCAACACTAGACTAGCTGTTGGTCTGAGATCTTTGCTGGTCTCTGGGTTTGATTTGGCCCAGCTAAGTGTGGATATACGCATTGCTTTTCTGGTGCCGATGTAACTATTCCGGTGATTCTCAAGGACCCACTCCAATATATGCTTCTCGAGATCGGGTCAGTGGCTGATCCCTATTCTGATGGCACATTTGATCTTGGGCATCTTCTTCAAGGCAGATTCCTTCTTCTCAGTTTTTCACGAACATCGAACTCCATTGTTGCAGCACAGCTATTTGACGAGTTAGCAAATGTTATGACTTATAGCTTGAAAGCAGCTTTGTACTTCATCCTTTTTTCTGGTGGACTCATTCTGTTCATCACTTGCCATGCCATGTGCGGTCTGCTGTGTGTAAGTGGGTCTTAAACTCCCGCACATCTTCGCAACACATATCACCTGTTTGATCCCATGCACCGATTTATAATATAAAATAAATAAAACATGCACTTCTGGGATTACTTCTGCGAGCATAGCAATTTGTGGCAGAAAAGGGTGGGGGGGGGTGTGGTCAACTTATACTATGTGGTCGACTATGCGCAAAAGCATGATCTTTGGAGGTGAAATGATTGGGTTAGTTATATGCTTGGCTGACTTATGCACTGCAAACTACAGTATTTAGCAAACGGACTAGTAAGAGTCATTATGTAGGGAAGATTTGAAGGAGGAAGAGGAAGGAAGGGAATATCAATGCTGAGTAGTTTAAAAATTGAAGGAAGTTATCTGAAAGACTGGCACAGGACAGAGAGATATGAAAAGGGCTATTAGCGAAGGATTGGGCAGATCACATATGATGATGATCGTGGCACACGTTAATTACTTCAAAACCCCAAAAAGAGATTAACTACAATAGTTACTTATTGCATTGCAGTTTGTGGGACCTTGCTGTGTGTAAATTGGCTACTTTGTTTGTCTATAAAACAACAATGATTCCACAATAGAAGCAATTCTTCGGCTGTAAAGCGCTTTGAAAAAGGGGAAGATGCTGTATAAATGCAACTTATGGCAATCACAGTATCTTGTGGTGCCTCACTAGTTCTATGCATGATTCAACTAAAGGTGTACAAAATGATGAGGGGAACAGATAGAGTGGACAAGATAAAATTGTTTCCCTTGATGGAGAATTCTAGAACCAGGGGACATAGATTCAAGATAAGTGGCAGAAGGTGTAGGGGGGACATGAGGAAGAACTTTTTTTACCAGAGGGTAGTGGGTGTCTGGAATTCACTGCCCAAGTTGGTGGTAGAGGCAGAAACTCTAAACTCTTTTAAAAAGTACCTGGATCTGCACCTTAAGTGTTGTAAGCTGCAGGGTTATGGGCCGGGTGCAGGAAGGTGGGATTAGAAAGGGCACCTGGGTGTCCTCGGGCTGGCATGGACAAGGTGGGCCGAATGGCCTCCTTCTGTGCTGTAACTTTTCTATGGTTCTAAATAAATATCAGCTTTATGGCATTATGTTTTCAAAGGAGGCCGGAGGCAGCATATTAAATGCTGTAACGAGAGGTAAGTGTTTACCATGGCTGTACGAATCCATACACTTAGTACATATAAGAGCACAGATTTTGGTATGCAGTTCTCTCTACATTTAGTAACCGTTGCTGGAAATTACTCCAATTCCTTTGACAGAAACTCCCTTGTACACATAAACAGGGGCCGGGATTTTCCAGCCCCGAAGTGGCAGAATCTGCTGCAGGAGATTCGGCAGTCCAGCCAAAAGCCCATTGACTTTCGGCTGGACCGGACGGTCCCCACAGCAGGCAGGGCCAGAAAATCCCGTCCAGGGTTTCTGCAGCTGCACTTCGAGCAAAGCTTTGGTGGCAGAGTGGAAGAAAACACTTCAATTAGGATTCTGATATGGCCTTAAGGCAGAGGCAAAGGTGGGGGGAGAAAATCCTAACCATATCACACTCCAGAGCCTAGTCTGAAGTGAAGGGTGTACTTAACTCCCACTCCTCCATATCCCCCCGACACTTACATGCATGTGCTGTTGTGGGTGTAGTACCAACATCTTCGTATTCTCCTCCCGGTCACTGTTTGAAGATTTAAGGCTGTCTTTGGGGTCCACGTTCAAAATACAGAATGGTCTATGCAGCAAAAACTGAAAGTAGAGAGGGGTCTCAGTGGGGTTCATCAGCCTCAAGCCACATGTCGTCAACATTTCTCTTTGGATCTGGATGGAGATAAGGATGGGATATGGTCAAGAAGCGACTGAAGGCACCTGATACAAAGGCAATGGGCCCTGACAACATTCCAGCAATAGTATTAAAGACTTGTGCTCCAGAACTTGCCACACCCCTAGCCAAGCTGTTCCAGTACAGCTACAACACTGCCATCTACCCAGCTATGTGGAAAATTGCCCAGATATGCCCTGTACACAAAAAGCAGGACAAATCCAACCCGACCAATTACCGCCCCATCAGTCTACTCTCAATCGTCAGTAAAGTAATAAAAGGGTCATCAACAGCACTTGCTTCACAATAACCTGCTCACTGACGCTCAGTTTGGATTCTGCCAGCGCCACTCAACTCCTGAACCTCATTACAGCCTTGGTTCAAACATGGACAAAAGAGCTGAACTCCTGAGGTGAGGTGAGAGTGACTGCCCTTGACATCAAGGCAGCATTTGACAGAGTGTGGCATCAAGGAGCCCTAGCAAAAGTGAAGTCAATGGGAATCAGAAATAAAACTCTCCACCGGTTGGAGTCATACCTTGCACAAAAGAAGGTGGTTGACGTTGTTGGAGGTCAGTCATCTCAGCTCCAGGACATCACTGCAGGAGTTCCTCGAGGTAGTGTCCTCGGCCCAACCATCTTCAGCTGTTTCATCAATGACCTTCTTTCCATCATAAGGTCAGAAGTGGAGACATTCGCTGGTGACTACACAAGATTCAGCACCAATCGAGACTCCTTAGATACTGAAACAGTCCATGTCCAAATGCAGCAAGACCTGGACAAGTAACATTTGCGCCACGCAAATGCCAGGCAATTACCATCTCCAACAAGAGAGAACCTAACCATTGCCCCTTGACATTCAATAGCATGACCATCGCTGAAGCCCCCCCCTATCAACATCCTGGGGGCATAGCATTCACCAGAAGCTAAACTGGACTAGTTATATAAATACTGTGACTACAAGAGCAAGTCAGAGGCTAGGAATCCTGTAGCAAGAATCTCACCTCCTTACTCCTCAAAGCTGTCCATCATCTGCAAGGCACAAGTCAGGAGTGTGATAGAAAACTCTCCACTTGCCTGGATGAGTGCAGCTCCAACAACACTTGAACTTTGACACCATCCAGGACAAAGCAGATCGCTAGATCGGTATCCCATCCACAAACATTCACACCATCCACCACCAATGTATAGTGGCAGCAGTGTGTACTATCTACAAGATGCACTGCAGAAGCCTCTTTGGACAGCACCTTCCAAACCCATGGCCACTGCCATCTAGAAGGACAAGGGCAGTGGACACATGGGAACACCACTACCTGGAAGTTCCCCTCCAAGCCATTCACCATCCTGCCCTAGAAATATATCACTGTTCCTTCACTGTTACAGGTCAAAATCCTGTATCTCCCTCCCTAACAGCACTATGAATGTTCCTACACCACATGGATTGCAGTGATTCAAGAAAGCAGCTCCCCACCACCTTCTCAAGGGCAATCAGGGATAGGCCATAAATGCTGGCCTAGCCAGCAACACCCACATCCTGAGAATGTATTTAAAAAATTGTTAATATGCAGTTACAGCAAATGATTAGGAATGTAAATGGACTGTTGTTGTTTATTGCAAGGAGAATAGAATATAAAAGTAGGGATGGTTTGCTACAGTTGTACAGTGAATTGGTGAGATCACATCTTGAACTGCGTACTGTTTTTGTCTCCTTATTTAAGAAGGCATATAAATGAGTTAGAAGCAGTTCAGAGAAGGTTCGCTCTACTGATACCTGAGACAGGGGAGGTTATCATACAAGCAAAGGTTGGACTGGTTGGGCCTGTATCCACTGGAGTTTAAAAGAATGAGAGGTGATCTAATTGAAACATATAAGCTCCTGAGGGGACTTGACAGGGTGGACGCTGAGATGATGTTTCCCCTTGTGGGAGAAACAAGAACTAGAGGACACATCAAAGTGAGCGGTCTCCTATTTGAGACAGAGATGAGAAGACATTTTTTCTCTCAGAGGGTTGTGAACCTTCAGAACTCTCTTCCCCAGACAGCAGTGGAGGCAGAATCAATAAATATTTTTAAGGCAGAGGTAGATAGATTCTTGACCAACAAGGGAGTCAAAGTTTATTGAGGGTAGGTGGAATGTGGAGTTGAGGCCATAATCAAGTCAGTCATGATCTTATTGAATGGCGGAGCAGGCTCGAGGGCCCAACTGGCCTTAACCTGCTCCTAATTCATATATTCATGTAAATGCTTGTGGGACTACATAATAAAAATAGGAAGTTCTGGAAATACTCAGCAGGTCTTGCAGCAACAGCAGTGAGAGAAACAGAGTCAACATTTCAAGTCGAATATGACTCTTCGGAATTGAAAGAGAATAAGTCGGATGAGTTAGGTTAAAATTTGATTAGGATTTACAATGCACTGACAGAGTGGTGGAAGCAGATTCAATAGCAGATTTCATAAGGGATTCAGATTGTTGAGAAATAGAGATAGTTTAAGTAAATTATATTGGCATTTGGAGGTGTTGGGAATGAGTTTTAGCTTTAAAGTTTAAGTTTGATTTGTATTTCTGCATCTGTGTGTTATGAAAAGGTCAAATTGAGTTTTAGTTTCACTTTAAAAAGGTGCCTGCATTTCTAATGAGTTTTATGACTCCTAAAGAGGAGTTAACCAAACACAACAGCAGAAAACTGGCTGTTGCCTAGCAACAGTTGTCAAGAGAGGTAGGTTCCTCCCACAAACACACACAGAAAAACTAAAGAAACAGCAGTTTTAAGTTCAGTTTGAAGCTAAGACCCCAGAGAGACTGGACACCAGGAGAGGGAACTGCAGATTTCCCAAAAGAATCAAAAGGTCCCAAGGCCAAAGGGGTGAGACAGAAACACGGGTAAGTCTCAAGCAGACCTTCTATCAAAGGAAGGACAGGAACATGGAAAAGATCCTGTTAAGTGAAGAGTGAGGAGCAGAGAGAAAGGCTCCAAGCTTCAGATTTAAAGAGACAAAAGCTACAGAAAGCACATTTAAAGTGAGAACAGCTTGCAAGAGGCAAGAAGGTCCAAAGAGACAAGTGAAGGTCTGTAACACTTTGCTATGGGAAGGTGAAGCAGTGGTACTGTTGACAGTTGAGTTAATAGGAGAGAGTACTTGGAAGACAGCTTGAATGCATGTGGCGACCCTGGGAAGAGGAACATCAGAAGGAGAGTTTGAAACCCTGGAGGTGAACCCTTGCGGAAGGCATCTGAAAGAAAGCATTGGTTTGGGAGAAGATTCCAATGTGAGGTCTTGGAGAGTGGAGATTGGAAACCCACGTGTGAAAGACGGAGTGCAGTGAGACTGGTTGGCTCTTGGTGTGACAAGTGTCTGTGGCGGGTCGGTGGGGGGGTGGGGGGGGGGGGGGGGGGGGGGGGGGGGGCGGAGTTGCAGAGAAATCCATAGCATCTGGTTGAGGTGGCATCTGTCACTTAGTTTCAGAGTGTGATGTGTCTGACCACAAGGTGCCTACTGGTTTACATGGACTGTGTATTTACTGTGAACATTGAAGTATAAGATAGCTTTTGTAACTTGTGTTATCCTTACAAATCTGTATATATGTGTAAAGGTATAGGGTATGGGTGAAGAAATATTGTAATTAGTTCATCTTTTCTTGTTGAACAAATGTTTTATTCTTTTGTTAAAAGTTTATCAGCTGACTCCTGTGACTCTGTTCAGAAGCTATTCTCCGCATATCTAAACAAACGAATAAGAGTTAGGATCTATCAAGCTGGGTTCCTCTCTGGGACCAGGCTTGTCTAGGGTTAACCTCAGCTGGGATCATAACAAGATAAATGCTTGAAGGAGAAAAAAAGATGCAGGGATACAGTTAGTCGTCATTTAATGTTGCCTCGTTTCGCTTTAACATTGCTGAGTTAATGAGGCCTGTAATCTTATTGAGCGTCACGAGATTCGTTTTAACGTCAGCACTGTGGGTTTACCTACGCCACATGGACTGCAGCGGTTCAAGAAGATAGCTCACCACCATTTTCTCAAGGGCAATTAGGGATGGGTAATAAATGCTGGCCCAGCCAACGACGCCCACATCCCATAAGTGAAAATTTTTACAAAATTCCTGCTTGAACTGATTGGCGCAATTTTGGAGTGACCTCTCCCTTCCCCAACCTCAAAGTTGTGGCCTCGCACACCCTCCCCAAACCACCCTCTTGCCGAACCTCTCTGATTCACCATCTCGCCACTTCCCTCTCCTGGACCTACCTTCCAGTTGAAGATCCAGATCCAATCCAAAGCCCCGTCTTCGGGAGCATTTAAAAAAGAAACGTGGATTGTAGCAGCCCCAGTGAGGCACTCCTGCACCATCAGGACCCACACTTCCAATATCAGAGCTCCAGCTTCAGATTACAGCTGGATCCTCAACTAAAGAAGTTTTAAAATAGGACTGGAGCAAATATGGAGGGGTGAGGCATTGGAGGAAGTTGTAATTGGGGATGGAGATTTTGAACCTTGATAGGCTAGCAACGATGGATGCAGTTTATAAAGGGTAAAACATGGGGACTGATATGTTAACAGCAGAGCACGGAGGAGGTGACAAAAGGGTGAGCAAGGAATGGATGGTCTGTGCTGGGCTAACAGAATAGAGGTATATTGGGGAGGGAGAAATTCAGCCAAGGTTCTTGTTCTGGGAAGTGCATGTGACAGCATTGTGTGAGGATAAGATCAGCCTTAGCCAATCAGTCAAGTGGCATGAGTCAAAGAAAAATCACTTGGCTAAGATAGAAGAGACCTTCCCCAATAGGCACTCACTGAACTGTATCCCAGCATGGAATCAGGGCCTTTGATTGGAAGGGTACAATTTTTTCTACAAAGGAGAGACTCAACCAGAGATCTGAGTCAATGTTGGATTACTCACTCCGCCTTCCAGTCCATCTGGGATCAAGTCACTTGCAGCTGCATAAAACGAAAGGTCTTCATCGTCATCATCCATCTGCACTCTTAACCTGCGCATGGAAAGTTTGTGAGTACAAGAACCATCCTATTGTTTTCTGCAGCCTGTAAAATCATGTTCTGTGAGGCCCCTGGGTTCCGAGTTCCCCTCAAACTCTAAACGGCCCTCATATGTACCCCTGTACTTTCAGTATTCAGTATTCAGTTTCAGTATTCCTTACCTCCTGTATGCCACTAGTGTTCCTTGTAATTCGTGTATATTTTACATTGTAGAACTTAAAGGGCTGGTAATAAACTCCAAGTTTCTGATTGGAGGCGTATCATTAAGTGTCAGATGGGGCATCATTGAAGGGAGGAGGTAATAAATGGGTCTCAAACCTATAGCTGGTGCGTTGTTGACTGTGGGCTCCAGGATCTTGTTTTTTGAGTCAGTTGAGCTGCTCTCCCAAAGGACTCAGTGGGTAAAGACACCAGGGGACACCTGAGCCATATGGATCATGAAGATTCTAGGTCTGGACTGGTTTTACTGAACTCAGCAGGACATGAAAGGCAGTGAGGTAATTACAAAACTTATTTTTGTCTAAAATTGTGTTGTAGGTCACAATCAAGTTCAGTGTCCTGCGTTGGTAAGGGGAAAGATTGGCCAGGATCCCATTCCTGATCACTAATCAGTGACCTTGATTAGAAAGTACAAGCATGTGGACATCAAGTGAGCAGAGAAATGGGTTCTGGTATGATGACCCCCTGCCATTAGTGCTCGCACATAAAGAATGGCCACTTCAGGATGGTCATACAGGGAGCTCCTACTATCTGAGGAAATATTACTTTCAGAGGAGAAAGTGGAAATAGTAGGGTGAGGAGAGGGGAGACAGGCAAAACTTATCCTTAGGCTGTTGTCATACACCTCCTGAGAAGCAGAATTGGCACGCTGTCCTCTCACCCACAGATGCATTGTGTGGAAAGACTCAAAGTAATAAAGGAGAAGGAAGTTGGGAAAAGCCAGGGTGTTTGTACTCACAAAGCAGGCTTTACAACTGCCTTGAAGTCTAAACGTAAAGCCTCTGCATCATATCCTTGGGCTCGAGTCACCTTTCCAGGTACTCCGAATGCCATCTGGGGAAAATACACAAGATATAAGGGAAAGTTATTTGACGAATTGAAAATAACAATTTTATCTAGCGCTTTTACACTTGGGACATTTCACTAAGTTAATCAGAGAAAATGTGACCCTGAGTCACAAAAGCAGATTTTAGGACAGATGACCAAAGAGGGAGGTTTCAAGGAGTGTCTTAAAGGAAGAGAGTGGTGAATTGGAAATTCCAGGCTAATGTCACAGGCTGCTGAAGGCATAGCTGCCAATGGTGCAGCTGTTAAAGTGAGGGCAGTATTGGAGGAACATGGCTAGTTCGAAGGTTGCAAGGTTGAAGGACGTCAGAGAAATAGGGAAGGACAAGGCCAAGTGTGCATTGGAATAATCAAATCTGAATATAACAAAGGCATGGATGAGGGTTCCAGCTCTCTTCTCCAGCAGGCCGTTCCACCGATGTGACATCCTGGAGCAAGCCTTTAGCTCAGTGGTAGTATTGGTACCTCTGAACCAGGAAGTACAGCACCAGAACCTTTTTCCAACCAGCCTTGGCAAGTGAGGAGCAGAGCTTTGGCTCTGAGCTCTGGGTTAGCATCCTACCCCCACCCCAACCACACAACCTCCAACGTCATCATGTCTGCCAGTGTACAACTTACCCTTACTCTAGGGTAGCCAGGAGTCCAATTTTGTACTGGACAGTCCGACTTTTAGCCAGTCTGGCCACAGCAGTCCCATTTTGACCCTTAGTCAACTTATCTTAGTGAAGCACTGACAGAGGCTTGTGCTTGTTCCTTTCCCTACCTGCAGGAGCCTCGACCCGACAGGGGTCGCAAAAAAATAGATTTGTATTTATACTTTATTCCCACCTCCACCCCACCCGTGTTGTCTCTCCTACTACGTGGAATCTATGAACGTGATGATGTCACCCCCCAACACATTGCAACGGTGTCCGGTTTTAGTGACCTCCGGGCCTAGCCACCTTAACTGATTGGCTGGTGTAAAGTTGGTTTCTGCCATGAAAGGGCTGTTAACATTGTGCCTGTCAGACTCTTAATCAGCCTGTGAATCCCTCCCCTACTTTACATTATCCAAGGGAAGAGATGTTTTTCTAATCTAATATACTGCCTAAAGTCTGAATTTTATATAAAAACAGAAAATGCTGGAACTACTCAGCAGGTCAGGCGACATTTGTGGAGACAGAGATAGAGTTAACGTTTCAGGTCGATGACCTCTCATCAGGACTGGGAAAAGTTAGAAATATATATGTTTTGAGCAAGTAAAAAGGGGATGCTCAGGGGAAAGAACAAGATGGAAGATATGTGATAGGATGGAAGACAGGAGAGATTAAATGACAAAACAGTTGGTGGTGCAAGGTCAAAGGGATTGGGAATGGGACAAATAAAGAAACAAAAGATGTATCTAGAGGAGGCGTGAATGGCAGAAGAATGAACAGCTGCTGTCGTAAAGCAAAGAAAGAGAAAAGCAAGACAATAAAACCAAAACCTGCAAAGAAAAGGGACACCCTTTTCATGAGTGATAAAAGCAAAATACTACGGATGCTGGAAATCTAAAATAAAAACAAAAAAAAAGCTGGAGAAACTCAGCAGGTCTGTCAGCTTCTGTGGAGAGGGAATCAGAGTTAACTCCTTCAGAAGAGTCATATGGACTTGAAATGTTAAATTGGTTTCTCTCTCCACAGATGCTGCCAGACCTGCTGAGATTTTCTAGCTTTTTCAGTTTTTATTCCTTTTTTTCATTTTTTTGCATTTTTTTTGTGTGAATATTCAGCTTTAAATGAAAGGTGCTACCTTTCTCTTTTCAAATATTGACAGAGCTTCTGCAGATTTCTCCCATTTGTACTAGTCTTGGGATTTTGTTATTGGAAGACAGAGCTCTGGAGTTACACTGCCCAAATATAACTGCCCTACAAACACTTAACTCACTGAGTTATTTTTGAAGTGTTAAATGGACAAAAAAATAGCAGCAAACAAATTTCACAATAAATTCTGCAACACTAATATCCACACAGCAGAATTTCAGGCACCGTTACTCTCTCTGTGATTATCAGCATGTGAACATTTTACGTGAAATTCTGTATCTTAACAAAGACGGTACATCACCTGATCATCTAGACTGAGATATCCCAAGGCAAAGCCCTCGCACTCAACATCGGTTGTCACTTCAGTCAGTGTAAGTGGGGTGAAGGAGACATTGATGGTGACAAACCCACCAGCAGGAACTACCTGAGAACCAAGACAATTAAAAATAAGTCATTATCATCCATGATCGTGAACACCCTGCAAACCCATCAATTGCAGTCAATCAGTAAAGCAGACTAACATTCTGACTATCAACTAACTTTCTACTCTGTTGCTGTATTTCCTCATATACCATATGTCTAACTTTTCCAACAAACCTCTTATGAATCACTTTAGTGATGAATGACTTCTGGAAATCCATGTGCACTTTGGCTACTGGGTTCCCTATTTCAATCCCACTTTCCTTCAACAGTTCCACTTTGGCTGTCATTGATTAACTTATGCATTACTAAAAGGTCCTAATTTTATATTATAGTTTAAAGTCTTAATTTTAATCAAACCTGCTTGGTGAGTATGGGGGTGGGGATGATGGTTGGGGAGATGGAGGCAATGGGGCAGTTCAGGTCAGATGCCTGATTTACACCCTATCCGATTTTACAGGCAGGGTGTAAAATGGGCATCCGCTCCATTCCCATTCGATGAGTTAGGTTAAAATCAAGACTGACACAACGGATGCTAAACTAATTGGATTACAGTTACCCGTTTTATCCATCTCTCCCTTCTGGAGAGGCCACTTTCCTGTCCAAAAGCACAAGTATAAAATTTAAGGAACAATGAGAAAATTGGAACTTGAGCCCTCTGCTATCAGCCTAAGATGGGTGATCAAGGCTGGTTACTGATGGAGATCTGCTCGTTTATTTTCAGAACCAATTGCTTTTCTAGCAGCTACCTTTCCTGCCCTAGATCACCTGCATTCTCATTGTCAATAGCATTTGCCTCCATGGTTGAGATAGAGAATTCTGAGGGGAGGGGGAAAGGAGTCTCATACTGACGGGACACTGGTGCTGCTTCTCTGCCCTGTGCACTGTGTGCTGCTCTCTTTGATGGGCTCCACAGGCACCAGTATCCACTCACCACCTGTCTTGGGGTCACATAATATGGATAGTCTGCCGCAGTGCCCTCGTGAGCTCGTAGGGCCACAGAAATTAAAGCGTTTGTTGGCGACTCTTTTTCTTCCTCTTCTGGTTCTTCTTCCTCTTCCAGTTCCTAAAAATTAATACAATTAAAGAAAGGAAACCATTTATTTTGTGAATTGCTGCAAGAAGTCCTGAAATGTAACATTTATATCATATTTTTGAATCAAGTACTCCTAGCTCAGGTAAAGATGGGCTTGGTTTCAAAATGAAATTCCTTCGACTGTAGCCCAACAATTGAAGTTCAATCAAACCCCATTTAGGAATAGGAAAAGCTGATTAGGTCAAACCTGAGATAAAACCAGCTCTGAAACTAAGCCATGCAATAATTGCCATGCAAAGTAAAATCTGAAACTTAGTTAGAGTACAAGGACACCAAAGATGCACACAATCAGCACAAGATCAGCCAGAAAGGGAGATAAAACTAAAAGCTAAAATTTGGAAAGATTCTGCCTGGAACAGGTGAGGATGTGTTCAGTCTTGCTGGTTGTGATGTGGTGTTGAACTTGCACTGGTGATATCCTTTAAATGTTTGTTTTGTTGTACAGGACAAAGCAGCGGGACAAATCTGTTAGTGTTAGTGTTCTGCCTTGTCTGAATTCGGGAATGGTATTGTTCTGCACTATCTGATGTGTGCTGTGTGCTGACCGAACGCGGCAGTGTTGGCACGTCTTCCAGCATGGGTGGCATAAGCTTCCAAGATAACCCCAAGGTTGCTGCCAGCTGACATAAGAACCAAATGTTGTGAGGCAGTGGCACCAATACCCCATTAAATCAACATAAAGCATCAAATCACTCACTCCAACACATCCCACCGATCCAGTGGATGGACACCAGGTTGTGAGTAATCATATTCTTACACATTCTGCCGTCTGGAGTGCCAAAGAACTGCTCCCTACGCTGTTAGAAACAGCATCCCAGTTGAAGCTGTGTTCGCTCTCGCTGGAAGCGATGCTGGTCCCAATGATCTCAATACCGCTTTCATCCTTCAGCGGGAACTGCTGCCCATATGAAACGATCAGATCCACCAGCTGCAAGTCGTCCTTCTCTTGGTTGTATGTCTCCCAGTCCAATCGAATGTCTAGGGTTTTTAATTGAAAGAGGCATCTTTAATCTAGAGTGACTTCAGGTCCATTGGTTGAAAATGCATCGCATTTAATTTAATTTCTTGCCGAATAAAGTCGATGAGGTCACACGTGAGACTGGCTCATCACAGTTCCAGGCCGCTCGCCGTGTAGGTAGTCAGGTGTGGGTTTGTGCACCCAATTACTCACATGTGTACCTGAGCTGGGGAGGTTGGATGATGACTCAGAAGGGTCACGTTTATGTTCCTCTAAGCAGAATGTTCCCTGCCAACCCCATCACCAATAGAGAGAAAGAAGGAATACTTGGTTCAACCCGTTTAATTGCATGCATATCCCACAGCAGTAACCACAGGGTTCTGTTCTGGAACCACTGCTGTTTATTGTGCACCACGATGATTTGGGTGTAGGGCTAAAAAGAGAGGGCCTTAAAATAGGAGGCACAGTAACTAATCCCGAGGACTGAACAAAATTGCATGAGAATATTGATAAGATGGTGAAATGGGCTAAAATGTGGCAGACGGGATTCAATGTCAATAAATGTGAGTATGTTACATCTTACTTTTTTTTAAAAAGTGATAGTCATACTTTGCATCTGGAAAAGCAGGTGGATTGTGGTCTAAGTTTGCAGATCATTACAAGCAGTCAAGTGGGTTAAGGCCATACAAATTGATGGAACACTGAGTTTTATAGCAAGAGGTTGATGAATATAAAAGTAGAAAGGTAATGGTGAATCTATGTAACAAAATCAATTTGCATTTATATAGCATATTTAAAGTAATAAAACATACCAAGGTGCTTCACAGGAGCAGTATAAAACAAAATATGATACAGACCATATAAAAAAATATTAGGTCAGAAAACCAAAAGCTGGGACAAAGAGCAGGTATTAAGGAGCGTCTTAAAGAAGAAAAGCGAGATAGAGAGGCAGAGAGGCATAGGGAGGGTATCCCAGAGACTGGGCCTAGGCAATTGAAGGCACGGCCACCAGTGGTGCGGAAATTAAGATTGGGGATGCTCAAGGGGACGGAATTAAAGGAATGCAGTAACCTCAGGATGTTGTGGGGCTGGAAGAGTTTACATAGATAGGGGGCAGAAATTTTCGTTTGAGCGTAAAATAGCACGCAATGACATCGGGTGAGTGGCCCAATGTCATCACGCACTCGCACGATATTTCGGTCAGCGGGCACGCGCTGAACTTGCAAGCGTGCCCGCCGACAATTAAGAGGGTTATTAAATCCATTAATGGCGCAATTAACTGGGATTTTTTTGCTGCCCGTCCAACATTACGGTTGGTGGGCGGGTGAATCGGCCAGGAGGCCGCTGCATTTTTCAGGAAACCTCAATCAAGAGCAGGATGAGGTTTCTGTCATGAAATTAAAGCAAAACGTTTGTACAGAATTTTCATATTGTATATGTTCAGGTGACTGTTTCTGTTTCGTGGGCATCTTTTCCAGATTTTAAGATCTGTATTTATTGGATTTGAATTCTTCAGCTCCCTGAGGCAGCTCTCTGCCTTCAGGGAGCTTCCTGTAAGCGCTCCTCCAGCACCCGTGCTGACTTCAGTGTTTGCCCTCCTCCTGTTGTCAGCAGGCATGTGGAAACCAACACTGTGCTTTTGGATGGTGTTGCTGAGGGACAGCATGTAGATGCGAAATAGGAGAGGGGCCAAGGATAGATTAACCCTGAGGTAATGGTGCAGGAGTAGGAAGAGAAGCCATTGCAAGTGATTATCTGCTACAACTAGATAGATAAGAATGGAACCAAGTGAGAGCAGTCCCAACCAGCTGGACAACAATGGAGAGGTGATGAAGAAGGATGGGGTGGTCAACTGTATCAAAGGCTGAAGACAGGTCAAGAAGTACAGTAAAGTATACCTCTGTCACAGATACTTAGGATGTTATTTGTGCCTTTGAAAAAAGCTGCTTCAGGACTATGGCAGGACCAGAAACCTGACTGGAGAGATTCAAATATGGAATTCCAAGAGAGAAAGTAACAGATTTGGAGGGCAATAACATGTTCAAGGACTTTGGCGAGGAAAGGGAGGTTCGAGAAGGGACAGTAGTTTGAAAGGATACTGGAATCAAGGGCTTTTTTTTTAAATGTTTTCTAATGCTGATGGAGCAGCAAATTAGATACTCATGGGCCAGAATTCTTCTGTTGACAAGTTGGGGGCGGGGCCCGCTTGCCGATGCAAAAATGACACGGGATGACATTGGGAGGAACCCCCGACATCATCCCGCCCCATTTAAATATTCAGGAAGGCGGGCGGACAGCGAAATCAACTGACCGCCCGCCGACCTGTCAATTGAGGCCGTTGACAGGATAATTAACCCAATTAAAGGACCTGCCCATCCAACCTTAAGGCTGGCGGGCAGGCCAGGAGCCCCAGCGGCCTTCTGATAATACATGAAACCTCATCCACCAGCGGGATGAGGTTTCAGGTCTGTTTTAATAAACTTTATGTAATATTTATTAACATGTCCCATCTCGCATGACATTGTCACATGAGGCGGATATGTTAATAATTCTTTTATTTTGCTATTTTTTAGGTTTATTAAACTTTCAGCGCTCTCCCTGAGACAGCACTTAATCTCAGGGAGCAGCGCGTGAAAGAGTACACTTTAACAGTTGGGGAATCCCCCCACCACCCCCCCCTCCCGCACAGGAAGCGCCATTAGGCAGGCCTTAATTGGCCCGCCAACTCAAGATGGCGGTGGGGCCCGTTTCAACGGCAGAGTTCGGCAGTCTGCCTGCCGCCGCCGAGCTGGTGGGGCCCTCCCATCCAGCGGGGGCTAAATTCTGCCCTTGATCTTAGTGACAAAAAAGTCCATGAGCTATTCGCATTTAGAACCACAGAAAAGTTACAGCATAGTAGGAGGCCATTTGGTCCATCTTGTCCATGCCAGCCCGAGGACACCCAGGTGCCCTTTCTAATCCCACCTTCCTGCACCCGGCCCATAGCCCTGCAGCTTACAGCACTTAAGGTGCAGATCCAGGTACTTTTTAAAGAGTTTAAAGTTCCTGCCTCTACCACCAACTTGGGCAGTGAATTCCAGACACCCACTGCGTAAAAAAGGTTCTTCCTCATGTCCCCCTTACACCTTCTGCCACTTATCTTGAATCTATGTCCCCTGGTTCTAGAATTCTCCATCAAGGGAAACAATTTTATCCTGTCCACTCTATCTATTCCCCTCATCATTTTGTACACCTCAATCAAGTCACCTCTCAGCCTTCTTTGTTCTAAGGAAAATAACCCCAGCCTATCCAATCTCTCCTCGTAGCTACACTTTTCTAACCCTGGCAACATTCTTGTAAACCTCCTCTGCTCTCTCTCCAGAGCTATTACATCCTTCCTGTAATGTGGTGACCAGAACTTCACACAATACTCCAGTTGTGGCCTCACCAGTGTTTTATACAATTCCAACATTATATCCTTACTTTTATATTCTATACCTCTGCCAATGAAGGAGAGCATTCCATATGCCTTCTTTACAACCTTGTCTACTTGAACTGCTGCCTTCAGGGACCTGTGTACTTGAACGCCAAGATCTCTCACTTCATCTACCCCTCTCAGTATATTCCCATTTATTTTGTAATCCCTGTAACTGTTTGACCTCCTGAAATGTATGACCTCACACTTCTCTATGTTAAAATCCATCTTCCACTTTACCGCCCACTCCACCAACACATCTATATCGTTTTGGAGATTATGGCTATCCTCTACACTCTCTAGTACTCAGCCAATCTTTGTGTCATCTGCAAATTTCCCAATCGTGCCCCCCACATTCACATCCAAATCGTTAATATATAACACAATCAGCACGGATCCCAACACCGAGCCCTATGGAACACCACTTGAGACAACTTTCCATTCGCAAGGGCATCCATCGACCATTACCCTTTGTTTCCCGTTACAAAACCAACCTTTTATCCAGTTTGCCACATTACCCTGAATCCCATGGGCTTTTACTTTCCTGACCAATTTGCCTTGTGGGACCTTGTCAAATGCCTTACTAAAATCCATGTACACAACATCCACTGCACTACCTTCATCAACCCTTCTAGTCACTTCCTCAAAGAATTCAAGCAAATTTGTAAGGCAAGACCTTCCTTTAACAAATGCATGCTGACCATCCCTGACTGGTCCATGCCTTTCCACATGACAGTTTATAATTGGCTTATAATTGTTTAGCATTTCCTTTGATCCCTTTTTAAACAATGGAACTACGTTTGCATTTCTCCAGTCCTCCGGTACCTCCCCTGTATCTAGTGAAGATTGGAAAATCCTCCTTAGAGCATCTGCTATCTCCTCCCTGACTTCCTTCAGTAGCCTCAGAAACAATCCATCTGGCCCTGGTGACTTATCAATTTTCAAGGATTTCAACCCTTTGAGTACTTCCTCTCTCTTTATGACTATCCCGTCCAATATCTCGCAGTGTTCCTCCTGGACTACTATATCTACATCCTCCCTTTCCTTTGTAAACACGGAGACAAAATATTCATTCAAAACCCTTCCCACAGCCTCTGCATCTACACATAAGTTTCCATCTTCATCTCTGATAGGTCCCACCTCCTCCTTAACTAACTTTTTAGCATTAATGTATTGGTAAAACATCTCTGGGTTATCTTTAACTTTACTTGCTAATCTTTTTTCATGCTCTCTATTTGATTTCCTTATTTCCTTGTTTACTTCGTCTCTGCACTTCCTATATTCGTCTAGGCTCTCTGCAGTGCTTAGTTCTTTGTGTCTATCGTACGCTTTCTTTTTCTGTTTGATCTTCCCCTGTAATCCTCCAGACAACCAGGGGGGTCTAGATTTGGCAGTACCACTCTTATTTTTGTAGGGGACGTGTCTACTTTGTACAATTAGGTTCTCGCTTTTTAGTGCTTCCCACTGGTTTTCCACTGTTTTATCCTCCAGCAGTGCTGTCCAGTCCACCTCAGCCAAGTCCCTTCTCATTTCTGCAAAATTTGCCTTCCCCCAGTTCAAGATTTTTACTCCTGCCTTATCTCTGTCCTTTTCCATGGTAATGCTAAATCTAACTGCATTGTGATCACTTTTTGCTGAACTTATTGTATTTATAGAGTAACTTTAACAGAGTAAACCATTCCAAAGTGCTTCACAGGAGTGTTGTCAAACAAAATTTAACACAAGATATTAGGACAGGTGAGGTGGATTTTAAGGAGGAGAGAGGGGGAAAGAGAATTCCAGAGCTTAGAGTCCAGATAGTTGAAAACATGGTCTCCAGTGATAGAGTGAAGAAAATGTGGGATGCAGTCAAAGCAGAGAAGCGCAGAGTCTTGGAGGTTTGCCAGGTTGGAGGAGGTTTCAGAGATAGGGAGGCAAGGACACACTTCATGTACTGCCAGTTGTTTTGGATTCCATACTATAGGGAAAATAAGGCAATAGAAAGGATACAGCAGAGGTTCACTGGGGTGCTGTCTGGTATGAAGAAATATAACTACAAAGAATTCTTGGAAAACCAGGCTTACTTTTATTCGGAGAAAGGAGATCACAGGGTAATTTGAAAGTGGTGGGATTGGAATAGTGCAAAGGGACAAGAGTTCCTGGAATATGTTCAAGATAATTTTCTGCAGCAGGAAGGTGCTGTTGGACCTGGTTCTGGGGAATGAGTTGGCCCAAAGTGGAGAGCTTTTAGGGGACAGTGACCATTGTATCATAAGGTTTAGATTGGCCATGGAAAAGGACAAGGAACAATCCAAAGCGGGGATAATTAATTGGGGGAAAGCCAACTTCGATGGGATGAGAATGCATCTGAGTCATGTGAATTGGAATCAAACATTGGCAGAAAAGACATTGGCTGAACAATGGGCCACCTCCAAAGAAAAGGTATTGCAGGCAATGTCAAGGTATATTCCCTTGAAGGGGAAAGATAGGACAAATAAATCCAGAGCACCCCGGATAATGAGAGAGATAGAGGTAAAGATGAAAAGAAGGAAGGGCGCGTATGACAGATGTCAGGTAGAAAATACCATGAAGAATTAGGCTGAATACAGAAGGACTACAGGGGAAGTGAAAAAATAAGAACAAGAAGAGAGGATGAAAAGAGACTGGCAGCTAATATAAAGGGGAACCTCAAGATCTTCTATAAGGATATAAATAATAAGAGGGTAGTAAAAGAAAATGTAGGGCTGATTAGGGATAAAAAGGGGACTTGCATGTGGAGGGAGGAGAAATAGCAGAGGTATTAAACAAGTATTTTGCATCTGTCTTTACAAAGGAAGAAGATGCTACCCAGGCTGAGGTGAGAGGGGAGGTAACTGGTACACTAGAAGAATTTACAGTTGAGAAGGAGGAGGTTTTAGAAAGGCTATCTTTACTCAAAATAGATAGGGCACTAAGACTGGATGAGATGCATCCAAGGCTACTGAGGGAAGTGAGAGTGGAAGTTTCAGAGGCACTGTGATAATCTTTTAATCTTCCTTAGACACAGGGATGGTGCCAGAGGACTGGAGAATTGCGAATGTTATACCCTTGTTTGAAAAGGGCGCAAGGATAAAGCCAGCACTACAGGCCAGTCAGTTTGACTTCAGTAGTTGGGAAACTAATGGAAACTATAGTTCAGGACAAAATCAATATTCACTTAGTCAAGTGTAGGATAATTAAGGAAAGCCAGCATGGATTCATTAAGGGAAAATCATGTTGGACTAACTTGCTGGAGTTTTTTGAGGAGGTAACAGAGAAGCTTGATAAGGGCAATGCTGATGTAATGTATATGGATTTTCAAAAGGCATTTGATATAGTGCCACACAACAGACTTGTGAGCAAAATTCTAGCTCATAGAATAAAAGGGAAAGTAGACACTTAAAGAAGAAATTGGCTGAGTGACAGGGAACAAAGAGTAGTGATTAATAGATGTTTTTCAGATTGAACTTCAAAAGGACATAGGCATGTTGGTGGACTGGGCAGACAAGTGGCAGATGAAGTTCAATGCAGAGAAGTGTGAGGAGATTAATTTTGGCAGGAAAAATATGGAGAGACAGTATAAAATTAAAGGGAGAAACTTTAAAGGAGGTGCAGGAACAGAGGGACCTCAGTGCATATGTACTGCTAGGAACTAGATATTGTTTAAGTTGAATTGGTATTTGTGGGTGTTAGGAATAAGCTATGGCTTTAAGTAAGTTTCCAATGACTGAGGGGACCTGGAGGAGGGGAGGTAGATATAAGATTAAATGTAAGAGATTCACAACAGCAGGCAGGAGCAGCTTTTATTTTTTTGAGAGAGGATTGTAAAGCTGAGGAATGTGGCCAGTAATTGAAACAGAGACCCCAGTCAACAAATAAGAAATAGGTAGGAAGGAAAGGAGGATAAGGGGAACAGGAGACACAGAATTAGAATCACTGTCCTTGTGCTTGATAGACATCTATATGGACTGGTTGAACAGCCTGTTTTCATGCTGTAATTTCTATGTAATACCGTAATTAAGCTAGTATAAGGGGAGATGTTGTGTAGTGGACATGTAATCCAGGCTAATGCTCTGAAAAACACAGGTGCAAATCTCACCACAGCAGCTAGTGAAATTTAATTTCAATTAATAAATCAGGAATATAAAGCTAGTTTCAGTAATGGTGACCATGAAACTCTCGTTGATTGTTGTAAAAATCCATCTGGTTCACGAATGCCCCTTTAGAGAAGGAAATCTGCCATCCTTACCTGATCTGGCCTACATTGTGACTCCAGAGCCACAGCAATGTGGTTGATTTTTAACTGCCCTCTGAAATGCCCTAGCAAGCCACTCACAAGCACAAGAAATAGGAGCCGAAGTACACCATATGGCCCATTGAACCTGCTCTGCCATTCAATATGATCATGGCTGATCTTGGGCTTCAACTCCATGGGTGGAATTTTATGGCCCCATCACAGCGGAGGTGAGGCAGGAAAATATGGCAAGCTGTTCAAACCTCCTTTGACTTTGGCGGTACAGGAAAATCTGGCAGGAGGGACAGTAAAATTCCCCCCCATTTTCCCGCGCGTTCCCCATATCCTTTAATTCCCTGAGAGACTAAAAATCCGTCTATCCCAGCTTTAAATGTATTCAACAATGGAGTATCCACAGCCCTCTGACACAGAGAGTTTCAAAGATTTACAACCCTTTGAATGAAGTAATTTCTCCTCATCTCAGTCCTAGATGGGCGGTACTTTGTCCTGAGACTGTGCCCTGTTTTTTTAGATTCCCTTACCAGCGGAAACAATCTCTCAGTGTCTACCCTATCAAGGCTTTTCAGAATTTTGTAGGTTTCCATGAGATTGCCTCTCATTCTTCTAAACTCCAGAGAATGTAAACCCAATTTACTCAGCATCTCATCATAGGGCAACCCCCCATCCCAGGGACTAATCTAGTGAACCTTTGCTGTACCGTCTCCAATGCAAGTATATCCTTCCTTAAATGTGGATACCAAAGCTGCACACAGTATTCCAGATGTGGTTTCACCAAAACCCTGCAAAAATAGTAGCAAGGCTTCTTTATTCTTGTACTCCAATCCCTTTGCAATAAAGGCCAATGTGCCATTTGCCTTCCTAATTTCTCAGTTCAAGGCAGTTAGGGATGGGCAACAAATGTTGGCCTGATTGTGATGCCCACATCCCATAAAAGAATAAAGAAGAAAACGCACACTAGCTTCATTAAGACAGCCATCAACATCTGCCCTTTACAAACTCAACCATCTACACACTGGTCTTGCCAACTAAACCATCTATGAACCCAGCTAATTATTAACTGAGCCACCTACATCTGGCCTTGTTAAACTCAGCTATCTCTCCACCACTGAGCCCAGAAGAGCTATCATTCCAGATTCCCAAGCCTGATGATGCTTCCACTGATGTTGAACAAAATCAATGGCAAGTTGCAAGACCTACCGTAGGGACCTGTATTGATGAGCCGTAGGGAACGAGACACTGTGTCACCTCCAGAGATACGGGTACCAAACCTGGAAAACAAAATGTTAGGTCAAGTCCTTCTCATGATGAGGTATTAGCAGCTTAACAATGTGCTAATGTCATGTTATGTCATGCAGAAGATACTTCAGCAACACAACAACTTGCCTTTGTATAGTGTTTTTGGCATAATAAAACGTCCCAAGGGGCATATAAAACAAAGTATGATACCGAGTCATATTTGGGCAGATGACCAAAAGCTTGGCCAAAGAAGTAGGTGTAATAGAGCCTCTAGTGGCCATTCGTGTATTTATTTATCAATGAAAAAACGGACTAAACCAGTCTCACTGTTACCAACTACCATGCTGTATATATAGAGTGATTTTGCCTGGAAAGATATGACAGTAGGTTTTACAAAGTGTCTTCAGGACAAAAAACAAGGAAGAGATGAGGAAAGGTCAAGCGAGTGTACTCCACAGCTTGAGGCCGAAGAAACTGAAGGAGCGGCCACCAATGGTGCAGCGATTAAAATCCGGAATGCACAAGAATTAGAGGAGCATAGATATCTCGGAGTGATGTGGGGCTTGAGGATATTACAAGTAGGAGGGATGAGTCAATGGAGGGATTTGAAAATAGAATGAGAATAAGCAGTCTGATAACTTAGCAACAATGGAAGAATCAAGAGAGGAGGTAGAGCTAGTTGTCGTTAGCACACCAGTGAAAATGAGAACCGTGCTTTCGGATGATGTTGTCAAGGGAAATCATGTAGGTGAGAAATAGGAGTGGGCCAAGGATAGCTTCTTGGGGAACACCTGAGGTAACAGTGTGGGAGCAGGAAGAGAAGCCATAACAACTGATTCTGTGGCTCTGATTAGATATTTAAGAATGCAACCAGATGACAGCAGTCCCATCCAGCTGAACAACAGTGGAGAGGCATTGGAGTAAGATGGTGTGGTCAAACATGTTGTTAGAAACTAGAGAAAGTTTAAATAAATTATATTTGTATAGGTGGGTGTTAGGAATGAGTTTTAGTTTTAAGTTTAAGTTTAATTTGTGTTTCAGTATCGATGTGTTAAGAAAGGGGGAATTTGAGTTTCGTTTCACTTTAAAAGATGCTTACATTTTGATGAGGTTTTATGACTCTTGAGGGGAAGTTAAAACAAACACAGTTGCAACAGGGGATCAGAGAGAGGGACCCACAGAACATAGAAAAACAGAAAAATAGTTTTTTAGTTCAGTTGGAAGCAAGTGCCAGGAGAAGCTGAACACAGGAAGCAGGAAGCAGGTCTCAAAGACTGAAAAGAAAAGTCCCAAAACCAGGGAGTGGAACAGAAGAAAGCTCACAGGAAGACAGTGAAGTCAAGGGAGAAGAACAGGAATTTGAATAAGATCCTGGTCAGTGGAAGTGAAAGCAAGGAGCAAAGCGGAAGGCTGCAGGATGTAGACTTAAAGAAAAATAGGCTTGTGAAAAGCCAGAAGATCCAAGGAGACAGCCAAATCTCTGTAACTCTTTACTATGAGCATGTGAAACAGTGGTGTTCTGTTGGCTTGGCTGAGTATCTGAGACAGAGTGCGTGGAATGCAAAGTATGAATGTATGTGGCGATCTAAAGGAAAGGAACACCAGAAGAAGAGTTCAAAGCCCTAGAGGTGGACCTTTGTGGAAGGTGTCCAAGAGAGAGCACCGTTTGGGAGAAGGTTCCAAAACTTTGAGAGTGGAGATTGGAAACCCTCATATGAAAGACGGAGTTCAGTGAGACTGTTGGCTCACGGTTTGACAAGCGCCTGGGGAAAGTTGATGAGAAATCCAAAGCATCTGGTTGGGGTGGCATCTGTCACATGGTTTCAGAGTGTGGTGTGCCTGACCACAGGTTGCCTATTGGTTTACATGTACGGTGTACTTACTGTGAACATTAGAGTTTAAGGTAGCTTTTGTAACTTGTGTTATCCTTACGGATCTGTATATATCTGTAAAAGTATGGTTGTGGGTGAAGGAGTATTGTAATATAGTTGATCTTTTCTTGTTAATAATAAATGCTTTATTCTTTTGTTAAAAGTTGACTCCTGTGACTCCATTCAGTAGCCACCATCCACTTTCCTGAACTAAAAGCAAAAGTTAAGATCTATCAAGCTGGTCTCCACTCTGGGATCAGGCTTGTCCAGTAGTAACATCAGCTAGGATCATAACAATGTCAAAGGCAGATCAAGAGAACCAGAAGGAAGAGTTTACCTTTGCCACAGTCACATAAGGAAGATGGTGGCATAGTGGTAATGTCACTAGGCTAGTAATCCAGTGGCCTAGGCTAATGGTCTGAGGACACCTGTTCAAATCCTATTGCAACAGCTGGCGGAATTTAAATTCAATTAATAAAATCTGGAATTTAAAGCTAGCCTCAGTAATGGTGAACATGAAACTATCATTGATTGTCGAAAAAGTCCACCTGGTTCACTAATGCCCTTTAGGGAAGGAAATCTGCCGTCCTTACCTGGTCTGGGCTACATGTGACTCCACGCCCACAGCAATGTGGTTAACTCTTAATTACTGTCAGAAATGACCTAGCAATCCACTCAGTTCAAGGGCAATTAGAGATGAGCAACAAATGCCAGCCTTGCCAGCGATGGCTACATCCCATGAAAAGTCATAAGAGGTTTCACTCTTCCTTATTTTATCATCCATTGGTGTAGTGCGAGCTGAATATTTGCACAGATATACATGAGAGCTACAGCATGGAGATTGGTAATTTGGTCCAATCAGCCCATGTCAGAGTATTCCCT